>NC_141061.1:50070131-50352631 GCF_041138505.1 Cibotium barometz | reverse complement strand
GAGAAAGAGAGTGAGAGATAGAGAATAAAAAGTATCTTTTAATAAAATATAAATTAAATAAAAAACATATATGTATATGTGTGTATAAATGTGTGTGTGTGTGTGTGTGTTTATTTACATTTATATATACATACATACATACGTATATATACATATATATACATATATATATATATATACATATATATATGTTTGTGTGTGTGTGTGTGTGTGTGTGTGTTTAGATGTGTGCATGATATATCTATCTATATATTTAAAAGTGACCACAACTTATCACCCATCTCTGCACATTAAAATTTAATCAAAATGAATTAAATTATGTCGATGTTTGTATTTATATTTTTAAATACATGTATAAGTATATGTGTCTATGTATAGGTTTATGTATCTAAAACATAATATTGTATATACTATATATTTACATATGTGTATGTGTGCGTGAGAGGGGAGAGAGAGAGAGAGAGAGAGAGAGAGAGAGAGAGAGAGATGGTTGTAGAGAGGGAATAGTTCTTTTCTGGAACCTTGGTCAGCCCCGCCGCCCGCAGCAACGCGCGGGTGCAATACTAGTATAATTTAAAGCTTGCTCATAAGCTTTGGTAAGAGCAATTAGTGCTCAGGGCTGAATTGAGGAAAAGAAAAGGCCAAAAAGTAATTTTGGAAAAAAAAATCTCTACACAACTCTCATCTCAGTCCATGATGGATTTCTTATGGTTGGAGTGGTTTAGCAATCTTGTTATGGCTCTCCATGCTCCTCTCCTTGCTAATTCAATCTGTACAGACGGATTATGAAGAGGATTAGTGAGATTAAAGGTTGTTTTGTGGTTTTTGCAAACCCACCAAGGTTTTTCACCTGATTGATGGGGATTTGTTGTCCAATGGTTAAAGGTCTCGTGACGTTGCCCTGGCCGATTTAGTTAAGGACAAGGAGGTAGATCCAAAGCCCTAGCTCCTTGATCAAGTGCTGGAGCATGCTCTGGCCTTTGTTCTTCTTCAATAATTCAAAGAGGTAAAAACAGCTGAAGCTACCACCTCATGGGCCAGTGGAGAAGGGTCATCAACAATGGCAGCTATGGTGGATGCACCCACGGATGAGGCTGATGAGAAAGGGGCAGCACACCAGATATGCCCGAGTTAGCTCTAAGTATGCTTAGCTCCATAGTGGTAGATGGAGAGGAGTTTCTCTTCTTGCAAGACTTAGAAAAAATATTTAAAGTAAAACAAGATGAGTGCTTGTCTCCTTATTGCCATTGGGCTAGATTGTCCACTTGATAACAAATCCTCTCAATACATGACGGAGCAACTTGTATCAATAGTATGGTATTAGAGAGTGTCCAATTTGTTCAACCGCAAATACAATAAGCTAAGCAAGGTCAGGTGCCCAAGGAGGAATTCAAAGAAGTACAAGCTAGCTTGCCCCAAGTCATTAATTAACATTGAGTAGCGAGATGTCATAGCATCTAATGAACTACACTCGGTAAGTTAATAATTCCCAGTTGTTTACTCCTATTCATGGCATGATTGATTACTAAAATGTGGTTTGTATTTATGCAGCATGTCATAGAGTTGGATGCCTAGGCACATCATAAGGGTTGCAAAGAATCCCTTTGGAACTAACTCTGCATTGGCCCACTACATGGGCCGTATTCCAACAAAAGACATTATGGTGCTATGGTAAGATTGAGCTTGTGTGTGTAAAGTCTATGTCAAGGTAGTGGTGTTCATAGCATTCTCTCCCGAAAGTCTATGTCAAGGTAGTGGTGTTCATAGCATTCTCTCCCGAAAGGGATAAGCTTCCATGTACCTAACCGGGTTGAATCCCCTAGCAAGATGAAAGGAGTGTTTATTATTCCATTGGTGAGCTAGGAGCATAGTCTACTTGCCCATATTACATACATAGGGAGACGACCGTCTTTCCATTGGCGCCGTTGCCGGGGAGACGACCTACGGTTGGTTGAGGACCCTTGGCAGCCATTACAATCTAAACAATACTAGGAGTAGGATAATTAAGCTTCAGCAAACGCCTCGGTGAGCCTCAGTATAGCTGCTGGCCACTGAAAACGACGGAGGACAGGCCGGCAGTGGTGGTGGCAGCCATTCCAAAACTCAGAGACGTTGCAGACTCGCTGGTGAGAGGGAAGCAGTGGAAGCGGCCGTCTCTGCCTCACCCGCAGAGCAGAGAGGGTGGCGGTGGCGTCAGCAGAGGAGAGCGAGCGCGGACTGTGTTGCCCAGGGCTGCTGGCCACCGCCGCTGAAGGTAGCAGAGGAGGAGAAGGGCCAAGGTGGCCGGCAGCCTTCGGCGAAGGGTGGGCGCAGCAGAGAGAGCGAGAGAAGCCGGTGGCATCAGCAGAGGAGGAGAAGGGCCAAGGTGGCCGGTAGCCTTCGGCGAAGGGTGGGCGCAGCAGGCAGAGAGAGCGAGAGAAGCCGGTGGCATCAGCAGAGGAGGAGAGGCTTGTAAGCGGCCGTCTCTGCCTCACCCGTAGTAGAGAGAGGGAGGAGGAGAGGCCGGTGGCGTCAGCAGAGAGAGCGGCAGAAACGATAAGGTGGCCGACGCAAAAAGCAGAAAGGTGCTAGCGCAAAAAGGTTAGTGTTTTATTTTTAATTTTTTAATTTTTGTTAGTCTTCAATTTTTTAAAATCTGTAATTTTTGCATACTAGGTAATTTTTAGGTTTTTTGTATTTTATAATAATAATAATAATAATAATAATAATATATATATATATATATATATAAATTAAAAAAAAATTCAAATAAAAATAGCGTATGCATCTACGCTCGGGAACAATACTAGGGGGACATAACACTAGTGCACCATCTAGGGTAACCACTCAAGGGAGCGGCACTCAATCGGTTGTGGGCAACTTGGAGAGCATTCTTGAGACATCTTCGGAGTCTCAAACAGAGAGCCTCTCAAGAACCGAGAGTGAAATTTCAATGGACGTAAACGAGTCATTTGGCATGAATAGACCATCCACACCCATTGGTATGGCAGATTCTGCTAATCCATTTGAAATCCCAGATGGGGAGTTGATTGACAACATGAGACTCCATTTCTTGTATACAAACGTGCATGGCGATGAGATCTACAAAGATCCAATGAGCCAGTTTGTTGTTAAAATTGCAGACATTCATTCTGCGTTTGAACCAACACCATGGTGGGTAAACTACCAAGACGATATGTACATGGGTAGAAATGGAGTATGCTACGAGGTCACCAAAAATCCTAAACAAGTGGATGCTTTGGGTGTACTTCAACCTAGCGCACAAGCAAAGCAGAAGAAGGAGCTTCCATCGGACCCAAATGTGCCAGGAACATCGCGCAGACCTGGTACGCCCATTTCTTTACTTGAAGAATTGTTTTTCGACAGGAATTGGGAGGATAGAGAAAGAACGGGAAAAGAAAAAGAGACCAAGAAAAACCCATGGGACAGTAAAAGAAATTCCAGTAGTTAAAATCTATCAAGACGACCTAATTAAAGAGGTGTATAGGGATGTGGTAGAAATCTACTATGCAGCCACTAAGCACCCGAGCTTAGAGCTTCCAGTCACGCATACAATAACTGTAGAGCATCTAGAAAGTTTCACTAAGCGTGTTCATGATAGATGGGGGAACGACTTTAGAACCCTTGAATGGCGAGAGGTTAGGGAAATGACATGGAAAGGAAGGCCCCTTTTCACTGAGGTGTCTACCTTAGACACGACACATCTAGATGAATCTGCCTTTTGAGGAGAAACACTAGCACCACCATGGGCTAGAACCCCAAGTGTGGCTCGTCGACCAGCACCTTCCATGCGAACAACTACTAAAGGACCAGTCTTTCCAAATGATTGATCCTACGAGGAGACTCGGGGCTATTAGAGAATCTAGGGGAGAAGAAAGACCACGAGCAAGTGGATATGTACCTCCAAGAGAACCCCATAGACCAAGTGAACTGACATTTGAAGAGCCTAGAGTTAGAGGCCGAGACTCATATAGGAGACATGACGATGAATATTCTAGAAAAGTGAGACCATCTGTGCTGCAAAAGCTTGTCAAGAAGTATGACGGATCCGGTGACCCATATGACCATATAGCAGCTTTTAAGCAAGCTATACATGCAGAGCAAGTCACGGATATGCATACGCAAATCGAAGGATTTGGCTTGACACTAGAGAGTAAGTCTTTATCATGGTTTCAGACTTAAGAGCCTAAGACAAAGCGATCTTTCGATGGGCTGGAAAAGAGCTTTATAGCTATGTTTTCAAAAATGGATTAAGCACAATGCGGTAGCTCAAATTTACGCTTTTAAGCAAAAAGATCAAGAATCTGTGCGAGATTGCGTAAATAGGCTAAAGCAGTACATCAATCGATGCCCTGACAAAACGATGAGAAGCCAAGCCAAGGAAGATTAATTTCTATCTTCCTGGAAGGCTTACAAAACAAGACGCTTCACGCTCACTTGTACGCAAAGAAGCATGTCATCTTCAATGAGTGTTGCATGGATGCCATGGATTACGATGACAACTTTGACATGACTGGCATGGAAAACCAAGATAATCATCCGGACGATAAACGTAGCTCTAGGAAGGGTTCTGACTCTAGTGTGCCATGCGCCAATTCAAAATGATTCAAGACTGGGGTTACAATTACTTGTACCTCAGACATGAGAATGTAACCACAAGGGTGAATCTGAAAAACCATGCTTATCGAGATGTGACGCACTCTCCTGTGGATGAGTTTGATTCCGCTTCTTCAGAAGCATCAGGAGCAACTATGTCTGAAGGAAGAGCTGATCTATGGATCTATGGAGCATCTTGTCGAGACTTGCAACCTGGAAATGTTACCATATACAGAAGTGTGACGGATGAGGCGTATATCCCTATACCTTTTCCTGAGAACTTGATAGTTCCCTTAGAATGGAACCATGTTTTAGCTACCATAGACACTTGTGCATTACCAAGGTAAACACAGTTTTGTGATCTGGATGGGTATGACATTATTCCCGTAAGAATGCTAAGACCGATCTATGCAGAGGAACCTCAAGAAGCCCCTAGGTATGAAGCAAACAAATCATTATTGCTAGGAGATATGGTATCTGTAGAGGAAGTATCCCCTCTTGAGTACAGCTCAGTTGACGAAGGAGATGAGGATAGATGCTTAGAATCCTATGATGGGAAGGATTCTGATGACGATGCCATAGTCCCTGAATCAGAGTTAGAGAAGATAAGATTATTGTTAAAGGGCAGAGAGGTCTTGCTGAGTATTCCTAGTGACAAACCGAAACGTAAGTTTTGCAAGAGTCATCGGAAGTTTCGCAAATAGGAAGTCAAGGAAAAGAGACAACAACAACAAAAAGAAAGAGAAGATGTGGATAAAGAAGACTTTATTCCACCTCCAACCTTTGTAGGGAAGAATGAGTACTTGTACTACTTGGGAGTTGATGATTGCATCAAAGACGAGATTAAATGGAGATCCGGCTTTCAATTAGTGCAAAAGCTAAACGAGAAGGAGAGTGACAACCCAAAGAAGAAGAGGAAAAGGAAACCGAAGCTAAAATCTAAGGCTTCAGTGCATTCATTCAAGACTGAAAAAAGCACCATGACGACGAGAGTGGAGCGTAAAGCTCTAGTGCAAGAATGGAAGAGAATGCTAAAAGCAGCATGGTCTTCCATGAGTGACGACTCGGAGGAAAAAGAGGATACCACAAATATCCCCTTAAACTTCAAGAAATTCACCATACAAAATCAAAAAATAGTCTTGCAAAACAACAACCTATTCGACAGAAACTTGAGGAACCAGGAGTTTCCTATGATGGCCCTGAGGACGCCAAGAAAATAGACCTGGCAGAACCAAGTGAAGAGCCACGTAACGTGTGGATTGCCACAGACTTAACCCAAGCGGAGGAAGAATTGCTAATCTCTACTTTGAGAGAGTATCGAGACATATTTGCTTGGAGTTACAAAGACCTTAAAGGGGTAGATCCAAATATCTGCCAGCATACAATTCCCATGCGAGAAGATGCCAAGCTGTCCAAGCAGCGTCCTTACACATATAACGACAATTTTGCCAAAAAGATCAAAGAAGAGATTGACAAGCTGTTAGCGGCTGAATTTATTTATGAGATTGAACATACAGAATGGGTTTCACCGATTGTGGTAGTACCTAAGGAGAATGGAAAACTACGAGTATGTGTCAATGCTGCTACTGTCCGGGACCACTATCCGCTTCCACTCACTGATCATGTATTGGAGAGGGTAGCTCGTAAGAAGGCATACAGTTTTCTTGATGGATTTTTGGGCTACAACCAGGTATCTATTGATCCCAAGGATTAACACAAAACCGCATTTGCTACAGAATGGGGAGTGTTTGCATATAGAGTCATGCCTTTTGGTTTGACTAATGCTCCAGCCACCTTTCAGAGGCTGATGAGCCATGCGTTCAAAGAATACCTGCGATTATTTCTTAAAATATTCATGGATGACTTGTGTGTGCATTCCATCGACAGAGAAGAACACATAGAGCATCTCAAAAAAATCTTTGAGAAATGTAGAGTGTATCGCATATGCCTTAACCCTGATAAATGCAAGTTTATGGTTAGGCAAGGGAAGATTCTAGGCCACATTGTGTCTAGGAATGGTATATCCATGGTGGATGCGAAAAAGATAGCTGTTATTGTTGAGCTACCTAGACCTTACAATGCAAAAGGGGTACAAGTTTTCATGGGTCATTGCGGCTACTATCGTAGATTTATCTACATGTATGCTGAAATAGCACGACCATTGTACGCACTCCTTGTTGTATTTGAATGGATAGAGGATTGTGAAGAAGCCTTTGAAAAGCTAAAGAAAGCATAAGTGATGGCACCTATTCTCAGATCGTCGGATTGGGATAATTTATTCCACGTACATATAGATGCTTCGGCTTTTGCAATTGGCTATATTTTAGCTCAACAAGGCGCGAGAACAAAATGGACTTTCCAGTCTCATATGCTAGTCCCCAGTTGAATAGTGCTGAAAAGAATTACACCACCACGGAAAGAGAAGGCTTAGCTATGATCTATGCTGTGAAGAAGTTTTCGCATTACCTTTTGGCCAACAAATTTACATTCTTCGTAGATCATCAAGCTTTGCTTTACCTTGTGAACAAGCCATGTGCAACCGGAAGGATTGTACGCTGGTTTGTTATTCTACTTGAATTTGAATTTGAAGTAGCGGTAAAGAAGGGAAAAATGCATCGGCGGGCTGATCATCTTTCCAAGATAACTTCAAGAGAAGCACCCATTGGTATAGATGATGATATTCCTGATGCTACTCTATTCTTGGTTGAGACAGCACCAAGATGGACAGAACCCATCATTCAACGATAGGATTTGTTAACTCCATTAGTCCCACCAATGAAAAAATAATGACCTTAGAGCATTGTGCTCCTTATTATAAGCTTCTTTCTGGATGATTGTATAAATTAGGAAAACAACATTGCACCTTCTCAGATGCACTCCCGGTATTTTTATGCCCCAGTGGGTGAGGATTGTTGTGGAAGACCATTTGTGGAGTTATACTACCAGTAACATCATCCGTTTCCACACTGTCGCGACTGTGCTCGTATGTGGTATTGGGGAATGCTTCCCATATATGTTGGCAGTGTCGCACATATTTTTGTCGCTATGGCATTGGTATGATGCAGCAGATCATGGGGGTCACACCTCAACGACATAATCTCTGGGCAATTATGATGCCGCAACGTGGACCCAACCAACAAAGACTCCCGGAAGAGGAAAGAGCTCAAACATGGCGCGAAGACACCCTACGTTTGCTAACCCCTCCCATTTTGCAGGTTCTTCTTCCCAATGAATCTACATGTCAGTTTTGGCTCAATGTGAGTGAGTCTTTAGAACGGTTTCAAAACCATAGGTGCCTCTTTAGCCTTCCTACTGTGCCCATACCATATGTTAGTGAGGATGCACTTCTTCCCTTGCCATCTTCTCCATGGGTAGGATTATGTTTTGGGTTATCTTTACATCCTGAAGCTATTGATGTCCACCCACCTGAGAATGCAGACATACATCCACCCCCGGTGCAAGACTACCACTTGTACTCTCTTAATAAGAACTAGAAGCCAGGGCACTTTTTCCCATTGGGTTTTTCCCCTCGGCCAAATTCGGTGTTTAGCACCAATGTTTCTTATTTTTTGTCTTTTTAATTTTCTTTCTCCTTAGTTTGTTTTGTCGAAATAAAACAGATACAAGCACCAAACTACATCTTCTGCTTCAGTACCGCAACTGACAGTCATACAATCAAGTGCAAACAATTCTTCACCAACCAGCGCTTTAACAGAAATAGGTGAACTCATGCCAATCTCTAATGTTTTCTGTATTTTTCTTGTTGCTTGATTGTTTATAAATTTCACCTTACTAAGCATGGCAATATGCATCTCCTTTGGTCTAGAGTAGGGATAGCATTTTAGTGGCTTTAGACTTGATAGTGTAAGTTTGACCGCAATTGTTTTTACCCGTTTAGCAATACAAAGTAATTAGTGTTTTGTGCTAAAGGTAGAGTTCCAGACCTAAGACAAAGAGACTAAATTAATCATAGGACCGTCAGTGGATATCTTGCCCTTACTAGGACATTGCTTAGGGACAATCTAATAAACCTTCCATAACAAAAATTGGCATGACAAAAATAAAAGAAAAGTGTATATGTTTGTGGCCTATTGCCTTCTTATTCATGGTAGGTGAGGGAGGTCTATACCTTTCCCAGGCCAATGCCTTGTGTAGTGAGAGGAATAGCCATACCACGGGTCCGCAAACATACTCTTGAAGAGAGCCCTGTCCCAAAAAAAAAAGAGGACAGAAATGCTTAAAATATTAAACCAAAACACTAAGCAATATCAAAAGTCTGCCACTATATAATTATGTTAGATTTATTAGTGTTGAACCGACATTTTTAACTTAGCATAGGCTAGGTATACTACTTTTTTATAGTCTCTCGATTAACTGTTGTCTTTTGCCTTCTAGGAAAAGAACTATAAAATTGGCATAAACCATTCTTTACTTTAGTTAGCTGCTGCTGCAGGTAGTAATTATTAAGGCTTGAACTAACCTATTCAATCTCTACACTGCTTCAATGTTTTCTTCCTCTAGCTAATTGGACGTTTATTGCCATGTCTTATTCAGTAAAATTGCTTGTTTTGTTATTGTCTGTCAGTACTTTTGCTTTCAAAAAAAAAACACACAAACCGCCTATCATTTTGCTTGCAGGTACACACTGGGAGATTCTACTCTTCCTTGGCATCTACGCGCTTGAGGACGTGCACAAAATAGGAAGGGGGGAATGTTGCATGACGAGTGGTGATCAAGGCAAGGATGCAACACAAAGATGGAAGCAGGAAAACAAGAGACTTGACATTCTTATTTAGGGCTCTTGTAGAGAGTTCTAAGTTGTAGGTGACAAGAGTTCCAAGTTGTAGGTGAGTGTGGGAGTGGGCTCGAGAATAATCCCACATGGGAAGTTTTGGGAGTTTTAGGAGTTTTAGTATAAATAGTGGCTCATTTGAGAGCTCACATACACATTGGGCTAAACTCATGCTTGAGCTCTCGTGAGACTAGCTCTCCCTCTTGTTCATAGAGGTGCTAGCTCTTCTCTCTCCCCATCTACACTATTGTATGAGCAATGCTCTTCTAAGTCAATGCAATGAGATGATGTTTTTCTCTCTTCTCATCTCTATTCTCTAGTATGCATGCTTCTTTGTTGATGCTTGTGGATTCTCTATTAGGCTTTGTGTGGTAGTGGATTCAAGCTTAAGCTTCTCCATAGCTTGTAGCTCATCCATGGGCAAGGCATTGCTTGAGTAGTGAATGAGAATCCATGTTTATTTCAAGTTCCATTAAGCTTCAAGGTTTGTGTGCATGCTAGGGAAGTAAGTGCTTGAGAATGAAGTGTGCTTTGAGCTTGTGTGTGCATTAGCTTAGCTTTCTTCTTGTATTGGATGTATGAATGAGTGGGATGATGAGTTAATGAGCTATGGTAAGATTGAGCTTGTGTGTGTAAAGTCTATGTCAAGGTAGTGGTGTTCATAGCATTCTCTCTCGAAAAAGGGATAAGCTTCCATGCACCTAACCGGGTTGAATCCCCTAGCAATGAAAGGAGTGTTTATCATTCCATTGGTGAGCTAGGAGCATAGTCTACTTGCCCATATTGCATATAAAGGGAGACGACCGTCTTTCCATGGCCGATGGTATCCTCCGGGCACCCTTGGGGGGTGTTCTCGCCACCGCCATTGGTGATGCTTGGCTTCAAGGTAAGCACGCAGGACATGGATGTCCATGCGGTCCGTGATGCGGGTGATGGGATCTGCCTAGAGTTGTCAACCTGAGGATGGAAATTGCCTGCTTGAACTTTGTACGATAAAGGGGGTCCTACGTGTTAAGAGGGTTGAGCAGAGGGTCGATCTTCTCAAGCTCTAGTGGTGGCGGTGGTGGAATCTCTCCCTCTTCGATCTTTTGTGGGGAGGGTGGTTGTGTCGACGAGATGGGGGTGGAGGGGTTGTCAAGGTGGAGGCTCTTGTGGTGAGCCGCTTGCATCTAAGAGGGGTGGGGGTTTTGTGGAGGTGGATGGAATGTCGCGGAAGGCGGTGTGCATTCCCATCCGCTGCAGTGATAAAAAGGGTGGTGAGGGTTGGGTGGGTGATAGAGGTGGGGTGATAAAATGAATGGGGGGAGAAGAAGGTTGTGGATGGAAGACTGGGAGGGTGGATGTGCCATAAGGGAGTGGGAATGGGTGTGGGTATGGGGGGAAGAGGAACCAGGTGGTGGAGGGGGAGGTGGAGGAGAGGAGGATCATGGGGGTGGGGGTGGTAAACTGCCTTGGCCCATCATCACCACCATCTTGGTCATCAAGGGGGTAGGAATTGCTTTGGCAGCATCCATGGGGCCATGTGCATGTGGAAGAAAACTTTGGCAGCTGTAGGTTCTTTGGGAGAGAACTCAAGAGGGAAGGCAACGTGAGTCGTCAAACTAGGATATGCTAGTGTGGTGACCATCACCTGTAACTGTTCATAGCACTTGTGGTCTAAAATGAGGAGGCCCTTGGCGGAATAGGGTGGAAGAGCATCAGCGTAAAGGGAGAGGTATGTGCTATTAATCACGTGCCAAAACTGATATTTTGTAGATAGTTCAGGGCCACGGTCAAAAGCTCAGAGGGGTAGGGGTATGGGTAGAGACCGTCCAAAACGGATAGGTCTATGAGTTCTGCAAGGTTAGAGGGGAAGCCAAAACGGAGGAGGAGACTCCAGCTAGTCAAAATGGCTTGGAGAGGGTGTTGAGGAAGTTTGTAGAAGTCGTGGGGGTGGAGGAAAGAAAGAAGGCCCTTAAGTAGAAGTGGGGGGGATGAGGGTGATACTAGAGATAGGGAGCTTGGTGAGAAGGTATGTGTAATGTTGTCGAGAGAGGGGCTCGTCGATGTAAAGGTTGTGTTGGAGGAGGTTGAGCCAGAAGCTCCTAAAGTGGAGGTCAATGAGTTGGTACGGGCTTTGTGGGGGGAGGGTGAGGGCAAGGAGCTCCGTGGTTGTATCCATCAAAGCATCCACCTTGCAATCCAGGGTGCTGGAGGAAGGAGCGGAGGGGGTGGAAAGTGGTTGTCTCACTCGGGATTTGGTGTCACCAAGTTGCTCCTCCAGCTAGTGAGACTTCACAGAAATGCTGAAAGTCCAGCTTGGTTTGCTCAAGGGTCTCCTCCGCAACCTTGGCTCAATCTTGGGCGTCTTGGGCAAGGTTCTCCATGACCAATAGCTCATGGTGTGCCCACTAAGCAGCTTCATGGACTTGTGTGAATTGCTGCTACTGCTGGAGGTCGGTGATTTTGGCGAGGGCACGCCCAAGATGCTATGTCTATTTATCAAACTTGCCCTGGAGCTGCATGTTAAGCAAGTTGGCTTAATAAAGGTCTTTGACACCTGGTGCTCCTATGCTTTAGTTAGCAGCAGCTCCCACTATGAAACTTCTACCACTTCTTGATAGTAGATGCAATCCGTCATTTGTGTGATCAACTCTCTGGCCATGTGTGAAAATCCCAAAGAAAAGTTTATCACATCGCCATGGGCTGCATGAACACTGTCCGCATAATCCTGGGGCTGGAGCGAAAACTTCTTGATTGCGCCTACTAGCTGAGGGTATTAATTGTATTCTGATGTGCTACTACATGGGGGGAAGAGGGTCCAACCTCTATGAATGATGGGATATTTGTGAAGAGGTCCGCAGGTGGTGTCTCATATAAATTTTGTTAAAAGGAATCTTGCTTTTGTTTTTCCTCCTCCTACGTGGCCTTTTTGCTTGGCCTCTGTAGCTACCAGCTCCTCCAATGTAGGGCCTGGAATGGGTGGCAGAGGTATTTGTTATGTGCCCGTTGGCTCTTGGTTTTGCCTCTTTGTTGGTGGGGAGTGGGGAGAAGTTTGTGGTGAGGGAAGAGATGTGATGACAGCGTCAGGACTGCTAAGCTGAATGACGCGAGGAAACTCCTCACACCCAGTCGCATAATAGAGCACTCATATTAGTAGGGTGGCTAATGCCATCTTCCCTTGTGGGTTTGAATAGACTCCATGTAGCTCCTTGAAAAGTTGCTCAGCCTAATTTACCATTTGGCCTTGGTGCACACATGCCAATGTAGTCATGATGCACCTACTAAATCTATCTATCCATCGAAAACTGCAAGGCCCAGGCTGGCATGATCAAATCTTGTTTTGTGATGTTGGCCCACTCCACCCCATCTTTGCTTGGTCCGCCTCTGTATACTCGCTTGGTCATCTTGGGGCGGTGGTGAACTTGACATAGAGCTGGTCCATGTTGGAGAGCTGTAGGGCATCTCTGATGAGCTCAATGCTAAGTTGGACCCTGTGTCATTGGCCATCATTGTCCAAAACTTTGCTTGTATGAAGATTGGCATCATAGGTCTCTGTAAAATATAAGCTGTTGTAAATGTCTGGCCCCCATGGCTCCAAAGTAGGCAATCTACCTAGGCCTAGTTGCTCCAACTTCTGTACAACTATAGGGCTCGATGCAATGGCCATGTAGCATGGACCTGTGAAATATAGGAGCTTATACTCCACCTTGTGGTTATTCCTCATGAGGGAGTGCACTATGTGGCCATTGACCTACTTCACAAGGGTCTCCCCGAGATGAGATAGTTGTGTGGGGTGCCGGGCATACTCCTCAAATTTGCCCCATGTCGGTTGATTTCTCCTGATGGAGGTATGGTGGAGGACCTCCCAGGATGATGAGTCTAAAGTATCAGACATGGTGTAGAGAAGGTCTGAGGGTGTGAGAGCTCAAGAGAAAAATTTGTAAGAGTTTGGTTTGCGAAGAAGGCTAAAAGTGAGGAAAAGAGGGGGTGGGCCCCATATTTATAGGTTTTGTAGAAGGGTACGGCCATGGCATCTGCAGAAGCAAATGGCCGAGGCATTTGAAATGAAATTCCGTGGTGGCAGTTGGATACTAGGAGTGAACGAGCGTGCGCAGGAACTCAAGCAAATGGCCATGGGCTTGTTGAAATGGAGAAGGAAACGAGCATTCACTTTTAAAATTTGAAAGGAACGGGCGTTCACTCTCAAAATGAGAAGGGAACAGGCAGGGCCTTTTGATTGAAAGTTGGTATGGCTGTGGCAAATTCCTAACGCATGTGTAGATGGTTGAGGATGGAATGGTTGGGGCATTGTACTACATGGGTTGGAACAGCCGTGGTGAATTTGGAACGCCCGTGGTATTTCAGAACTTGTAAAGAGTATGGCCGTGGTGGTGAATTTGGAATGCCCATGGCAGTTTTTTGTTGAAAATACAAGTGAATAGGGTGTGTGTGGGAACAAGCTCTTGGATAGAGGCTGTAAAAGAGGAGATGTAATTGTGAAAGAACCTGTGAAAAGGTTAGAAGAATCTACTGGGAGAGAATAATGGGTAGCATGAGGGAATTTGGAGTTATTCTGGGAGATAATCAGGGAAAAGAGAAGAGGTGGAGAGAATCAGGCAAAAGGTGGAGATATTCAGGGAGTGAATCATGGAGAAATCAATGGGATTTGATGCTTGATGTAAACACTATAAATTGAGGCCTAGCCCTAATGAGAATTTGCTGGTTTTTGAGTATCCATGCCTACATTAATCTATCTGCTAATTATTCACTAATTACGTCTTAATCATTTACTAATCACTTTCTTAATTATGTTGATTCTAGTGTTTGATCCACCATAGCTCATCATTTTGCTCAAATTTCAACATGGTATCAGAGCCATGCCTAGAATCAACCAGATTTATGAGCCCATTAGTGAATTAATTAGGATTAGTAAAATAATTAGCAAAAAATCAATTTTTTAGTAAGCTTTCACTCTTCCCCTTCACCCCCAGCCAGTGGAGGACTCTATTCTCCATGCACACTCAATATTAGGCTATGCCCTCTTAGCACAAGCTAGCTAAGACATCTAGCTACAAGCACATCAAACGGCGCAGCAAAACGCGAAGGCGTTTAGGAGAAATCGCCGTTTTCTGCAGCGCTGTTTTTTCTGAGTAAAATGCAGATCTACACTCCATCAAATCAAATTGAGCTGATTCCTCTTGGCACAAAGGGTAATCAAGCATGCTCTACAAGCTGGTGAAGACAGAAATCAATTTCATCAAGTCTACAGAGAGATCAAAGCTCTTCATCAAATCTGTAGCAGGTGACTTTGGTAAAACAGAGATTAAGCTTTCATTATTTGGTCAAATCTTGTGTTTCTTGGCTTAATCCTCTACTAGACTCATTGCTATTGATGCCTTTGAAAGCATTTGAGCTCATTTGAAGTGGAAGGCACCAGATCTGAGCTCCCCGCATACTCTGTTTTCTGCACACAAACCAGAGCATTAATTTGCTAATCAGTGATTAATCAGTGCTAATCACTGTACTTTGGTGCAATTGAGGGTTCAAATTAACCATTAGGTATCTGATACAGATCCCTATAACTTCAGATTGCAAATCGGAGTTGGTTTGATACTCCAACCATCCCGTACAAATTGGTTACCCTTAATTTAGTGTAATTTCTGGAAAATTGTGGTGATAAAATTTGTGAAAATCATCATTTTGCATTTAACCCTTGGTTAATGCCTATAAATCTCACTCAAATACAAGATTATTCACAGCCAGAGTTGCATTTGGAATGTGCATGAGAATGGATGCTATACGCATTATGTATTGGGCACATTGCATCAGTGTAAAAATAGGAACAGACACTGCCCTTGTCCAGAATAAGGCAAGAGGTAAGACCTCCCGCATAAATTTGGGTTTGCATTGCATAATGATACAAGATAAACATAAAAAGCCCAAAGGAACTGTCAGCAAAACATTGAAACATGTTGCTCACATGGAGCAAAATGACCTGACGGACGAGCTCATGGCCCCAGCCATGAAAGAAGAAGAATATCTCTTTCCAAGAAGAGGATCCACACCAAGAAGAAAAGCTGAAGGAAGACATGGACACGAGAAGAGAAGCTGCCACAAGAAGAGAAGCTGCCACAAGAAGAGAAGCTGCCCCGAGAAGACTGAAAGAAGAGAAGACTGAAAGAAGAGACGGACGCGTGGAGAGAAGCTGTCACGACAAGAAGACTGCAGACAAGAGAAGATGTGAGGCTCCAAAGAGTGAGGAGCCATGTGAAAATCTCTGAGAGAGAGAGAAAGAGAGACCCCACAACCCAATGTAACCTGCCCCAATAAAGTAAAACCACCTCTGAGCCACCGATGATGTAGGCCACGTGGTAGATGTATGTGTGAGCACTTTAGTCAAGGTCGCGGGCACTTATAGTAGCCTTGGACACATAGAGAGAGAGAGTGTCAAGGACTATGGAGTTTAGGGACTTGAGGCACTGGTCGCTCGCGGACTGTCAAGTAAGATACAGGGTCCAGGTGTGCTGTGATAACTTGAGGGGAGGAGTAGACACTGGTCGCGGACTACCAAGTAAAGGGAGGCAAACTTGGTATAGGGTCTAGGTGTTCTAGGATTATTCACTTGAGGGGAGGTGTTGAAAATACAAGTGAATAGGGTGTGTGTGGGAACAAGCTCTTGGATAGAGGCTGTAAAAGAGGAGATGTAATTGTGAAAGAACCTGTGAAAAGGTTAGAAGAATCTACTGGGAGAGAATAATGGGTAGCATGAGGGAATTTGGAGTTATTCTGGGAGATAATCAGGGAAAAGAGAAGAGGTGGAGAGAATCAGGCAAAAGGTGGAGATATTCAGGGAGTGAATCATGGAGAAATCAATGGGATTTGATGCTTGATGCAAACACTATAAATTGAGGCATAGCCCTAATGAGAATTTGCTGGTTTTTGAGTATCCATGCCTACATTAATCTATCTGCTAATTATTCACTAATTACATCTTAATCACTTGCTAATCACTTTGTTAATTATGTTGATTCTAGTGTTTGATCCACCATAGCTCATCATTTTGCTCAAATTTTAACATTTTTTTGGGTGGGCACTTTGAATCAAGTTTTATACCCAAAGGCTGTGATGCCAGCACCCCATTGTGGGTTTTGTACTAACCATGTGCCTAGTTTGCCAAGGTGAGAAGTTGATTCCAATTTGGTGATGGCGAGGTGGGGGGTTAGTACTTCCTTGAGGGATTGTGAGGCGAGTGGTAAGGAAGTACTTGAGATTGAAGTACTCCATTATTGCATCCTCACAATGATATGTGGTGGAGTTGTTGACGTTGAGGGTATATCATTAGTTAGCTCTGTCGCGTGGTGGCAAAATGGGGTTTATAGTGTCACTGTGAAACTTCTACTTCCCTTTTGCTTGGGCAGTCTTTGTGGCGGAGGTCACCTTTGGTTTCCATTGAAAGATAGGGGAGCGACACGGGGTGGAAGTTGTGAGGTTGGGGAGATTTGGGGATCCAAATATGATGATTGTCCTTGTAGAAGTGTTGGGCTCGTAGGAGAGGTTTGGGGATCCACCGTGGGGATTGGTTTTGGGCGGTTGAGGTTTTGATTGAGCATTGGGGTTCTGTGGAGAGCGTTTAGGCCTGTGTTTGTCTTGTGCCCTGTACGCTTGTGGTTGGCACATTTGTTGCCGATGTGAGGGATGAGGAGCTTTGAGTGCCGGTTGGACGAGGAGAAGGGTTGGATCGTCACAGGGGATCATACAATGTATATTCACCCTCATAATAGCCTTGTGCTACGAGCAGCTTCTTAGGTACCCAATGGGGAGATGGCATACCTAGTGGAGTTTTGTTAGTTTTGTTAGAAATGTTAGTTTGGGTTGGTGGATCAGCAGGTTGGTGAAACGACGATATGAGAGTGGATTGCTATCGAGCATGGTTGTAGGGAGGATGTGAGAGGCATTAACGTGGTTGGAATGATGAGAGGCCTCTTTTTTAGGGGGGATGGATTTGTGGGAGTGTGGTGAAGGAAGTTCTTGGCATAGGGGAGCAGCAGTAGGTACTGACCCTTCATCTATCATAAGGACAGTAACTTGGCCAGAGGCTAGTTCTAAGGTCGTCGTCGTGCGTCCTAGTCAATGTTACACCTATTATGTCCCATCCAACCCCTTCTCATGAGTATTTCTTCACGCATGGTTCCTCTAGGCATCACATAGAACTTCCCTTCCAAGGGATTATTTCCAATGTGGAATAAAAGCATGACTATGCCTAAATAGTGAACATGCTGTGACATTATAGTGGTAAAACGATGGTAGGGGTTCCTGTTAGTGACGAGGATTCCCAAGGAAATGCCATGTTTCAAGTGACATCAAATTGTAACTAGCCCTTGTATATTGACAAGAGCTAATTTTTGGACAAAGCTCGTCGGGGTGGTCATTCCTGACCATAACCGAGTTGGCTTCACCTCCCATTCTTTTTCTTCAAGGTCGACCACTTGGGCCATATTGACCATGATGTGTCTTTGCGAAGCTTGGCTTGCTTGCTTTGGCCTCTTGTTGTATAGCTTTTTTCATATCCTCATGGTCTTTCTTGCACTTTTTTTAAATCATGGATGGCTCTTAAGGTAGCCTCAGTGAGAGGGCCATAGTAGTGTTTAAGTTTGCTACCATTGAAATAACCACACCCATTCCTACACCATCAAGTATTTTGATGCACATTTTGCCTTGTGGTGTTATCTCAATGACTAGGAAAGGTCCTAAGCCTTTGAGCTTGAGCTTCTTTTTGTGTGTCTTGGTACTGAATAAGAGGACCATATCGCCTTCGTTTATTTGTTTTGCCTTAAGCTAGTCTTTGAACCATTGTTTGGGCCTTAGCTTCTTAATAATCATGTTGTATATACTACTCAAAGGCGTGTTTCATTGGACTTTTCAAGCTCAAATAGGTGACAGCCTAAGACATTTCCAGTGCGCTTTTCTGTACTACGACATGCAAACTGGGGACTAAGAACTCCATGGGCATGACCACTTCAGTACCATAGGTTAAAGTGAAAGGGGTGGCATTGGTTTTGCTGCCTTATAGGAAGTTCGATAAGCCCAAAGTGCAGCTAGAAACTTTTGTTCCCAATCGTTGCGGTGGCTGGCCTCCACAGTTTTAGTCAGAATGGCACACAAAATTTTATTTGTGTTTTTCTCTTGGCCATTCTATTTGTGAGTAATAGGGGGAGGACTTTTTGTGAGTGACAAGGAACTCTTGCAAGAGGAATTGGATTACCTCATTAATGAAATGTGTTCCATTATCATGGAAAAGCTCGAGGGGGCAACTGAAGTGTGTGATGGACTGATTCAGATAGAAATTTAACAGTCGATTGCGTATCAACTTTGCGGGTCCACTTAGTGCAATAGTCCGTAGTAGCTATTATATATCGAGCTTGAGTGTATTTGGCTGCTAGACTGATGGGTCCAATGAAATCTATACCCCATTTCTCAAATGGTTGTAGGGACATAATTGGGTTCAGGGGCATGTGGTCCTTGAAGTAGGGAATTTTTGTACGTTGGCACTCATCACACCGCTTGAATATTCTATTACATCCGCCATTAGAGTGGGCCACCATAACCCGTGAGGACCTTCCGTGCAGTGATATTTGCTGCAAAGTGCCTCCCAACACACGGGTAGAGTGAACCTGCTCAAAAAGGAGCACATACTCATCTTCTCGGACACAACAACGTAGAATTTTATCTTTTCCCTACTTAATAAAGTTGGCATGCAATGAGTTGGTAGGGGGGGTTGCTTGTTTGATTAGGCGACGGGCATGGTATTTGTTGAGGAGGGGATCTACAAGTAAGCTATTAGCTAAGAAGTGTGCCACCTCCTCGTCCCATTTAGGAATCAAGCATAGTTAGAATAGGGCAGCATCTGGTAAATCATCATCTACTCCCGCATTGGTGGTTCACCGTTGGGGATCCTCGACATGTGGTCTTCCCAGAACATGCTGAGAGCCTTTCCTCACCGTGTGACGATAAAGTCAAACTCAAGCAATATAATCAGCCACTTGGTGGTTCTACCTATCATACGAGCTTGTTTACTAGGTATAGAAGAGCTTGATGGTCTACAAAGAAAACAAACTTAGTTGCCACCCAGAAGATGACGAAACTTCTTGATGGTGTAGGCCATGGCTAGTCCTTCTCTCTTAGTCGTGGTGTAGTTTTTCTCTGCTTCATTGAGTTGGCAAGACTGGCAAAGCTGTAGAAGACTTAGCTAGAAGACTTAGCCTAAGTAAGAGGACAATTGATGGTGACATCTACCCTTATGTCACTGAAGGGTTGAAGATTTTTATGTTGTAATTTGTAACAATGGAAGAGAGGGTGAATCTCCACCTATAAAAGGAGCCCTCCTCTCCCTTTTAAATGAAGGAATGAGCCTCCTCAATTGAGCATTTTGTGTCATTGTGCCATTCTTTTATCTTTCAAACCCCTATTCAAACACTCTCTTTACATGTGAATGTCTCATTTAGCATTAGCTCCTTATGCTTAACCCAATTTTGGACCGCTTTGATGATTCATGATAAGTGGGATAAGGAGTTATTATCTTGGCGGGCCTGTGACTTCTCAAGCTAGCCCTTGCCTTATTACCGCCCTCCTTTGGAGGTACCAATGGTTTTAGCGATAATGAGCATGTGGAAAGACTTTGGGGACCATAGGTAAATCTTTATGATTTTCTGGTGAGCAATGTTAACCCATACCCTCTAGCTTGAATCATGAAGGAGATGAGAGGCAAGAGGCTATGTGAAAATTGAGGTTTCATGCAAAGAGAGGGAAGTGCAGTTTTTGTGGTCCAATACCCAAATTTCAATCGGTAATCATCACTCGGGTATTGGTTTCTAAAATTGATCATATGTCTAGGAAGCTCTTTATATGCTCTTTCCAATCATGTAACTAATTTCTTAATCCTTTACTTCATTGATGATCAAAATTTCTCCCAAAGTTGCTAACTTTTAGGTGAATTTTGGCAGTTTTATAGTCTTGTAGTAAAATGCTCATAGCTTTTCGCTCAATTGTCCGTTTTTGAAAGTTTTTATATGGGCGCGAAGCTCTCTTCAAGCTCTACGCATCTATATAATCCTCTTTTACACGGTCTTTATGGATTCAAAACTACAATTCTCTGTGTATCTCTGTTTTATAGACTTTTGGCCATTCTTTCTTCTTAATAATGATTAATTCCTCTTAATCTCTTATCAAAAGGCCAATCCCATGTGTCTTATCCTCTTGTAAGTGATTTCTATATTCATTTGCTTTAATATGTTCTGACCAAATCGTCCAATTCGAACGGATGAACCTTACCAACATTCCCCGTATGTTTCCGTTCACATAATCTTGAGTCATAAGATTTTCTTCCAACAAAGAATCGCCCTCTTGTTTGGAGTTGCAAGACTGGCATAAATTCTTGCTTCTCTAGAGCCTTTTATCTTTCCTTCCATGAATTATGATCTCACCTTTGATGTGTATATCTTTATTTTAACCTAGGGAGAGAAAGGGAGGTGAGGAGATTGTGAGGTTTTATACAAGTGTGTTTTGATTCTAAGAAGTGACCGAAGTCCAAACCCCAACTTCGTGTCACATCTTTTGGTGGAGACGGCGGGCAGGTTTTACTTAGAATTATTCTATTTTAACCTCAAGTTACCACATGATTAAATAAAAGTTATTTTGAAAAAAGTAAATTTCTCTTGTTGCTACTCATCTTTTGGTGCAAGATGTTCAACATTCCGGTGTTCCAAGGATCGGAAGGAGAAGACCTGGGGAGTTATCTCTGAGAGTTTAACCGAGCATGCCGCTTGACGGGTTGGTCTATGAAGGAGGAGGCAGAAATACTTCCAGATTTCTTGGAGAGTGTAACCTTAACTTGGCATGAGGCTTTGCCAGAGGAGTCCAAGAATGATTGGGAAAGGTTGACCAAAGCAATGAAGGAGAGATTTGGGACAGTGGAGTCACCAAATGCTTTACTATTGCAATTGGATCAAATTTTTCAAAAGGAAGGAGAGTCAGTTTTTGCCTTTTCAGTGAGGTATGAAGCCTTATTCAATATCAACAAGCTGCTTTAAATGTTGTTGCTTCTTCTTCTTCACCTTTTATGAGAGATTCAAAGAGTTCTTTAGTAATGGAGCACCTTAAGATGAGCAAGTTTATCACGGTTTTGGATCCCCGCTTGCATGGAAAAGTTCTTAGCAAAGATCCCACTAATTGTAAAGAGGCTCTTCGTATTGCTTTGAAGAAGGAGGCCACTCTTCATATTGAGTCCACATTCCAATCTTCTCCGAGTGTGCCGACCCCATCAAGAGTAGAGATAGCCTCAACATCTCAGGTATAAGCTCCATCCTTGGATCATAACATTGCACAACTTATGGCAGAATTTGCTGATTTGAAGTTACACTTAGTCAATGTAAGGCCAGGGTTCCACGAGTTGAGGATAAACCTAGGGATAGAAGTAGTGTCACATGCTATGAATGTCAAGAGAAGGGGCACTATCGCATTGAGTGTCCAAAATTGAGGAAAAGAGAGGATAAAAGTTTAGCACTCTTAGAGGAGACATGCTCAGAAGAAGAAGAGGAAACATTGATGCCATTAATGGCAAAAAGGGGTCGTAAAACTAGGAGTCAAGAAGAAGAAGAACAAGAAGATAAATTTGAAGAAGAGGAGAAAAATAAGAAGAAGAAGAAGTCATCTAGGAGAAAAATTGAACAATCTAACTTTCCTCTTAGCCAAGGATCTCTTAGTTATGACCTCTTAATAGATCTTAGGGAGAAAAACTGGACAATCTAACTTTCCTCTTAGCCAAGGATCTCTTAGTTATGACCTCTTAATAGATCTTAGGGAGAAAACAGTACAAATCACATTTGGGCAGCTTTTGGCACTCTCTCCAAAGCTCAGAAAGGAATGGGGTAAGCTGGCTAGCACAAGGGAATCTAAGAAAAAGAAGAAGAGGGATAATGGGACTCCTATGGTTCAAAAGGTAGATATTGATATAGGAGATGATGTGCCTGTGTAATTGATGTCATCATTGAGGGGCAAACAATTTCTAATGCATACATTGATGGAGGTGCGTCAATCAATGTCATGAGTGAAAAAACAATGAAAGATGTCGATTTTAAGTTGTCTTCTACTAACTCTCCCTATTGCATCAAACTTGCTGATAATACTAGGGTGAAAACCTTAGGAATTGTCAGAAATTTGGGAGTGGATGTATGTGGTATTTGTGTGCCTATAACTTTCCAGGTCATTCCTACAAAGCCTGATGCTAGGGCTTACCCATTGATAGGCCATGGCTTCGCCAAGTGAAAGCAATTCAAAAGTGGGAGACAGGTGATCTTATTCTACAAGGTGAGAATAAGAAGGTCCACTACAACATCAAGAGTCGTCGCAAGAAAGTGGTGAGAGGTGAACCTTCAACTTCTGAAAGTTCAGAGTCAGAGTCATCCAATGAAGAGGAGACAAGTGGTAGCTCCGAGGATTCCATCTCAGAAGGGGAGGTGGAGGGAGTTGCATTTGGTCTTTCCCTGGGAAGGGATGGAGGGGATGCTGAAGACAATGGAGCCTTGGAAGGGGAAGCTTCTTCAACCATGTGCAAGAAAGGAGATGTGGACCTCACTAGTCTTCACCAACAAAATGAACTTCTTCTTGATGAGTCCATAGCAGGTACTGAAAGGGAGAATTACTTAAAAAATGTTGGATGGATTTCCTAACCTTTTTGCAAACAGCTACTCACACAAGTACACCAAGTTACCCTAGTAGAGCACAAGATTGATCTCAAGCCCCAAAGTAAGCCAGTGGTATAGCGGCTAAGGTGTTTGGGAGTAGTGCAAGCAGAGGTGCTTAAGAAGGAAGTAACTAATTTGCTTGAAGCTGGATTTATTTTTCCAGTAGAGAATTCAGAGTGGATTTCCCCAGTTGTAGTCACTCCCAAAAAGAGTGGAAAATGGCGTGTGTGTGTGGACTTTCGCCTTTTAAATGCATGCACAAAGAGGGATTATTATCCTCTACCCTTTTAGGATGAGATTTTGGATCAAGTTGCAGGTCATGAGTTGTATTCAGTGTGTGATGGATACTCTGGATACTTTCAAATCTGGATTTATGAAGAAGATCAAAGGAAAACCTCATTTATCACCCCTTGGGAAGTATATGCCTATAGGGTGATGCCATTTGGCTTGACCAATGCACCAGCAACTTTTCAACGCGTCATGATTGATGAGTCAGGTATTTGCACCTTACTTGGGAAAGTTTATAAGGGTCTTTCTGGATGACTTTGCATTTATTCAAGTCGCATGGATCACTTGGAAAAGTTGAGGTTGGCCTTGCAAAGTCTTGATGATGCAAAAGGGTGTCTTAATCGTGGAAAATGCCGCTTGGCACGAAGGAAGGTGGTTCTCTTGGGACATGTTATCTCAGAAGAAGGCATAGAGATGGATCCTGAGAAGGTGCAGGCAATTGTGGCCCTCCCACCACCTACCAATGTAAGGATGGTAAGGAGGATTTTGGGTAAAATAAAGTATTACCAATGCTTTGTTGACATGTTCTCTGAGAAGATCTATCCTATATATCTGTTAACAAAGAAAAATGTTTCTTTCCATTGGGGGCTTGATCAAATTCAATCTTTTTGTTTGCTCAAGGAATGCATGAGTCAAAGTCCAATTATGCAGCCTCTCCTAAGTGGGGGGAGGACTTTTATGTGAACCCAAGTGTCTCATCACATTCAGTGGGTGCTATACTCTTGCAAAAGGGAGAGCAAGGGCATATGCAACCAGTGTATTATGCAAGCCGACAACTGACTGATGCCGAGGGGAGAGGTGTGGTGAAATGGAGAAAGAAGGTGGTTTGTCTCTTATTTTTGTAGTAAAGAAGTTCAGGTCATACTTGTTACCTCGCCCTTTTTTCTTCCTTACATGTCAACCTTCTTTACAATTCTTGGTCCGCAAACCCAATCTTGCAGGAGGAAAGTTTGCAAAGTGGATTTGTGAGCTTCAAGAATTCTCTTTCACTTTTATTACAAAAAACACCACTAGGGCCTCTCTTGCAAATTTGCTTACAAGGAAGAAAGAGGATGAAGGAACAGGAACAAAGGAAGAAGTATATGAAGATTTGGAGACACCACCAACTGCTTTCACTATGCATTTTGATGGAGCCTTTAGCCCTTCCAGGCAACGTGGGGCTGGGAGGATAGTTTTATTTGATCCAGGAGGAAAAGAGGTATGGGCCAAGGATAGGGAATTTCCAAAGGCTATATTAGATATTTTACCCTCGATCACCATGGCCATCAGATCCCCAAGACAAGCACGGAGGATCTGATGGGGGGGGAAAGATGTGACATGAAAAATTGATATCTTTCATCTTCAATTTTGTGCATATTTTGATGGTTTCTCAATGGTAATAAGGTGGAAGCTTGTCCAAGAAGATTACAGCGCCCACAATGGAATAACAGCATGGTGGCTATCCCGATAAGAACATTCTATCTTCAAATATAATGGTTTTACTTGATTTAGGGTGCACACATTGTAAATGCCACAAGTACGCTTGATAAATACTTTGGTATGGTAGATAGACTAGTGATGTGGAAAATAAAAGTGGGCCTTCATGCTCACATGGATTTTAATTGTATTATTAATATGATATTCACCATAAGGCTACACGTTGGGGAGTGTGGAAGGCATGTGGAGGAGTGTGTGTAGGTGCATAATTGGGAAAGATTCTTCTAGAATGCCTACATGATGGAAGAGGAGAATTCCACCATGTGTAAGTGGGATCTCCACCTACATGCCACTTGGACTTGGCTATTATCTCATCACACTTTCAAAGTTAAAAAGTCTTCAATTTAATAATCAATAGAAGACTTAGCCTAAGAGGACAATTGATGGTGACATCTATCCTTATGTCACTGAAGGGTTGAAGATTTTTATGTTGTAATTTGTAACAATGGAAGAGAGGGTGATTCTTCACCTATAAAAGGAGCCCTCCTCTCCCTTTCAAATGAAGGAATGAGCCTCCTCAATTGAGCATTTTGTGTCATTGCCATTCTCTTATCTTTCAAACCCCTATTCAAACACTCTTTACATGTGAATGTCTCATTTAGCATTAGCTCCTCATGCTTAACCCAATTTTGGACCTCTTTGATGATTTATGATAAGTGGGATAAGGAGTTATTATCTTGGCGGGCCTGTGACTTCTCAAGGTAGCCCTTGCCTTATTGTCGCCCTCCTTTGGAGGTACCAATGGTTTTAGCGATAATGAGCATGTGGAAAGACTTTGGGGACCATAGGTAGCCCTTGCCTTATTGTCGCCCTCCTTTGGCGGGCCTGTGACTTCTCAAGGTAGCCTGTGACTTCTCAAGGTAGCCCTTGCCTTATTGTCGCCCTCCTTTGGAGGTACCAATGGTTTTAGCGATAATGAGCATGTGGAAAGACTTTGGGGACCATAGGTAAATCTTTACGATTGTCTGCTGAGCAATGTAAACCCTTACCCTCTAGCTTGAATCATGAAGGAGATGAGAGGCAAGAGGCTATGTGAAAATTGAGGTTTCATGCAAAGAGAGGGAAGTGCAGTTTGGTTTCTAAAATTGATCATATGTCTAGGAAGCCCTTTATATGCTCTTTCCAATCATGTAACTAATTTCTTAATCCTTTACTTCATTGATGATCAAAATTTCTCCCAAAATTGCTAACTTTTAGGCGAATTTTGGTAGTTTTATAGTCTTGTAGTAAAATGCTCATAACTTTTCGCTCGGTTGCCCGTTTTTGAAAGTTTTTATATAGGCGCGTAGCTCTCTTCAAGTTCTACACACCTATGTAATCCTCTTTTGCACAATCTATATGGATTCAAAACTGTAATTCTCTGTGTATCTCTGTTTTTATAAATTTTTGGCCATTCTTTCTTCTTAATAATGATTAATTCCTCTTAATCTCTTATCAAAAGGCCAATCCCATGTATCTTATCCTCTTGTAAGTGATTGCTATATTCATTTTCTTTAATATGTTCCGACCAAATCATCCAATTCGAACGGATGAACCTTACCAATATTTCCCATATGTTTCTGTTCACATAATCCTGAGTCGGAAGATTTTCTTCTAACAAAGAATCGCCCTCTTGTTTGGAGCTGCAAGACTGGCAGAAATTCTTGCTTCTCCAGAGCCTTTCATCTTTCCTTCCATGAATTATGATCTCACCTTTGATGTGTATATCTTTATCTTAACCTAGGGAGAGAAAGGGAGGTGAGGAGGCTGTGAGGTTTCATACAAGTGTGTTTTGATTCTAAGAAGTGACCGAAGTCCAAACCCCAACTTCGTGTCACAATAGGTATGCTACTGTTTGGAACCTTGGATATTTGCACATGGAGGTGTCATGATTCCCTAATTTTACATAGTGTGCATAATAGAGCAGTGGTTCCATGTCTTGTAGGAATGTGGGATGATTGATCATGTGCTTGATGTCCTTTTTGGTGTACATGTGGTCTTCCACTTCCCCGACTTCTCTTGGTAGATTATCCCCTTCATCTAGGGTTACACACCCTTCCTCCGCTCTGGGCTCTTCATTAATGGGTTCTAAGTTTGGAATTTCTCCCTCACTCCTACCCATGACTATGTCTATCTCTTTATCCTGTGTGATTGAAGTAAGTTTAAACTTCCCATCTGTTTTTTTTGGCTCTAGCCCTTCGAGTATCAAGCTCAACTCTTTTTAGATCTAATTCTACTTCCTTTGAGAGGTTGGGAAGAATACTTGACCAATCTTGGCTACACTTTCCATGTCTCTTCTCATTCGGGGGGGGGGGGGGGGTGCCAGTGTTTGATAGCCATGAATTTGAAGGTTGGATAGGTACTTCTTACCTCGGACCAAGTCCAGCGCTAGTTGACGGACCCATGCCCGCAGATTGCACCTCTTCATCATTGCTGGTTTGGAGACCAAAAAATCCTCGGGCTATGATACTGGTGGATCTGGTAGGGGAGGGTGGTTTCTATTAAGAGACTAAGGTTGAGTAGAAGGGTGAGAGAAGGGTGTGAGTGTGAATGGACTTGAGGTCCACTTGTTCACCTATTTAAAGGTGAGGCCATGAGGCATTTTGCAAGAGAGCAAAGCCTAGTTGTATGTATAAGCAACTTAATAAGCAAGATATTATTCTTGTATTTTGTGAGTCTCTCCTCTCCACACACTTGATTTATCATGAGCACCACGTTTCTTATCATGGTATCAGAGCCTAGGTGAGTTCAAACTTTGTGGTGTAGAGAATAGGTCAAAAAATATCCACTTTTTCCTCATCTTCTTTGTGTGGAGCTCAACCCTCTTCCATTGGGGGCCTTCCAGCCGGTAGAGGCAAAATCTTGTGGAGATGTAAACATGGAAAGTGTTGAGGACGTCTAGGCGTTCAAATTCGTACAGACAATTTGAGCATTCATCGCTTTTCCAACGCGGCATTTCTCCTGTGGCAAATCGGCGCTGCAGCGCCGGTCGTACAAGCATACGCTGCCTACAACGCATTATAGTGTGCATAAGCTTAGGGCTATGGTAGCCCATTGTGTTTACTCTCTATAGCTCTGATTTGAGCTTCAACCGTCCACGAACGCGCCGGTAATCAAGGAAAAACCAGTCGCCTCTCTCTTTTCCTTCAAGCTTCCATTAAAGCTTGAGTTTTTGGGTTTTGTTTTCTCTAATCAACACTCCCTTCCACTAATCACTCAAGTGTGAGAGTGAATGAGTATTGTTGGTCTTTATCTTTATTTTGAAGTGTTTTCCATCCACATGAGGTAGTGCAACAACCTCATGCCCGTCAAGCTTCAACATCAACACCAATTTTTATGCTTTCAAAGTGATTAAAGTGTGCTTCTAAGCACTAATTGTGTTGTTTAACACTAATCACTCTGTTAATCCAGCAAAGGGAGGTTATCTTAAAGTGTTTTTAAACACTCATAGTGTTATTAAACACTAATGGTGAGTTAATCACCAAAGTAAGTGTTATTTTACACTAAAAATGTGCTTTTTAGCACTAATTATGTTTTATACACACAAATGGTGATATTAATCATCCACTAAAGTGTTGCTAAACACTAAGGTAGTCTTAATCATCAAAGGAGGAGGTCATCTACATTATGGAGGCTCTTCTTCATCAACATGGAGGCCGGGCACACACCATAAGTGCTACATTTCAAGCTTTCATCAACAAAACCGCTTCTTCCAAAGAGGAATGGTGCAACCATGAATCAATTGCCTTCACCTCATAAGCTAAAGAGGTTGAAGAATTCTGGTTTTTTATCATAAAACTCAAATTTTTGAGTGTTCTTAAAGTTGGGCACATGTACATTAAGTGCTCATCTTCAATGTTTATGTGTATTAACCTTGAGGCCCTTGTTTGTAAGAGGCATAGGCATGCCATAAGCCATATGTTCTCGTTTCCCAAGCCCAAGGCACTTCATTCCGCTGCATATTCTGATTTTTCATCGTATAAGATGAGTTGTAACAATGAGCATAGAATCCCTAAGTGCTCTACCTTGTTGGTTGTCATGATTTTAAGCATTTTTTGGCATTACTTTTGTAAGAGGCATTGGCAATATTATGAGCCATGTCCTCTCCTTCTTGAGCCAAAGATGATAATCCTTATTTGTTTGAGTATTTACCTCAACCAATTACTCATTAAGCTTGTAACTTCAAACCCTAAAGGGTATCATTTAACTAACATGCATAAAAGCTATTGTAATTGTGGAGTAGACACTGCCCTTGACCAATGCATAAGGCAAGTGGTAAGACCCTCCCATTCCCTTCCCCATTTAAATCTACCTCATTACTCATGGAGGAGATATGGTATTCAAGGAAGCATCAAGCATGTTGGAGGACCATCTAAAAGCAAACCACTTAAGCAATGGTGGCAGCCTGCTTATGATCATTGTGTGAGAATGGTCAAGGTGGAAAGCATATGGTGGAAGCAATGGCATGTATCTCTCAAGCATGTCATCTACAAGAAGCCAAGCAAACACAAAGAGTGGGGTGCACCATCATTGAGGTGTACATCTTCATCGACAAACAAATAAAGACTTAGATGGCATCAATGTAATAGCCTCTAAGGCTCTAGGAACACTTTTGTAAATCCTAGATAACCACACCTATATTCAAGCCTTGTACGCCTAATGTTATAAAGGCATCTTATGTCCAATACCACCTATTCCATCCTTCCATAGTTGGTATTGAGGGGGGGGTATTAAGAGACTAAGGTTGAGTAGAAGGGTGAGAGAAGGGTGTGAGTGTGAATGGACTTGAGGTCCACTTGTTCACCTATTTAAAGGTGAGGCCATGAGGCATTTTGCAAGAGAGCAAAGCCTAGTTGTATGTATAAGCAACTTAATAAGCAAGATATTATTCTTGTATTTTGTGAGTCTCTCCTCTCCACACACTTGATCTATCATGAGCACCACGTTTCTTATCAGTTTCTCCTCTTCCTCCCCAAACCCAGAGTCTCGCATCCCTTCCTCCATGGATTCTACTAGTTTCGATGGTGGGGTCAGATTCCTTAAGACAGACAATGAGTGCTTATTGATGAGTGGTCTAAACCCACTTTTAATAGGAAGATCATGGGTGATTTGATGCATTATCATCTTAGGAGTGAGGTTGTCTTCAATGTGCTTTCCTACCCTCAAGTGCATATGAATATGATTTGATAAGCTATTTTGATGCCCAATTAAATTTTGGTTAGATACTGTGTCAACTCGTTTCTAAGGCCGTGAGATTGCAGAGAATAGTTCACGATGTGAAATATACCTTTGTAGGTGCTTCCACCTTGACTCCATTATGTGTAGGGTGTGGTATTGATCACATGTATAAGGATTGTCCGCTAAGACCTGGAACAATAGGAATGGATCACAAAGCCAATCCAAGCACCAGCCTTAACTTACTGAGTGTTAAAGATGGCTTCATCATAGTAGTCCCACTCAACACTATAACTAGACTACAAAACAAGTAGATGCTGTAGCAGAGATATCAACCTCACAAGACCAGGGCCAAACAAGTGCCCCTAAACAAGGTCGAGTGACTAGATGCTCAAGAAAGAAAACCACGAAGATCATCAAGGGTGAGAGCCAGGTGATTATCAAAAGTGATTCAGAAGACGGCAGGACAACTCATGCATCAACTTCTTCATCTGAAGAATAAGATTTGCTATGCTCTGCCACCCGAGCCAGAGAACCCATCGACATGTGCTAACTACCAAAAAATATCACTGAATATCCTAACCCCATAGAGAAAAAGGAGAAACTCTTGGCAGCCCAAGAGTTGGTCTGAGAATGCCAAGCACAAATGGAAGATGAGCCTTCTACAGCCTATCGATCTCAAATCTGAGACCTGTGGAAGAAGCTCAAGTATATCATGGAGAGCTCCTAGACTAGCCACCCCCACAAAGGCTAGTATAGATGCAGCGCATCTTCCACTACAACAACTACCCCCCATCAGGGAGACAGGGTGGCCAAATATCTTAGAAACCTTGGGGATGACCATCTTAGGAGAATGAGCACATAAATCCCTGTTCCCATTTGTACACTCAAAAGAGCTTAAGACTAAGCCAAACCAACCTTCCTTGTGGGACAGCCCCTGCTCTCCAAGAGACATTGCAGGTCTCTCTTCTTTCCTCTCTTGTCATATCCAAATCCTTATCGGCACCTTGCTCCAAGGTAGAGCCCCAATTTATGGAATGATTTGAAGGATTGGATGGAAGGATGCCTCAGGGTAGGCATGCACAAATCTCTGGACCCTAAAAGCTCTAATGAATCCAAGGAAGAAGAATTTCTTATACCCCATAAGATAACTAGAACACCAACGGCTCGAGTGAATAAACTTGGACAATACTTCAAAGGAGACGAACTCAATGAAGCTTTACCGATAACCTTCTCGATGGCCTCCAAGTTACCGATAGCAATCTTGGATGGAGAAGCAGGAGTGAGCATTGTTACAAAACAATGCTGGGGGAAAATGGGGAGCACCTACATTGGATGACACTACATTGTTGGTCAAACTTGCTAATGGAACCACACAGCTAGAACCATTGGTCTACTGAGGGATCTCAAAGTTAATATCCTTGGAACTACTTACCGCCACACCTTGTGGTGGTGATGATGAACTTTGGATGTCAGCCAGCTTCTTATGATTGCATACTTGGCAGACCATAACAGAAAAAAAGGATGGAAGAAAAAAAAGGTGTTGTGGTAGCCCATAACTTTTTTGGCACTGCTGTTGGGGAAACACCTTTTTTTCTTCCATCCTCTTTGAGTTTCAGCTCCCATTACATAAGATTCATCATTGCCTTTGTATTCTGGTAGTGCATTGTGTAGGAAATGAATGGATAAGGTTTGAGTGGTAGTGAAAAATTGTGAGAAATTACTTGTGTTTGTTGTGTATTTGTGTGGTGGAGTGGTCTTGGAAGAGGGCTCCATTGTTTTTCCTAGTCAATTTGATGTTTGCATCACCGGAATCATCAATGTGAAACGATCAAGGTGTTTGCATCACCGGAATCATCAATGTGAAACGAGCAAGGTGGTGTTCTATTTTTTTTCTTTTCAAAAATTTACAAAAATTGTAAAAATAAGGAGCCATTGATTGTGCCTTGAGCTTGTATTACATTCCTAAGGTGTGGCACAATCATCTTGGAAGCATTTGGATAAGGATTTTGCACCCAAATTCACCTCAGTTGCTGTGGAAATTTCCCACGTGAAATTGCAAGAAAATCATTCACGACGTGAAACATTTTTTGCAACTTCACAACATAGTGAAACGCTCCCAGTATCAACACTGCAATTAGCACCGTAATTCATGGGATTACCTTGCCAAAAATAGGTAGCCTTATCTTGACACCTCTGACACCACGAGGTGTGACAAAATTAAGAATCGTTGAAAGTGTAGAAAATCATTCATGACATGAACTATTTCAGAGCATTTTGTGGCATGAACCATTTTCATTTCACAGCGGTGTGAACAATTTAGAACCTTTCACGGTGTGAACTATTTTCAGTTCTCAACGTGAACCATTTGCTTTTCACTACGTGAAACCTTTTCCCTTCATGGCATGAACTGTTTCTGTAATTTCACACCTTAATCAAATCCAACTCACGAACCTGGTATTGTTGTACTAAGGCTAAGGAAGTTCTTGAGACCATTGAAAATCATAATAAGGTAACGTGGAATTCTCAGTCCAAAGCAAAAAATTTAAACATGTGAAAGTGCAGAAAATCGTTCTTCACATGACGGCCATCCCTTTCTTGTTGGGACACTCAGCCACTCGGTGAGGTCTCGGGCAATCATAGCATTGTATGTGTGGTCATTTAACCATCCTATTCATCTCTCTGGCGGCCCACGGCATTGGGGCTGCTAAGTACACCGGGTACATTTGGTCTCCCTCCATAACATAGTGACTTAAGATTTGAGAGGGAGGGATTGTTGGCTCCAAGGTTTCCCTTGAAATTGCCCTCAAAATCCATAACACTCTTACAACATTACTCAAAAAGCAGGTATGGCCCACGGCATACAATGAGTTGTGTGTAGGGGCACATCATCAAGGCCCTTTAGAAATATCCCTATTAATCTTTCATCAAAGAGCGTCTCTGGCACTATAGTATGAGTTGAGATATCTAACTCTATTGATGTAGTCTCTGATGGTTTCTCCTTCCTTCTATCTGACGCTATGCAGCTGCTCCACTGTCCATCTAGTGCCTTGGCAAGAATATCCTACCTTGAAGGCCTCTTTCAAAGCTTCAAAGGTGGCCTTGTCCTCAGCTTTCAAGGACTTAAACCATTGGCTTACTTTGCCATCAAGGGTGAGGCCTAAGGCACTCACCTTGACTTAATCATCTACATGGCCAAAGGCATCGCAAATCTGATTAAACATCTCTAGGTGTGGGATGGGATCTCTAGCCCTATCAAACTTAGTGTGATAAGCTTTGAGATGTTAGCGGGTTTTTTGCTCTCTAATCTTGGTGCAGGTGGTGCAGGTTGTACTGGCACCTGGGGGTGTGATGCCTGCATCCACCTGCATCCACCCCCTCCCTATTTCCATGGCTAATCTCAACATTTCCAGTGTCAGCCCTACCATGGCTAGAGCGGGAGTAGTTTGAGGATGGGTTGGTGGAGGAGAGGGGCTAGGAGAATAATATACCATTGGAGGCCCTTGTCTAATAGGTGGGTTAGAATGTACCCCTTGTGGTCCGATGTGGTACCCAAGGTAGACTCCTTGTGCTGGGTAATTGTAATAAAGTAGGAACTTTATTCAATAGGGTTAATAATGGGACAAGTCCATGTATAAAAGAGGGGACTTGGACCATGGTTGTAACTTTTGATGATCATTTTTAGAAATGGAAACTTATGTTTCTTGGAGCTCATGGCTTCTCTCTTGGCTTGTGGAAGGCTATTTCCATTCTCTTGGTGAGAGACTAAACACACTTAGGCATCATGTTTACATGGTGATTACTCATATTTTTCATGCATTACATCCCTTCATTCCAATTGGTATTAGAGCTCTTGATTTTGATCATGGGCATGCATGGGTTGTTGGGAAAATTTGCTTGAAAATTTGAGTTTCTTTCATTTTTTTTCTCATTTTCTTGTAATCCTTGAGTGATTCTTGACAAATCTTCTCTTATCTTGCTTAATCTCATGGAGATGGTGAGCATTTCATGGAAATTGCTTGAATTTTGAGTGATTTTGGCCAATTTTGCCATTTTTGGACCAAATTTTGGGCCTCTGGACCAAAAATTTGGGACAGTCGGGCCAAAACTTAGGGCAAGTGACTAATTGCAATTAACTTTTCTACTAATCATGTTTAGTAATCATCTTCTTCTTCCTCAAGCTTTCCATAGCCATGGGATGCTCTTCCTTTACCCGTTTTGATGCCAAACCTTAGGGTTTTTGTAGAGCTTCTTGAGATCTTTCATTTGAGCCTCTTTCTTGCAAATTTTTTCTCAAGATTTGGGAGCTTGTGAACCTTTCTCCATGGCTGAAAGTTGAGCTTTCATTGCCAAGTTCTACTCAACATAGATGGCTGCAAGCATCATATTATGGTGATTTCTTCTCTCAATGAGCATGGAGACTAGCAATGGGGCTGAATTTTCACTTCCACGTTGAATTTTGGGGCTGATTTTTGCTGATTTTCGTCGCCTCTTCCATGCCTCCTCCAAGCTATGAAGCTTAGCCACAAGCTTCATGAAGGATTGCTAAGTGTTTTAGCCCTTTTTGGTGAGATTTTGGGGAGCATTTCATGGCCAATGGAGAGGGAGAAATGGTGTTCTTTGGCTGCAAATCAGGGAGCAAAAAGAGGCTACGTTTTTCTTCAACAAGAGGCTTCTTCAACATTTTCTACCATTGAAGCTTTCCGGATGACATTGGTGAGTGGTTTGATCAATCCCTTGCAAGTTTGAAGCATTTGGTGGAGCTTGGTTGGTGGAGCTTAGGAATGGATTAGGGTTGGACACATTCAAACTCCCCTAATTTTTAGAAATTAACCATTAAAGCTTGACCATTCACATGCCAATATTGCTTCTCCATGCATTATTGATGGCAATGGTGAAAGGAATTGATTCCACATGAGCTTGGCCAATTCATAGATCACATTTTGGGGGATTTTCTTCATTATGTCTCATTTGGCATGCCATTGATGGAATAGCAAGCTTATGCAATGTTTTTGGAGTCCCTCATGCTCATCTTGATGCCATATGGACACTATGGATGCTATACATAGCCATGCCAATGCTATGTTTTACACATGGGCATAAGAGAGCATAAGTTTTGGAAGCATGCATTTGTCAATATGATGTGAAAGGGATTGTTGGAATGCAATTGCAAATGCCTTGATTGTGGTTAACAAATGCTTATGCAAATGCCATGGTGAGGGCATTGTGAATTGTTGGTTTGTGTTGGAGCTTTTGGATGATGGATTGAGGCATGAGTCCATGCTTTATTGATGAGTTCTAAATTGTAAAAGGGCATGAGTCATGCTCAATACTTGTAAGCCAACAAACTTGTTCTATCATTTGATATTATCCACATCATTTTTTACCTACACTCACCATTGCCACCACTTCAAGTTTCTATAGAATCTAGCAATGTGTGAGGGTACCTTGGCATTGGTTGGAGAGGCCAAGGGGAGAATGGCTTGAACTCTTTGTGCCGTGATTGCTTGGTAAAGCGGTACAAAGGGGGATTAGGTACACCGGTGTGAAGAAATGGCCTCAACCTTCACCTTGGAGGAAAACTCGGTGAAGGGGTGAGAAGAGCTTGGCCGGGAGATCGGCAAGCTTCAACGCACGTCCTCAACAATCCTCACCATCGACTTTGTGGATGCATTTGGGCAATGGGGCCCCTTTTCCGTCATATTGTGTGGATATTGCAAATGCTTTGATGGACAAAGAGTGCATATGATCTTTCATGACATTGTGGGATACAAAGAGTATTGCATTGTGATTTGAGAAGTTGCATTTTCATTTGAGATTTGGTTCCAATTACAAAGGAGACTCTGGCAGAATTTTTCCAACAAGGGAGCCAAACAAGCTTATTGATTGGAGATTTACCCCATGGATACACTTGAAGAGTTATTCACAACTACCAAGGGAAGAAACACCAATCATTTGTAGCCGGATTGAGCTTTGGGACCGAATTTTGGGAATTTTTGGGATTTTACAAAACCCTAATTCAGTCCTAGGGTTTTTGGGATTAGGTCCGAGTGATTACACGACTCTATTCTACTCCTTGAGAGTTTTCAAATGAGCCATAGAACCCCTTAATCGGATATCACAATCTCGGTCAAAGTAGTCATGTTGACTTTCTGGTCAAAGTCAAACAGAATATACTTCCACTTTGACTGAATCAAAATGCTTTTAGGGGTAGGTTCTATCTTCCGTTAGCTTTCTATAGAGCCATCAAAATCCTAATTCCGACATATATTTTGCGTTTTAGAGCCAAATTACTACTTTCAGCTGTTTCGCACAAACCCTAAAACAGAGAGTACTTGCCCACACCTAATTCTTACTGTGTTCATTTGGGAGGATAGTAGACACCATTACCTACCCATAGAACCTTCTTTTGTCCAATTCTGACATCATTTGGGCATTCTACCAACATCTTGCATTTCTTCACTATGCCGAAGGGAAGACCACGCAAGGGTGGGGATGTTGTGCAAGAAATGATCATTGGTGATGAGGACATGGAAGGTAATATGGATGCAAGGGATGCATTCATCAATGAAGACAATGGGGGCAATGTACATAATCAAATTTCTCAAGGGACACAAGCGGCGGTTAACCATGACACCCTCATGCAAATGCTTGTACAACGGTTGGAGACCTTAGACTCCAAGCTTGATTCTCATTTTGAAACATTATCCTCACGGATTGGTGTGATGGAGGACAAGTTTGGGAAGTCTCAAGCACAAGAAAAGCATGGGAATTATGGTGACTATGAGCAAAGAAAAGGCAAGGGCATCTTGAATGAGGATTCCATGAAGGCCGTACAAGAGGATCCATTGGGAGCATCCACTCGGGGATTCATGGCGGATGCACGGAGACCTCTTGTCAAGGACATGTTTCCTCCTTCTTTTCATTCGGGTTTGTCTCACCTCAATGCATCAAAGGGTCCTACCTTTTCTAGGGCAATGCATTCAAGGGAAGAGGATGAGGTGTTTGTGAATGATGAGGAGATTGCACTCGATTGGAATCAAATGTCCTTTGCCCAAAGACAAAGGGATGCTCACGAGAAGTGGATGGAATTGTCGAATATTATCAAGAGGGATTACAAAGACTTTGCCCAAAGACAAAGGGATGCTCACGAGAAGTGGATGGAATTGTCGAATATTATCAAGAGGGATTACAAAGACTTTGCACAATTTATGGAGTCATACTCGAAGATGCAAAGATTCAAGCCCTCTACCCAACATGATAACCCATCCCACACATCTTCCAAGGATGTCAAAGACAAAATCTCACTATCAAAGTTCAAAGGTGACGGGTCATCTCCGCAAGAGTTGGAGGAGTGGGCTACCAAGCTTGACACCTATTTCCAACTTTACCCAAAAAGTGAGCGTGATATGGTATAATTTTCCTCCTTACATCTTGAAGATTATGCTCATCAATGGTGGAGGCACTTGGTCAAACAAGGGAACACGCCATCAACTTGGGAAGGATTGAAGCGGGAGATGAACTTGGCCTTCATTTCACCCTTAGTGCTCGACCGATACCATGAAGAATGGTATGAGCTTTCTCAAAAGGGGATGATGGTGAGAGGTTACATCAAGAGATTTTTGAAGCTTTCAATGTACGTGGAAGGCTTAAGTGAAGACATGAAGATGAAAAAGTTTGTGCATGGGCTTGAACACTTCATCAAGGCGGATGTGTCGGCTCAAAGGCCTAGCTCTCTCAAAGAAGCTATGAGGTTAGCCGAACTCTATGAGCCAAAGTACAAGAGGTCTCAACCCATGACCTTCACCAAAGACACACTCAAACCAACCACTACTTCTTACAATTTTGGGAAAGGTCCTACCTCTACATTACCATCCTCTAATCCAAGAACTCCTACATCATTTGGGGGTGGACAGCCAAAGAATGGGATACATCAATTTGATGCCAAAAAGAGTAGTGACTTCATGAAGAAGAAGCCCTTTCAACCCTTCAAGAAGACTCAAAGAATGGATGATCCAAAGATTGAGGAGTTGAGAAGCAAAGGGCTATGTTTCAAGTGCAAAGAGAGGTGGTCACCCGGGCATGTGTGCAAATCAAAGAAGATTGTGGCCACTATGATGCTCATGGATGAGGAAGAGAACAAGGATGACTCTCATGACATTGAGGAATGGGAGGATTGCAATGAAGAAGCACATGAGGAGTCACTTGAAGACCATTCTTTCATCACGGAGGATGGTGAGTTTCCGTTTGATCCGGGAGCTGGAGTTAAGGAAAGCCTTGTGGACGGAGACATGCCTACCAATGCAGAAATTTCAGCTTGCATATGCGCTATCTCACAAGAGTTGTTGGCGGGTTGCAAGAACCCAAGCACACTAAGGTTGGTGGGGACCATCAATGTGAGGGTTGCACATATTCTTGTGGATTCCGGGAGCACTCATAGCTTCATCAACTCTAAATCCATCAACTCTCTCAAACTCAACACAAAGAAGTATACATGCTGTAATTTCTGGACAGCTTTGGGAAGGTCTACTATTGGGCCTATTTTTCTACTCCAACAAGCTTCATGGCGTATCCTAATGAAAGATTATGATGTGGGCTACATATGGCTGAGTGTACATATCATTTTCAGCCCAATATATGGAGTCTAAATGAAGGATTTTCAAGAATCTTCATCGACTAGAAGGGCTGTCATAACAGTCCCACTCATACACTTTGGGCTTGAAGCTTTGTGGACTTGTATACATCCGGATTTTCATTGTATATGTGCTTTGGATGTACTTGAGAACTCTTAACCACTTCCCATTGATTACATTAGAGTCTCATACTTTGAGATTGTACATGTTATTGATTTTGAGGACAAAATCTTTGGGAAGGGATGGTTTGTAATAAAGTAGGAACTTTATTCAATAGGGTTAATAACGGGACAAGTCCATGTATAAAAGAGGGGACTTGGACCATGGTTGTAACTTTTGATGATCATTTTTAGAAATGGAAACTTATGTTTCTTGGAGCTCATGGCTTCTCTATTGGCTTGTGGAAGGCTATTTCCATTCTCTTGGTGAGAGACTAAACACACTTAGGCATCATGTTTACATGGTGATTACTCATATTTTTCATGCATTACATCCCTTCATTCCAGTAATGCTGATATACATGTGAATTGGGTTGATGTGAAGGGCATGGGTATACCCTTTCCCTTTGGTGAGACGTTTCTGGTCCTTGGGATGATAGTCTTGGCCCTAGGTTTTGTACAAGTTGTTGGGACCTATAAGGATCAGCCACACCTGAGACAGGCACGACTCTCCAGACTAGTGGTTCAGTCTGGGTTTGTCGGCTTTCACTTTGCCCTACTTCTGCTCTAGGATCTAATGACAGAGTGGGCTCTCTTTCTTGTGGTTGGTCCATGCCTCTCACCCTGGGTTGCAGTTCTTTCAACTGTGTATTTCCCAGGATAAAATTGTAGAGCCTCAAAGCAAGGCTGGGTTCTTTGCAAATGTGTGGGAGAGATAGGAGCTTGCTCTTGGACAGATGGTATGTCCATGCATTGAAGTTTGGGCTCTCATGTCTCGAGGTCAGGTGTTCCTCATCCCGTTTCCTAGGGTGGTCTTCGCTTTCGCTGGTGCTATCAAAGAAAGCACCGTTTGACTCCACATGGTATTGATCGATGGGTCCGACCTTATAAGTGAGGGAGCTTTAGGAGAGTTTACTTCATGGAAAAAAGGGTTATTTTTCACCAATCTAACCAATTGTAGGTGCATGGAAATGTGGAACTGTTGTGTTCTGTGAAAAGACTATTTTTTCTCTCTTTTTGGGAAATGGTACGACCATACACTTTGAAGTGGAACGAACATACGCTTTCAAAATGAGAAGAGAACGGACGTACGCTTTCAAAATGAGAAGAGAACGGACGTACGCTTCTCAGGGAAAGATGGTACGGATGTTCGCTTTCAAAGGGGCACAGGCGTGCGCTTTTAAAAGGAAGGAATGGGCATTCATTCAAGAATGGAATGGAACATACGTTCCAAGTTGGGTCAAGAATGGAACGGGTGTGGCAAAGATACCATGGACATCGTTCACTTCCAAAGGCTGAATGGAACGGACATCGTTCACTTCCAAAGGCTGAATGGAACAGACATTCGCTCTCAAAAGGAGAAAGAAACGAGCGTTCGCTTCCTAAATCAGGCAACAGAATGGCATGGGCATGGCACATTCGGAATGGCCATGGCACATTCGGAATGGCTGTGGCACTTTTGGAATGGTCGTGGCACTATCAAATTTAGAAATTTTTAAGATTTGTTTAGGGATTTCTAGGAATGTAAGGCTACAGGTCTGACAGTCCCCCAGTATATTCTTTGACAATTCAGTTACGCCCACTTGATTGAATGCAGTTAAGTTCACTTTATGCTCAATTTAATGCAAATATTCCAATTTTAATGCAACTGCTACATTCAAGTAGAAAATCTTACTAGATTTGGTCAGTTGAGGAAGGGAACGACCGTGGGCAAATGTGCCACAGCCGTGGCATGTAAAGCGAATGGCCGTTCGCTTTTCAAAGTAGATAGTAGAGTGTAGTTTCGCCTTGGTTTTTCCTCAAATTCCTTGATTCAGGTGCTTTTCCACTATTTTTTGTGTTTTTGATTTAATAAAGAGATAGTTCTAGTCTCTAGCTATCTATTGGTGCCTACAATGCAAAATTAAGACTAAAAAATTGAGATTAATTTATTGATTAAACTAAGATGCAAGGTAAAAGAAGAAAGAACAGAAAATCAAAGTTTTGCATGAATGTTGAGGGCAATGTGAGAGAACTTACTTGCTTCTCCCACTCTTGGTGAAGATTTGAATGCTCCAACACTCGATTAACCTACAATGCACTGGGTAATCACCATAAAACACAAAACAAACACAAAATCAAATAACCAACTAGTGGATTTGCACTCTAGCCGGGCTAAACAAAGACACTAGCAAATGAATAGAGTGGACCCTAAGCCAAATACATTCCTCGATAGCGACGCCAAAAGAATGTTAAGGATAACATGCTACCTTGCACACAAGAAGGAAAGATAAGAGAAGAGAGATGCATGCAAGGTTCAAGTCCGGAGAGTTGCACTTGGCCAATCCTAAGAGGGTTAACTCCTCGATGTGAAGCCACTAGGGGCTCACTTCACCTTTTCTTGTGTCACCCAAGAAGAGATCCAATGGCTAGGTAGAGAGCAAGAAGGAAGGAAGCTATGGAGACCTCAACGTTCACCTCATGCAACTAGCATGCAAAAGGGACTTGGTAGATAGCAAAGAGAGGGTAGAGAAGAAGAGAAATGAGAGTATTACAATCCCTACTTACATACACCGACAATCAAACATGCAAGCAAGTAAGAACATAAGCTAACATGCATCCACAAGCTCAAATGAGAGAGAGAGAGAGAGAGAGAGAGAGAGAGAGAGAGAGAGAGAGAGAGGCAAGGTCAAATGAGACCAATGGGATTGTCCCTTTTCATATTCCATAAAATGACTTATATACAAGAGCTCATAGTTACAATGGCCGGCCACCCATTTATAATTGGGGGCCTAAAACTAGTCTTCCTAGTCTCTCTAGCTCTATGTACAACTATTCCTCTGACCAACATTACACAAGGCGTAAGCCACTTATCCCACATCTCTTATACAATAAGTGCATTGCGCAGTTACAAAAGATAGATTACAAAGAGTGTAGCCATGCAAAAGGTATTGTTAACCAGAGTGGTTAACATACCACTGTAGGACCAAAAAAGCTAGTTCATCTACTTTAAGAAACACAAGCTCTCATCCTGTATAGAAGTATCAATAAAAGAGTCTCAATAAGAATAGTTAATGGACCTATATATTCCCCCCACATTGTACACCTTGGGCATAATGTTGAGAATCATGAGAATGAACTTTCTACAATAGACCTCTCTAAAGATGATGAAGATGAACAAAAAATTGTAAGCTCAGTATTTCCTCATGTGAAACCAATCTCAAAGTGTGGCTAGATCTTTTAGTGGAAGGAAACGTTGAAAAAAAGAAAATTAGTTAGACCTCATGCTAGCTACAATATTATAGTCATACTAAACTAGGGTATTCTTGGGCCAATCACTCCTAAATACATTGCTATGAGAGATGCTAAAGGGGTGTACATTGAAGTCACATTAGGGCTATTTGACACAAATCATTCTCACTATCTCGATGGAATTGAGAAACCCATCCTATGTAAACCTTGATATATTGAAGATGAAATCATCCTTTTGGTGGCATCCAGATGGGTGATGTGTGGTGTTTGGTTAATCAATCCATGTAAGCTAAGAAAATAATAAAATCCAAGAGGAAAACTCCTTGAAAGAGTTAAAACCTGAACCTCACCCTAAATCTTCCTAAAATAGAGGTTGGTGTATTTGAAGTGGTTTGAGAAATAAAAAAGATACATGATGAAATCATCCTTGGTGGCATCCACAATGGTGATATATGGTGTTTAATTGATCAATCCATGCAAGATATTTTCCCCACATTTTGGGATGCTTTGAACAAATAATCCATATGCAAACTAATCCTCTAAACTATAAATTTTTATACTTAAATATGTGCTAGATGTAAATATAATTTTGGGGTGTGATTGGATTGTTGCCACCAATGCTAAACCCTTTCAAATTCTAGTATCAAAGTCTTGAGAACATGGAGATTGTAGTTTTTTTTCTTTGCATCAAAGAGGATCCTGAAAAGATGCAGGGGGGAAGAGAGCTTGAGCTCTTGCAAGCACACACACACTCACAAAACCCTAATAGAGAACACACAAGGTCAGAGGCTGAAATCTTCTTCTTCTCTACTCAACACTCAACACACCATATACAAGAATAAGAGTACTCATAATATGAAAGGTACTCAACCAATACATACACGTGTTCTCTATAGTGTGAACCCGACTAAATGAGCTGGTGCTATAACTATGCCAGTCTCTAAAATGGCTGTCACACAGCCTGTCATCCCACTGGCCCCATATCACCCAAGATCTCACCAACCATGCCAGTGGTGTAAGTGTGGGGCCTATCCCCCAGGCGGGTCATCAGTGTCCACCGCCTCCCTAGACGAGCTTGATATCTCAACACTCCCCCTCGAGCTCAACTCCATCTCATGTACACCAAGCGAAGCCCTGAATCTGCGGAGCTTCTTTGTACCCAATGCTTTGGTGAAGATGTCAGCTACCTGATCCTCTGTGTGCTGACACAAACAAGGTCAAGATCTCCTGCCAAGACCTTCTCTCTGACGAAGTGGTAGTGGACCTCTATGTGCTTCGTACGAGCATGAAAGACTGGGTTCCTGGCTGCCCTGCTAATGTTGTCACAGAAAATGACAACCTGTCTATCCACTGATAGACCCAAATCTGCAAGTAGCTTTCTCAACCAAGCTACCTCACATGCTGCCATAGCAGCTCCTCTGTACTTGGCCTCTGTACTCGATAGAGCAACCGTAGGCTGCTTCTTGCTGCTCCAAGTCACAGCAGCACTCCCCAAAGAAAACATAAAGCCACTGGTAGATCTTCTGTTTGAAATACTACCAGCCCAATCAGCATCTGTGTACCCATGTACACATATCTCTGTCCCAGTCTCATAGAATAGTCCACAATGCAAAGTAGACTTCACATACCTCAGTATGCATCTCACTGCATCCAAATGCGGTTTCCACGTGGAACCTGCATAAACTGACTCACCAACCCAACAGCATAGCTCAAATCTAGTCTGGTGATCGTCATGTATATCAAACTTCCTACTATGCTCCTGTACATAGTAAGATCCTCCAAGATCTCTCCTGAATCTGCACTCAACTTGCCATTCTGATCCAATGGCACAGAAATAGGCTTACAGCCTGTCATACCATACTTGGATAACATGTCCAAGCCATACTGTCTCTGTAGTAATCCAATACCATGTGGTGACCTAATCACCTCAATGCCCAAGAAATATCTGAGCTCCCCCCCAGATCCTTCATCTCAAACTTTTGTCTTAGCAAGATCTTTACATCAAAGATCTCTGCATCATGGTCCCCCGTAATGATCAAGTCATCTACATAGATGATAACAAAGCACGACTCCTCTATCACCATGTCTCACATATAGCGAGAAATCTGCATTGGCTACATGAAAGCCAATAGTGACAAGATATTCAGAAATCTTGTCAAACCATGCTCTTGGTGCTTGTTTTAAGCCATACAAGGCTTTCTTCAACCTACAAACATGCTCGGGGTGACCCACGTCCTCATATCCAGGTGGCTGCAACATATACACCTCTTCTTGCAAATTCCCATGCAAGAATGCATTCTTTACATCCATCTGCTGATGTAAAGACCATTGCTTTGATGCAGCCACTGCTATCACAACTCTCACCGTTGCCATCTTGGCAACAACTGGGCTGAAAGTTTTCTCATAATCAATCCCATATGTCTGCGCATATCCTTTGGCTACCAATCTAGCCTTGTACCTGTTTATGCTTCCATCACTGTTATGTTTAACTTTGTACACCCACTTGCATCCAATGGCTTTCTTGCCTTCAGGCAATTGCACTAAATCCCAAGTTTCATTTCCATATAGTGCATCCATCTCCTCATACATGGCTTTCTCCCAATACACATTTCCAACAGCCTCATCAATGCATGTGGGCTCTACAACCTGCACAACCTTTGCCATATATGCATATAGTGATGTGCCACATAACCATCATATGTAAATCTCTGCACAGGATTCTTCACTCTCCCTGATCTTCGCAGCTTTTCATTCATGGCTTCCATAGCCTTCTTTACACCAGGTGTTCTCATAGCTGGGATCCCAAAAGCTCCTCATCAAGGCTCATATCTGAGCCACTAGACTCTCCATCAACATGAGAATGCCCTGCAAAAATGTCAGGCATACCAAGGGGCTCAACCACTTTCTCGTTTCCTTTACGTAATGTACTAATCACATTTGCAGGACTGGTATTATGACGCAGCCTGCCACTCCATGGTCTATCAATAGACCCACTAGATGAGGACTCTCCTGGTCCACTCAAAGACTGTGATTGCTGACCTGCATTCTGTGCAACCACACTTTCACTCACATCAGCCCCAACAGCTTCTTTTTCAGTAGCATACTAGCTGCTCATCTCATCAAAGACAACATCCCTGCTTACCCTCAACTCACGTGTAGCAGGGTTATAACACCTGTATCCCTTTTGCTCAAGGGAGTATCCAATAAACACACATTTTTCAGCTTTTGGATCCAGCTTAGTTCTCAGCTCATCTGGCACATGCACATATGCAATGCATCCAAAGACTTTCAAATGAGACAAATCTGGTTTTCTGCCAGTAAATCTCTCCTCTGGAGTTACATCATGTATGGCTGCAGTTGGAGTCCTGTTCATGATGTATACTGCTATAGAAACAGCCTTAGTCCAATAGCAATGCGGCATATTCTTCTCTTCCATCAATGCTCGCGCAATCTCCAATGTGCCTGTTTTTCCGCTCAGTAACTCCATTTTGCTGTGGAGTGTATCTGTATATGTAAACTGTCTCCGAATACCATTCTTCTTCAAAAATTCAGAGAACTCATTGGAGAAGTACTCTCCCCCTCCATTTGACCTTAGGCACTTTACATATTTCCCTGTTTGCTTTTCAACCAAAACTCTGAAATTCTGAAAGTGAGTGAACACCTCACTCTTCTCCTTCATGAAATATACCCACACTTTCCTTGTGTGGTCATTAATGAAAGTCACATAATACCTACAGCCTCCCATAGATATGGTCTTCGTAGGACCCCATACATCTGAATGCACAACATCTAGTGCACTTCTGCTCACATATCTATTATGTGGAAACACATGCTTTGTTTGCTTCCCAAATTGGCATGTTTCACATATTTTTTGCATACCTTCCACTTTAAATTTTGGCAGCCCTATCACAATTCCGTTTGTCTGCATAGACTTCAATCTCTGCACATTTACATGTCCAATCCTTTTATGCCAAATGTCTGTGTCTGCAACAATTCTTGAACCATTTGCAAACATCGCAGCACTCATTTCAGGCATGCCTACATTTAATGTAAACATTCTGCCCACTCTGTTGCCTTTTGCAAACATTCTGCCCACTCTGTTGCCTTTTGCAACTAACCTGCACTTGTTTTTGAAATCTTCAACATAACACCCATCAGGGTTAAACCTAACCTACAAACCCTGCTCAATCACCTGGCCAAGTGAAACTAGATTCTTTGTTATGTTCGGTACATGAAGTACATCTACAAGGTACTTCACTCTGTTGCCTTTTGCAACTAACCTGCACTTGTTTTTGAAATCTTCAACATAACACCCATCAGGGTTAAACCTAACCTACAAACCATGCTCAATCACCTGGCCAAGTGAAACCAGATTCTTTGTTATGTTCGGTACATGAAGTACATCTACAAGGTACTTCACTTTGCCATCCTGCATAGACAATGGCACATCTCCAACATGGGCAATTGGATGAGCAGTGTCATCCCCTGTTTCCACAAAACCTGGTCTTTCCGGGTTTTTCATCTCCTTGAACCACTCCCCATGACTCGTCATGTGGTTCGAAGCGCCTGAATCCACATACCATACATTATCTTTTTGTGCTGCATCAACATTTTCAGACATGGCATTCACGACATGCTGCATAACAAACAACCTTTCATTATCCTCATTATTTCTGCTTGAGGATGCATAGTTGTTTTGTTGCACTTTCCCATTTTGCATGTCAACCTGTTCTTATAACATTCTGCCTGCACATGTCCAACAATAATAGCATTCACGTGCATCATTATATTGCCTTTGCCAATTTCCACGGCCTCTTTGACTCCCCCTGCCTCTGAATTTGCCTCTTCCACCTGCGTGTTGTTGTTGTTGTTGATTCTGGGACTATTGTTGTTGCTGCTATTGCTGGCCATAATTCTGATTACCTGTTCGGCCACCTCCTTGACCGCGTCCATAGCCTCCTCTACCTCGTCCTCTTCCACCTGCGTGTTGTTGTTGTTGTTGATTCTGGGACTATTGTTGTTGCTGCTATTGCTGGCCATAATTCTGATTACCTGTTCGGCCACCTCCTTGACCGCGTCCATAGCCTCCTCTACCTCGTCCTCTTCCTGAACTCGTGTAGAAGGCCTGTTGCTCTAAACTGTTTTTGCTTTGTGAAGACTGTTGGTCTTCACCCAAGCTCTTCTCTTTGATAATCAACATAGACACCAAATCTGTAAAGTTGGGAATGTATTCCCGAGTCTGAATGGACGTCTTGAACGCCTTGTATTGTGGCCCGGGACCACGTAGACAGACTTCCACCTTGTCATCATCATCTACTGACACACCAATAGATGCAAGGGATTCTACAATACCCTTTATCTTCAGCGCATAGTCATTCACAGACATGCTCTTTTTCTCCACAGTATGAAGTTCATTCTTCAACTGTATCTTACGTGCCTTGGTATTTGTTTCATAGAGCTTTACGAAGGTGTCCCACGCCTCCTTGGGGGACTTGGCATCCTGAATGTGCCCAATCATGGTGTCCTGTATACTAATGGATAGCCAATACATAACCTTCCTGGCTCCTTGGTTCCATTCTTTAAACTCTTTCACATCTGCAGCAGTCGGATTTATATCCGGTATCTCCTGTGCCTCTTCATGCTCACCTTCTATGTAGTCCCAATAACCTTTTCCCATCAAGAAATTTGTCAACCTGAACCTCCAAGCATGGAAGTTATTCTTATCAAGCTTCTCAGCCACAATCTGAGTTATCCCATCATTTGACATCTTGCCAAACACACAATTTTACCAAAAACTGCACTCTGGTTTTTTTGCACAAACTACTGTATTTTCTGCACAGCGGTACTGTAGTACTCTCAAATGTCACAACCAGTGACTTCAATGTGCATACATACACCCAATGGCAACTGTAGACCTCTTTGCAGCACCCACAGTGTCTACACAGTCAATCTGTCTTCCTGTAGTTCTTAAAACAGGGTTCTGCAGAGAATCGATGACTTACCCGCAATGCTCGAAATCACCTGCTTTCTGAAAGACGGAGGTCCAGACGTGCCTGAAAGACGGAGGTCCAGACGGAGGTCCAGACGTGCCTGAAACGCGTTTTTGGCCCAAAAAACGTAGCGGATTGTATAGTTGCCCTATAGCTTTACTCCCGAGAAGAAAGCTCCTCAATCAGAGACCGTTTGCCGGTGCCTCCCGTAGAGCTCCCGACAAGGGTGTAGTCACCAACACAATAGGGAAGAGTAGTTGAAGCTCTTACCCTCGAACCGCTTCCTGTGGTTCTCTTGTTTGGCAGCTCAGCCCTTAGCATGAACCAGGCTCTGATACCATGAAAAGATGCAGGGGGGAAGAGAGCTTGAGCTCTTGCAAGCACACACATACTCACAAAACCCTAATAGAGAACACACAAGGTGAGAGGCTGAAATCTTCTTCTTCTCTACTCAACACTCAACACACCATATACAAGAATAAGAGTACTCATAATATGAAAGGTACTCAACCAATACATACACGGGTTCTCTATAGTGTGAACCCGACTAAATGAGCTGGCGCTATAACTATGCCAGTCTCTAGAATGGCTGTCACACAGCCTGTCATCCCACTGGCCGCATATCACCCAAGATCTCACCACCAAGATCTCACCAACCATGCCAGTGGTGTAAGTGTGGGGCCTATCCTCCAGGCGGGTCATCAGTGTCCACCGCCTCACTAGACGAGCTCGATATCTCAACAGATCCGACATTGAATGATCCCTATGATGCTCAGCATGCAAGAAGATACTAGCTTCTGCATCAGAATCCCTCTAGCTGAAGACTTATCTTCTCCATCAAAATCCCTCTAGCATGCAAGAAGATACTAGCTTCTCCATCAAAATCCCTCTAGCTGAAGACTTATCTTCTTCATCAAAAACTCTTTTTAGTGAATCCTCTATTACTTCAAGTTTGTCATCACCATCAAAAGAACATGCTTTTGTCTCCAATTTCACAACCTCATAGTCGACATAATCACATTCGTGTGAAGATACCCTTCAACTATGTCCTTCAACCCTATCATAAAAAGGTTCACACAATCTCTAACAAAGTTAAATCCATAAAATTGACCTTAATATTAATAGACCCTTTTCCTCCCAAGGGTATAATACAATCACATTCGTGAAGATACCCTTCAACTATGTCCTTCAACCCTATCATAAAAAGGGTCACATATTACTCTAACAAAGTTAAATCCACAAAATTGACCTTAACATTAATAGACCCTTTTCCCAAGGTTCTATTTTCCCAAGGGTATAGCGTTTCCAACAACTATCACTATTAATAAACACATATCCTCTACATTGACAATATTCCATGAGGAAGCCTTTGCTCCAAGGGCCCCTCTTTGACTAACCTCACCAAAGGAGAAAAAGGCTTCCATGCTCGAAACTTTCTCATCAACAATCACTCTTAAAAATCGCCCAAGGAGTCATATGGTTTCCTAAAGCAGTCAACAATATTAAGGAGTAATATGGGTGCCTAAAGTAGTCACATCCTTCACATATGGGTGGGTAAGGCAGTCAAATCAATCACATATAGGTGCCTTAAGCAGTCAAAAAGGGAAAGCCTCACCACATATGGGTGCCTAAAGCAATCGACAAGGGCAACAAACCCTCACCACACTAGCTTTAGTACAGGGAGTGCACCAAAGTCTCACATGGTGTGGAGACCAAAGTAGCAATTAGACCATACGAACACTCTCCCAAAAATGGAGAATAAGCCATAAAAACCTTCTTGTGCTCTTTACAAGGGCAAGAAATAAGAAACCTCACCTATTGCCTCAAAATCACATCCACAATGAAGTTCAAGCACATAAAGTCTATTAACTTGCTTTTTGAGCCAACATAATACATTGCTACTCTAAAAAAGGAGGGTAGCTCACAAGGAGGTAAAAAATAAAAACACGAGAGTCACAAGAACCATCTACCTAATAAGGTGAATGCCACTAGAACCTCCCATAAATAGGAGAAGAACCAATCCTCATTAACAATCTTCAAAGCTTCTTAATTGTCCACACCCAGTAATTATTTCATTGACTTGCCATTCTTGTTTCAACTAAATAACTACTGTAGTAGTTACTTCATGATCTCTGGATGGGGGTGGGAGAAAGCTTGGTCCATGGTATAACCCATTGCCTAGATTTCCCTTAAAAGGTTCTTACACAACAAGTTTCCCTTACTATTATACTTATTATTACTTTATTTGACAACCCCAACCTCACCAATAACATGGCCCTATCAATAAAATATCTTTACATATCTTCATCATAATCTCTCGATGGGGGGCTATGGTGGGAGAAACCTTGGTCCATGGTATAACCCATTGCCTAGATTTCCCTTAAAAGGTTCTTACACAACAAGTTTCCCTTACTATTACTAATTATTACTTTATTTGACAACCCCAACCTCACCAATAACATGGCCCTATCAATAAAATATCTTTACATATCTTCATCATAATCTCTCAATGGGGGCCATATGGGAGAAAGCCCGGTCCATAGTGTGGTCCATTGTACACCCATCGTCTAGATTTTCCTTGGTGTATACATAACAAGTTGTCTTACTATTACTACTAATTACTACTTTGTTTGACAACCCTAACCTCACCAACAAAGGCCCCACTCAATAAAATATCTTCATATATATGCTTATGCAAAGGTGGAGAAGTTCATCTTTAACCTCGCAAGTCAACTTAATTCTTTCATGCCTCTCTAATGGTCTCTCAACTTCAATAGCAGCTACATCAAGAGTCTTATGGTTTCACTTCATTGCACTTAGAATATAAAAAGCACATGGGATAAAGAATGCAAGGATAGGTCCTCCTTAAGTACAATTAACAGTCCTCTGCGCGATGAAATACATCAACCCAAGAAATTGATATTGCATGTTGCTTCAATTTATCAAATGAGGAATTGGGATTCTAATCTCATTCTCATGATATTACATGTTGCTTCAATGTAGCAAATGAGGAAGTAGGATTCCAATCTCATTTTCATGATTTTTTCTACGTTCCTTTGGATGCTCCATCCCTTCTCCACCATTTCTAGCATATGCCTTAGATTCTTGCTAAATTTATATTGTAACCCTACTTGTGATTGCCAAAAAACAATGTGAGTAGAAAATCAACAAAAAAGAAGAAGAAAAAGCTCATAAAAATATCGAAAAAAGAAATCACTTGTAGAGGTCCCCACCTCGTTTATGTACTCTTGCTAATCACTAAGATTTTCAATCTTCTAACCAATATTTAATATGTAGTCACAACACACCTTCTCTACTCTTTGCACAACAAACTCTTTTACTTGATCATGAGGATGGTGTGATCTGCATCAAGCAGGGGGGAATGTTAACCCAGTTTGGGTTTAATAGATGTTGCCACTCATGTTTTACACCAAAGGGCAAAAATTGACACACCAAAAGGATATATGATCAAGTGGGTAACAATGTCCATATTTACAACTTGGATGGGTGCCCGTGGTCCAATAGAATACTTATGGCAATTCTTCCCGCTCCAAGGACTTCATTGAGTTAATCTTGAAAAGTAGAAGGTTGGTGGTCGTATACAATTTCAAACTCATGCGATGTAAAAGTCACGATGTTAAACTTCTCACATGAACAAACTTTAAAGTCAACAATTTATAAGGGCTTAGAACTTGCTATTTAAATTAATTTCAATAGGTTCCAAGATCAATTGGTAGAACTTAGACAGTGTCAAAGTTAGGTGTTAAACTTCTCATTTGAGGAAACTTTGAGCTTGATAATTTTTAAGGGCTTAGAACTCGTGGTTTTAAATTAGTTTCACTGGGTCAAAAGTTCTAGCGTCGATTGGTGGGCTTTTGGTTTTAGGTAGCCACAATGTGAAGGCATGAGGAAAGTTTCCTCACATTGGATTCAAACTCTTTACACACCGATGGTGTCTAAGGTATGGTTTCAGAGGCCCTATTTGAAAGTCCTTAGCTCACCGCCGCCGCAATTTGAAACTTCTTAAAACTTGGCGGGTATTCTGAGGCTTAGATCATAATGAGTTCCGAGGAAAAGTTTCCATAAAATGAAGGACTATCAGAAACCAGTGGCTCCATATATCCTAGTAGGTTTTGCCTCGTAACTCATGTGAAATGATTGCAAAATTCATGTAAGTACTACCCTTTTATGAGCCATGTGAATATTTGGCCTAAAATTTCAAAGAGCCAAGATGAAATTTCAACGTGAGATGTATTTCTAGGAGGAAGGTTACTATGAACAATGAGTTATTTCCCAATATAAAAGTGTGCGAGACTATACATGTGAAGAAAGTTTCCTTGTGAGGTTTCATACCTTAGCTCATGGCATGAGTAACTTTAAATGCTCACATCACTTTTTTTAAAGAAAGAGTTTGTATTGCACTTCGTTTTTTAGGGGTTATGCTAAGCTATTTAGAGAGAGAGAATATACAATTAGCGCTTGGCACCCGATCTCTCATCACTCCATCTCGGGTGTTCTGTTCACTACTGTGTTAAAGGTATATCATAATTGTTGCAAATTTACTAGGTGTTCTAAAAACATAACCTAATACCACCCCACTTTGAAGGTTTTTTGCTTTGCATATAGAGTTATCCATATTAAGGAACTACTTCTCTTCTTGAAAGTCCCGAAGTGATAGCTTCTTCTATTGCCTAGTCGATGTGAGATGAGATTTTAATGGCTATATTTTCTTCTTAATGTCCGTTTGTTAGTGGAGGCTTTGCAAATGAGCATGCATGTCCACGAAGAACTCAATGTTGGAAACATGTAAGAAAAATAAATTTTCACTCCCAAATCATGTTTGTTGTGGAAGGATTAAAGAACCTATTGAAAGACTGGATTGAAAGGAAATGATGCTTCGTAGTTTGATTTTTGTTGATCTCATGTGGTATTTTCCTTCCTAGTGTAATTGCAATACGAAGATGTAAAAGTTGAAGACAAGGTCTACAATAATCAACCAATGTTTTTTGAGTGCTTTCCACTTCTCCTCAGACTAGTCTTGCTAGTTCAATGTAAGAAAACTTATACAATGAAGCATGTAAATTATGTAAATAAGCAAGAAGGAACATGACACACATGGCCAAGACTCCAATATCAAATGCTTTTTTGAGGTGTGCCCCTCTAATCAACATTAAGAAATATTGAGTGTACCCAATTGCTATGAATTAAAATTGGATTTGGGCTAAGCCCTAAGGCTGTTCCCTAGCAATAGTGCCGTATATGTTTAGTTCGGTGTCTTACCTTACTGAGAGAATGTCATGAGAACTTTGTTAAGATGAAGAGTTACTAGATGCAACTTCTCAATGTGGGTGCTATTTCCTCATCTGGATCGTCTCTCCATTGTCACATCAGAAAGCTCCACATATTAGGGTGTGGAGGTTCCTTGGCTTTGATGAAAGCAAGGGGAGACCCCAACACTTAGCTCACTTAACCAAGAGGTGGAGAAGAAATTCATGCAAGGAGGAAGCTTAAATAAACCTCAATCATGCAAGCATCCATCAAGCTTAAGCAAGATTGAAGCATGCAAGAGAGTAAGGAAGAAGACAAAGAGAGCTCACACACTAAGTATTGCTTTGGGGAACGACTTGTTGTATTTCTTAATGCTTATATACATGAAACTAGCTTTCTTGACTGGCTAATACTTAAAAATAATCCTTAACATACTATTTTTGCTTCCAACAAGCATATACATAAAGTGTTTGGACTTCCCCAATCTATGCATTAAACTTATATGTTCCAACACTATGTAACAAAAGATATACTTCTATTACAAAAAGATGTCACCGCACCTTACAAAATAGGACATGGTAAGTGTTGGTATGCCTAAGTCAATCCTCACCCCAAAAACATGTTTTCTTGTAAAGGTTTTTAGACCTTAGACAGTGAACGGGTACGAGGACAAGATGAAAGTTGGTCAAACATAAATATATATTCCAAAGTTGGATCATACAAAGAGTTATAGAGAAAGTTATGGGCAAAGTGACTTTTCTAAGGTCTTCATAATGAGAAAATGACCTTTCTAAGGTTTTTATAATGATGTAACCTCTTCCATTTAATATTAGATTGTTCACTTTTATATCATTTTTTAAAACTCTTCTGGTTCAAGATGTAATTGTGCAAGAGTATTCAAGGCAAACAAAAGCTTACTTTAGCCTATGTTGAAACAAGTGTCGTTTGATCTTTCCTTAGAGCTGTAAACATAACTTCTTGATGTAGGTTCACTAGCCTATCCGTCAGATCCTCACTCCGTTATGCTTCCATGGCTATGGAAGTGAAAGAAGAGTTCTTTGCCTAGATGGATGCAAGAAGAGAATGGGCTTCATGGTGGTTCTCTCTCACAAAAGGTGGGTTGAAAAGAAGCTCATGAGAGGGAAAAGCCTACACTCAAACCTATTCAAGGAATCAAACCCAAGAATTGACCGACACAATACAAGCAAGCAAGAGAGTAAAGAAGAGGGAGAGCTCACAAGTATTCTATTTGAAAAGGGAATGAATGTGTATTGCTTAATGTCAAAATTGACTTATATACAAATGGGTAGTGTTCATACTTGGCCGACCATACCTCAAAAATTGTCTCGAAAGTAGCCTTCTCCATGTTTCTCTCTCACAAGATGTGGGTTAAGAAGAAGCTCATGAGAGGGAAAATCTTACACTCAAACCTATTCAAGCAAGCAAACCAAGAGTGCAATCACTCGCCAATCTCTTCACCTATCCCATCTTTGCATATTATAATCGAAGTATTTTTTTTAAAATACGAGGGAGGTTACTAAATTACATGTATTTGAACCAGGGTGCTCACCTTTAAACCCAACAGAGGTTTACATGAAAGTCACCCAAATCAGCACTTTACTCGAGAAGTTCAGCTCCAGGCGGAAATAGATGGTGTACCTTTGGGCTCTGCACGCTGACTCTTGCCGATACGATGGATAGGCGGGGATGCGCGCCCGGTGTGTGTTTACTGTTCTTCTGTGGTGGGATTAGGGTATACCAGATGTTCTTACATGCAACCGCAGCCCCTTTGTGCAGGTGAGCAGGTATTTGTAAGCACGTATATGTAATAATGTAACAGAGAAGATTACCGAGTTGTTCTGTATACACGTGTTTTTTCCAGCATAAGGATAGCAAGAAGTAGCCGTGGACGGACGTGTGTCACAATCCAAGCTGGGGTAAAGACATGCGTGAGAAAACGGAAGAAGGGTCTTCTTCTGCCAAATTTCCTAGAGCAGTATAAGAACTACAGTGGTGGTGATGGAGGAGGCAGCAGGGGCGGTGGTGGTTGGGAGACGCTAGCTCAGAGGATGCATTTCCTTGTGTGGAAGAAGGGATGCTGCCCCAGCCTTCCATTGAGAGCCTTGTACACATATTGCACAAGTGCACAAAAGAGAGAAACCTAGCTTACGCTTTGTTCTTGCTGCACGCCCACATGCGGAATAGCGGGCTGGAAGCTCATAGATCACTTGGGAACTACCTAGTCTCCATGTTGGTGGAAGTTGGAAGCATGTGCAATGCTCAGAAAGTCTTTGACAGGTTGTTGTCCAAGAGTGAGCTCTCCTGGACTTCTCTTATCAATGGTTACATCAAATACGGTGAACCAAGGCATGCTCTCTCCTTGTACCAGAAGATGCAAGAGGATTCTCTACATCCGAATGGGTATACTTTTGTTGCCTTATTGAAAGTTTGTGCCCTGCTTAACGACAAGGAGAGTGGCCGTGAAATACATGCTAAAGTTGCCAGAAAGGGGTTGCTGAAAACAGACCCTTTTGTTGGCACTACATTGGTCGATATGTATGCCAAATGTGGCTCACTTGCCAACGCGCAGGAAGTGTTTGACATCCTTCCAGTTCGAGACGTAGTCACATGGACTGCACTGATCGGAGGATATGCTGATCATGGGCGTGGGGAGGAAGCACTGAACTGTTTTGAACAGATGCAACTGGATGGTGTCTCTCCAAATGCTGTCACGTTTGCTTGCAGCTTGAAAGCCTGTGGCAGCATTGGAGACACTAACAAGGGCAAACAAATACATGCTGACATTGAAAGAAAAGGGTTGTTGAAAACAAACCGTCTTGTTGGTAACACTTTGGTTGATATGTATGCCAAATGTGGCATGCTAGCGAAAGCACAGGAAGTGTTTGACAAGCTTCCGGTTCATGACGTAGTCACCTGGACTGCACTGATTGCAGGCTACGCACAACACGAACGTGGTGAGGAAGCACTGAACCGCTTTGAACAGATGCAATTTGAGGGTGTCTCTCCAAATGCTGTCACATTCTCTTGCAGCTTGAAAGCTTGTGGCAGCATTGGAGCCATTGACAAGGGCTGTGAAATACATGATGATATTTCAAGAAAAGGGTTGTTGAAAACAAACCAATTTGTTGGCAATGCATTGGTTGATATGTATGCCAAATGTGGCATGCTAGCAAAAGCACAGGAAGTGTTTGACGAGCTTCCGGTTCATGATTTAGTCTCATGGAATGCATTGGTTACAGGATATGCATTGCTAGGAGAAATTGAAAATGTTATTGGTATTTTTTATAGGATGAGGCGAGAAGGCAGTAAGCCAGATCTAGTCACGTTCGTTAGTGTTCTTAATGCTTGCAGTCATGCAGGCATGGTAGAGAAGGGGCAGACATACTTTGAGGTCATGTGCAAAGACTACGGTATTACTCCGACTCTTGAGCACCACACTTGCATGGTTGATCTCCTTGGCCGGGCAGGCCAATTAGACAGGGCAGTAGCGACGATGAAGAAAACACCATTTCATCCCAATATTGTGTTGTGGCTCACTGTGTTGGGTGCTTGTCGAAAGTGGGGCAATGTTGAACTCGGAAGGCAGGCCTTTGAACAGGCAGTGCGATTGGATGAAAAGGAAGATTCAGCTTATGTTTGCATGTATAATATCTACGCACACGCAGACATGCAGGAGGATGCAAAGAAGGTGGAGGCAATGAGAGTGAAGAAAGAAGCCAGGACGATGGTGGTGGACTGACACTGGTGGGATTGTGCATTCGTTTTAGGTAGGGGATTAATCACATCCTCAAACCAATTCATCTATGCAAAGCCCTCGAAAATTTCCCAGGTTTGCATTGGGTGTCACAGGACCTGATCAATGCGACCAAGGGCTTTTTAAAACACTGGGTTTGTAAAGACTGCCATTTGGGGGGCTACGGCAAAAGAGGGAGCAAGCTGTTCCATGAAAGTAAGTGTGATCTGGAGATTATTGTTGATGATACTGCTGTGCACTAGCCCTGTCTTGCAGTGTGAATAGGCACAGCACTTTTAGGTATGGCACCTAAAGGATAGCTACAGATGAAAATTTTTACAGACTGTTTGGGTATTGCCAAACCATTGTATATTCAGTAGACATGTACACATTAAATCTAGATGCAAGAGGATCTAGATTGAAATGGCATCTACCATATGTCTCTTTTTGCTACACATGAACTCTAACCGTTAAAGCTGAAGAATAGTCTCTGTTAAGAAGCCTATAATAATAATGCACTTGCTCTCAATGGATGCATTTAGTGAAAATTTAATAATTAGGCAGTTAAACAAATTGAGTCTATGTTTAAAAGGAAACTTATTGCTCTATTAGTAGGGGTCTAGGTTTTTTTCTAATCCCCCCCTTTGGGTTTGAGTTTGCGTTCAAGAATGTGTTGCTTTGCCTACCATCTTTACTTTTTTCCACTTTTGCCATCTTCGACGTTAATTTGCTGTGCCATTATGTTCACCAACCATAGTGACACCTTGCTTTTGCCCTTTCGCTTCATGACCGTTGTGTCAGTTGTGTCCACCTTTCTTGATAATTTTATAATGTTTTCAATGAGGTTTCTAACCAACATGCCTTGCATGAGAAGAGAGGAGTTGAAGTGTGCATTGAAGGCATAGTCACATGGAACCTCGTTCTTGAATGTGGGGAGCGTGGGAACGCCGCTTAGCTTGCATGGGGAGCGTGGGAACGTGTGAGGCGGTTGGTCACGTTCTGGGAACGGATGCGCACGACTTCTTGCCATGTTTTGGTATAAGCTACGTCGCCTTTTTGTGTGTGTGTGTGTGTGTTGATATAGCCACAACTTCTTGCCATTTTGCAAGGTATAAGCCACATCGCTCATTAATCCACGTACTTTGAAAGTTGAAACGGTCTAATGTGCCAAGCGGCCAGCCACACACTTCAAAACAGCATAACACCCTTCTGCTTAACGCCCATAGTGCACATGTCCGCTTGGCGCTTTCGTAACTTGCCCACCTTCACCCAGTATGGAATGCATCTGGTTAAAGGGGATTTTTTAACTTAAAAAAAAAAACTTGTAACCACCTTGCATAACGACTTCTCTCTCTCTATTTAACCGTGCCTTATGCAGTGCACAAGGCAAGTCTAGCAAATTTGAAGCCTTATCATAACCTCTCTCGCATTCCTATAACTATGAAGTTTCAGAATGTCCACAATATCTCTTTCTCTACTAACTCACTCTATTCTTTAGAGTTTAGACACTCTCTCTCTCTCATAATGCCTCCCAAGGGTACCAAAAGAGCTAAGAAGGTGAACTCTCGGTCATGGTGGGATGACATGGATGTCCTTGAACAGGGTGTTGGAGGGGGAGCTAGGAGATGGAAATATCGCTATTGCAACATTACCAAATTCGCAGGAGTCAACTAGGTACGAGGACATCTTCATGAAGCTAGCCAAGAAATACAACCTTGTGGAGCCATCCTTGCCAAGAAAAAAAGGGAGCTTGAAGCCAAGCATAATGTTGTCCTTTTTCATGCTCCCCTCCAAGGACTATGAATGTAAACCCTTCACTCTTTATAGCTTTCCAATCCCTCTCAACCCATGAACTTCTCTACATTGATTGGCTCCTCTTTTGTGCATCAACCACCCCCAAGAAACACCCAACGCAATCTTGCTACCTCTTGGGATCCATGCAAAAGAGAAGTAGTGGATGCAACTACTGTGAGGTTTTTTTTACCATGACCATTTTGCATTCAATGTAGCAAGGTCTCCTTACTTCCAGGAGATGGTTTGCCTCATTGCTGAGTTTGGGCCTACCTATACTCTTCCCTCCTCGGAGTAGCTTAGGACCACCCTTTTGCTAAAGGAAAAAGAAGCCATTGATCTTGCCATGCAAAATGTCAAAGAAGGTTGGCAAAAGAATGGTGTCTCCGTCATTAGTGATGGATGGAGTGATAGCCATTCTCGTTCTATCCATGGCATTATGGCCTACTCTCGAGGCAATGAGCTCTTTTTGTCTTCCCATGATGTCTTCTCTCCCGGCAGCAGCGGAGGGATAATCCCAGCAGCAGTGGAGGGATAATCCAGGATGTTTCAGGCACAACTTTTCGAGAGGAAATTAATTTTTTTAATGAGTTGCAGGCATTTTTCTCTTGGATCGGAGCATCCCGGAGTAGCGACGCTTGTAGAGGCTCGCAGTGCAACACAAATCGACAGTCGATGATGACAGGCGACCGTAAGGGGGGTGACTATTCTCTCTCCACCACTGCTCATTTTATTAGCGTTTTTTTTTTGTAATTTCCGAGTTCTCGCATTGTTTTTTGTGCAAGAATTAAAGATGTCTGCTAGGCGTAGTGTGTCCTCACCGCCTTCTACTTCTCTAGGGTTTCCAGGTCTCTTGTCCTCGGTCGCGGGTTTGATCCCGACCGAATTGTCAGGCCGTATATGCCCGACCATTGTCTGGTCCGGAGTGCGCTCGTCGATCACGCATGATCCGCCAGCGCCCTCCTCGTCTATTGAGATCTATGCGGATGTGCATAGACTTTAGGACTCTTAATCAGATAACGATTAAGAACAAGTATCCGACTCCACGCATGGATGAGTTGTTTGATCAACTCTATGGATCGAGATACTTCACAAAAATAGACCTGAGATCTGGATATCATCAGGTTAGAATTAAAGCAGAAGATGTTGCGAAGATAGCATTTAGGACCCGTTTCGGGCATTTTGAGTTTTTGGTTATGCCATTTGGGCTAACCAATGCTCCAGCAACGTTTATGACGCTGATGGACAGTATTTTACATCCATATCTGGGAAAATTCATAGTAGTTTCCTAGATGATATTCTTGTGTACAGTAAGACACATAAAGAACACATAGAGCATTTGCGTCTAGTGTTCGAGTTGTTGCGAGAGCACAAACTATTTGCAAAAAGAAGAGCAAATGTGATTTTTTGAAACAGAAATTCACTACCTTGGCCATATTATATCCGCCGATGGTACGCGGATGGAGCCAGAAAAAATAGAGGCTATTCTTAAATGGCCAGCGCCGAAGAATCTCGAGGAACTGCAGATTTTTCTTGGCATGTCGGGGTTCTACCGACAATATGTGAAGGACTACGCGAAGATCGCAGTCCCGTTGACTGACCAGTTATTACGGTCAAAAAACTAAAAACATTAGTTGGGGGGAAGCCCAACAGAAGAGCTTTGATAAGATCAAGGTGACCGTAGCAGCTGCACCTGTTTTGACTATTGTCGATCCAAATGAGCCGTTTGTTTTGGAAACAGACGCTAGTAATGAGGCCATCGGGGCCGTGCTTATGCAAAGGGGACGCCCAATTGCATTTGAGAGTAAAAAGTTAGATCGTGCACAGCGTAACTACTCGGCTTACGAGTGAGAGTTACTAGTGATAGTTCATGCACTGAAAAAGTGGAGACACTATTTATATGGTGCTACTTTTGAGGTCCGGATGGACTATGAAAGTCTCAAATGGCTTTCAAGTCAAAATGAACTGAAGGGTAGAAAAGCTCGGTGGGCGGAGATTTTACAAGAGTTTGACCTTCGGATACGTTACCAAAAAGGTAAGTATAACGTCGTGGCAGATGCACTTAGTCGCATGCCACAGATTAATGAACTTAGTTTCACAGTCTTCAAGAATGATTTCTTGGAGGGTATGGCGCGCTGTACGTGTACGCACTTCTTCACAGACGCGACCACCTCCCTCGTTTGGCACGGATTGCTAGTCCGGAGAGACTGGCTGAAGGTGCAACGGGAAGGGAAGCGAGAGTTAGTCCGGAGAGACTAGCCATGTCTTCTGGGTATATTTTGGAGCCGAAGAGCTCTGACGTAGGCCCTTCATCACCTTTGACAGCCACGGCTTCAAAGGGGAGTGATAAACTTCGTCGGGGGGAGAAATATGCTAATTACTCCATTGACGACGGGTACTTACTTTACAAGGGTAGAGTATGTGTACCAACTATTGGTGACTTTCGGGCCCAAATTCTTAAAGAAAGTCATGATAGTCCAAGTGCGGGTCATCCCGGGATTCAAAAGACCTATGCACTAGTAAAAAGACAATTTTATTGGCCTAGTTTGTTTAAGGGCGTCCAAACTTATGTGCTGAAATGCAGTAAGTGCTAGGTCAATAAACATGAACGTCTTAAGGTTGGAGGACTACTCCATCCCGCTGGAGATTCCTCAAGGGAAATGGGAAAGCATTTCCATGGATTTCATTACCGGTTTACCCAAGACGAGTCGAGGGAATGACTCGGTGTGGGTGGTAGTGGATAGGTTAACTAAAATGGCAAAGTTTATCGCCACGAAGAAAACTGTTAAAATGCCAGAGTTGGCAAAACTCTTTATTGAACATCTCTACAAGCTATATGGTCTGCCCGCCCGCAGATATAGTGTCGGATAGAGATAGAAAGTTCAACAATCATTTTTGGAGGGAAGTCTTCAAAAAGTTGGATACTACTCTGAGTATGAGTACGGCAGATCATCCGAAGTCTGATGGTCAAACTGAAAGAGTTAACCAAATTTTAACTGGCCAATGAGTTGGTTGAAAATGATCACCATTTATATTGTAAACGCAAAGTGGAGAAACATCAAATACACTATATAGCCTGGGGGATGAGGGGCAATCCTCATTCTTCCTCTATGGCTGGCCGTCCCCTCCTGTGGTAACGCCCGTAGTGGTGTTACATCGATCTAACATGGATTGAATAATCTCTTGAAGAATATTGATGCCCTTCCTTGGGTTGCTCCGTGCATAGCACATGGTAAAGAGATTGTTAGCTTCATTATGCGGCATCAATTCATTCTATTCGAGTTCACAAGAAAGGCTCCAAACAAGGACTTGCTCAAATATTATGAAACGTGCTTCGCGATTAGTGGAACAATTGGCCAACCTCTCGCATGGCACATGGAAGAGCGTGCTATAGCCATATCATGGATGACAACTCATGGGTTGAAGTGCAACATGTTGTTGACATCACCAAGCCTATCATCCAAGTGCTTCAAATTGTGGATAGCAGAAAGCCATGAATTGCATTGTTAAGGTGTACGAAGGCATCAACAAGATGGTGGAGCGCATCAAGGAGCTGGAAGTAGATGAACACAAGCGAGAGAAACTCCAAAAACTATGTCACGATAGGTGCGATCAATACCATTCAAATATGCATGCGATCAATACCATTCAAATATGCATGCGGTTGCATTTGTGCTAGATCCGGAGTTCTAGGGTAATGGGCAAGAGAGGGATAATGAAGCCTCTGAAGGTTGAGATCTTATTTTTGTGTGACTGTTTCAATATGCTGTGATACGTAGAGCAATTAGAGTGATGGGAAAGATGCTGTGATACGTAGAGCAATTAGAGCAATGGTTAAGAGAGGGATAATTAAGTCTCTGAAGGTTGAAATGTTATTCTTGCGAGACTAGTTCAAGATGTTGTGATACGTAGAGCAATTGGCCAACCTCTCGCACGGCACAAGGAAGAGCATGCTACAGCCATATCATGGATGGCAACTCATGGGGTGAAGTGAAGCATGTTGTCGACATCACCATGCCTATCATCCACGTGCTTCGAATTGTGGATAGCAAAAAGCCATGCATTGGCAAGGTGTACGACAAGATGGTGGAGTGCATCAACAAAGAGCTGGAAGTAGATGAACACAAGTGAGAGCAACTCCAAAAACTATGTCAAGATAGGTGGGATCAATACCATGCAAATATGCATGCGATTGCATTTGTGCTAGATCCGGAGTTCCCAAGGCAATGGGGGAAAGAGAGGGATAATGAAGTCTCTAAAGTTTGAGATCTTATTTTTTGTGAGACTAGTTCAAGATATTGTGATACGTAGAGCAATTAGAAGCCAACTCTCCTTGTATAGGAGTAGAGCTGGAAAGTTCGCTTTTGCAGATGCGCATTATGGAGCAGCAATTCTAGATCTTCAATGTCTTCCCATCCACATTCTTAGTCAAAATGCAAGTTCCTCCCCTATTGAGAAACTATGGAGTGTCTTTAGCAATGTTGCATCAAAGAAGAGGAACCGCCTGTTAACAACTAGATCAAATGAGGTGTATGTGGCACCCAACTTGTGCATTTTGGCTTAAGTTGCAAGTGGTAATCTTGACAATGAGAGCTTCATATCTATGAAGGGAGATTCAGATTCAGATTTCGATGAGCTTTTAGCTTCACCAGCTCATGATGCAGTTACGAATGAGAGTTTGGATGATATTCTAAGCTCTATTTGATATTTTCCTTTTTAGAGTGGCTTAATATTCATTTCCTTAGTTATCCAAGACCTCTATTGTACCCTTGTTTTCTTCATGAGAAATCTATGAACATGGCTAGGTGCTACTTCTTTTAAAAATTGTTCTCTTTGAACTTTTCCTAATTTGTACACTGTAGATTTGTTGCATTCTTTACTCTATTTGTCTATCTTGTTCGCAAAATAATTAATGTATCATTCCTATCTAAACTCTATCTCATTAGATGATGTGTCATTCCTGTTCCCGTTCCCGTTCCCGTTTTGAGTCCAAACATCCCCGTTCCCTGTTCTGAAATCGGGCCTCGTTCCTGCTCCCGTTTGATTGAGGGTAGATTTTGTATGGGAGAGGTGCTCTCCTTTGGTAATCTAAATAGTAAATAGCTACCTACTATTTTTTATGTGGAGGAGGGTCCCAACTTATTGCTTGTTGCAGAGTATGGCCATCTGTACATCTTGTGCTCACTATTGTGGGTTTTGCCATATGTGCTTTGGGTTCAATACTTGGCGAATGCAGCAAAGTCGAGGTGATCGGGCCACCGGAAGTTATAGGTAGGATTCTTGTATGCGTCGCTTGGCAAGTATATATTCAAGTTGTCTAAACTCCTCCTAAGCTCTACTCTGAGATTCAACCTTTTCATATTATACTTATGCTGATCATCATCTTAGCATACAAGGCATATATGGTCCGCTCACGCTAACAATCATGGTCCATTATCACTTTCCTTTGGTCATTTAGGCAATAGTGAAGCTATGGAGAGATTTATATTTGTTTCTCTCTTACAGCCATTTTAGTATAGATTATGTTAAGTTATTTCTTGTAACTTAATCAACTTTTTAAAGTTATTCAAATGACGTCTGGACCACTCCAGAAAGGATCTTCATGTTACTATAAGATTAGCTGCTTGAAAGGATCTTCATGTTAATATAAGATTAGCTGCTTGAAAGGATCTTCATGTTAATGCGAGTGGTTTTTGAATTGGTATTTATGTGACTACTTTGTGCAAACCTTATGATCCTTGTACTAGGCGTTGTGCTCTTAACGAACATTTTGCCATTTCTTTCTTGTGATCCTTTTGCTCCTAATATTTGAATCGCCGACTCCATTTAGTGTAAGGGCAAGGTGGACACAATCATTTTTTGGTCAATTTTTCTTAAAATGGCAAGTCCTTTATCCCTCTAGATCTTGCCACATGGGACAAATTAAAACATGTCTATAAAAATGCGAGCATGGGGCAAATTGAGAGTACTTTGTTGTTGAGTGGCAAGCATACCAAATTGATCAAAATCATTTTATTTGTTAATTTCAATGTGAAAAATACCCCTTTAGAAATTTCAACATAATATGATGGTAAAAAGTGTTTTGGTTGAATTTTTAGCTTAGTAGAATGACCATAACCCTATCATTTGTGTTTCATGCACAATTGAATGAATACAGAGCACTACTCTTACAATTGCAACATGATAATGACATAAAAATTAAATCCTCATCACTAATTTGTTATAGACCTTGGTGTCTAGGGAGGATTAAAGCAAGGGCAAGAATCCATAGTTAATAATCAGTCTTGATTGGGAGGATCAAAGCAAGTGCAAGAATCGAGGGTTGGCCTTGACTTTCCATCCAATTGAATTGTCTAGCCTTGATCTTGCATAAGTACTCACGCTTCCAACAATAGTATGAAGGCTGAATTCTTACATTGTTTGCAAGTGCCTTGATAAAATTTTCAGCTTTCCCACCATTTGGATCATATTACTTTGGGTTATGGATATTTATCTTACCATATGAACGAAGAGCTAAACTCAACTTTTTGTGGGCAAATCAACTCAAGGCAAGGGTGATAACTCTTTCTTCCATCATTCGAATGAAAGGTAAACTACGTATTTGCTTTATTTTTCTTTCCATAAAAACTTATCATTTATCTTCTATTTTTTCTTAATTTATCTATCATGGTGGATAACTTCTTTCATCTATTAAAGAGAAACTTAACACTTTGCACAATAAAATAGCTATTGAGTTAGAGTTGAGTGATCTAGAAGATACATTATCCAAAGAAAGAGGACTAGAGGCGCATCCAATCTGGACTCACTTGATTCTAAAGACTGTAAAATTTGTTGGACTATTGAGGCAACTCTACATGCTTAGGATTCTAGGAAGGGTATTGAGACTAGCCATAAAACTTTTTCTTTTTAATGGCAAGAAAGATGTATATGATGTACTTTCTTGGCTTAGCTAGATTAACGATTACTATTTGGGGGATAAATTCTCTGAATGATGGGATAAAATCAAATGAGCTACTAACGATTTAGTGGAGAGTGCTCCTTTATAGTGGAATGCCACCAAGAATAGCCATCACAAATCCCAATGCTAGAAATCTTTCAAAAAGTTGATTTAAAAAAAATTTCCACCACCATAATACAAGGTTAGTTATAGGCAACTGGGGGACATCTTACACCAATGGGAGAAACATTCTATGTCTGCCTATGTTGATAGATTTTGGCAAGCTCTTTGTCAATTGCAAGCCACAGACAATGAGGTCCATGATGAGAAGGAGCAAAAGAGAAAATTTATAGCATGATTTAGACCCATCATTAGAGCCAAAGTAAATATGATTTAGACCCATCATTAGAGCCAAAGTAAATATGTTTCATCGATATTCCCTTAGCTTTGTTATTCCTTTCACCAAGAATTGTGAGATGAAAATTAGATTTCTAAAAGAGGCAAATAATTTCAAACATCAAGTGACAAGACCCTAGAAATCAAGATTCTTTGCAAAGAAATTCAACAAACCCAAGGGCAAAAACAATAATTAACAACAATGCCAAGAGGTTGTCACTTCCACCAAGCTTACAAAAGGGGATTGCAAGCCTCGTGCTATTCGATGTTACAAGTTCAGGAAAGAAGGCAATATTGCAATAGATTATTCAGAGAAGAGCAACATGGTAAAGCTGCACATGATTGAGGAGGATGACTCATTCAAGAAAGAGGGTAACGACGATCATGATTATTCTCACTATGAAGGTAAAAGAAAGCCTGATTGCCTTTTGAGAATGAAAGGAACTATTAATGGTAAATATGTTACTATTCTACATAATGATAGTAGCATACATGACTAAACCACCATGATTAGTCATGTGGTTAAAACTACAAGAATCCACATACCAAATATCTCTTGTGATTGTGACACATCTCCTATTGTAGAACTAAGCATGTGCTACATCACAAACAACTACTCACTTTTGTTATCACCTTGTTTACTTGATGATGCATAGTAGTTACCTTGCTATAACTTTCCACTTTTGATATCATTTTTCTTTTTATAGTAATCATTTGCAATGTGCCCTTGTTTGCCATAGTAATAGCACTTTATATTATTACATTTTGATTTCTTTGCCAGCCACCTTTGCCCATTAGATTCTTGTTATTGTTTGCTACCCATGAGTTTTGTTTCCAGAATGGCATGTAGCTCAGCCTTTAAATGTGATCTACCTCTACCTCTACCTTGAGTAAAACACTTGTTCATGTGAATTTTTAGAGGATGGACCTCCCCTAATATTTATATCTTCACAGATGAGGAAAGCAATCAGCTCCTAAAAATCAAGAAAGTTCTCTCGAACTCTAATGGAGGTTGTATTCCCTCCAAAGACCATTCAAGGTCACCAAAACCATATCATCATCTACTGGTGATCCTTCATTAAAAGTAATCATTGACACTCAGATTCTCTCTGGTCACATTATACATCTCTTACTTTTGCTACATCTTTTAAGGCTGAGTATTTGTATTATACATCTTCACCAAGGTTTCCCAACAAGCCTCCTTAAGCCTTTGTGCATCTTGTATATGCACAATCATAGAGTCTGTCTCACACTGATAAGATAAATAGTATAGCACCTTTTTTTGACCCTTTCATGCTATGCTTTATATACCTGCAAGGATGGGATTTTCCATACATAAGAGGGCAAATCAAAGAAGAATCTCAAGAAATCAGTTTTGATGATGACATTGAGACCAAGAAGAGGACTAGAGAAAAGTCCCTTCACATTACAAGAACTACAAGATTGAGAAACCAAAAAGAGAAAAATAAAAAGAAATGAGGGTATCTTATGATGGACCAAAAGAAACCAAAAAATTTGACTTAGTAATACTAGGGGAAGAGAAATTTTTTAATAGATATCTACTAACTTAACCCCTAGGGTTAAACCCCAAGGAGGAGACAAAACTAACGGAGGTTAACCCCTGAGGAGGAGACAAAATATTTAGATATCTACTGATTTAACCCTTGAGGTTTGCCCTAAGGAGGAGATAAAACTAACGGATTTTCTCAAAGAGTGCAAAAATATATTTGCATGGAGTTACTCGAATCTCAAGGAAGTCCCTCTAGGCTAGTTGAACAAAAGCCATACATGTATAATAAAACCTAATCCAAAACTATCAAGGAAAAAGTCAATAGACTCATTTTTGTAAGCTTCATATATGAGATTGAGCACACATATTGGGCTTCATTGATTGTCATAGTACTAAAAAAGAATAATAATATCTACGCATATCTGAACTTGAAGAAGGTAAATGGAGCCACCATAGTAAGGGATCACTACCCTTTACATAACATTAAACATATGCTTTTAAAAGAGTAGCACAGAGATCACGAGTAATAGAGGGAAGATTCGACTTATTGTAGAACTCAAGAGGACTAGAAAACCCAAAGTTGCCCAAAGATTTATGGGGGGCACATAGGGTATTATAGAAGGTTCATATTCATGTATGTCAAAATTGTTAGGCCATTATATACCCTGTTAATCTATTTTGCATGGACAAAGGAATGCAAAGAAGTATTCCATAAGTTAAAGCAAGATTTGGTCTCAACTCTAATTTTGAGAGCTCCAAGGTGGGATATTATTTTCCATGTACACATTGATATTACATCAACTTATTCCATATGATACATATTAACTCAACCAGGAGAAAAGGACATAGATTTTCTAGTTTGTTATGCCAATAGGGTAGCTGAGTGAGCTAAAGAAGAATTATACAACCAGTGAGAGGGAAGGACTATCGATGATATATGTTGTGAAGAAGTTTTGGCATTACCTTTTGGTAAACAAATTTGTATTCTATGTTGGATTACCATCAACAAACCTTACTCTAGTGAACAAACTGTGTATTATGGGGCCGATCCAAGGTGGTTGTTGCTTCAAGTATTGAGTTTGATTTCATTGTCTCAGTAAGAAAAGGGTCAACCCACATAGTAATAAGAGCTTACCATATGTCAAGAATCTTGAGCAGAGAGCCATCAATAATAATAGTTGAAGATGACATTCTAAATGCTCCTCTATTCCAAATAAACTTAGTGCCAAGATGGAGCTATGCAATTGCTTAGTTCTTGAACCATGGATTCCCTTTGGAGGAATCAATGTCCTTAAAAAGGACAATACAAGTTCTCAAGATTGTAGCCCCTTATACGCTTATCTCAAAGCAACTTTATAAAAAAGTAAGAGATGACATCCTAAGACTCTTTGTGTGTAAGGATGAATATGTGGGTATTCTTAAACAAGTTCATGCAAGAGTCCCTAGAGGGCATTTTAGGAGTGAAATCACTGCTTGAAAATTCCTCTATGCTGTATTATGGTGGCCCGCGACACTCTTTGGAGATGCTATAGTCAAAACATGGGATGTGTCCCAATGCTTCACAATACCACAACAAAGAGATAGGATGACCTAATAACCTATTATGTTTGTCAAGCCATTTGCTAAATAGGGAATGGAATTTGTTGGACCCTTTAGCCCTATAGCAAAAAGCATGTAAGCATGATATATTATCGCGTAGCTATAAACTATGTAACCAAATGGGCTAAGGCTAGGACAACAGTCAAGGCTGATGCTAAGTCTATGACACCAGGGCAACCACCAAGTTTCTCTATGAGAATGTCATCAAAAGGTTTGGATGTCCCATAGAACTCATAAGCGATCGAGGGACTTATTTCTTAAATGAGGTGGTGGAGTTTCTCTTAAAAGAATGTATGGTTGTCCATCGTAAGTCTTTCCCTTATTATCCATAATAAGGGAAAAGAATTTTTGTTTATCCACCTTAAGTTTCTCTTGGAGGAATTTATGGTTATCTAGTGTAAGTTTCTCTTGGAAGAATTTATGGTTTATCCACCATAAAGTCTTTCCCTTATTATCCATAAACAAACGGAAAAGGTGAGAGCACAAACAAGGTCTTATGTGCAGTGCTCTTCAAAATATTTGAGGCTTCTAAGATAGGTTGGGAGCAAAAGCTTCCATCAACACTAAGGGCATATCAAATCGCCTACAAAATATTGAGTGGGACTATACCTTATAACTTCTTTGGACTAAATACAATTCTCCTTGTAGAATTTATAATCCTAACTTTGAGAGTAGCAAAATAAATGGAATAACAAATGGAATGAACTAGCCATGAGTTGTTTGAATGACTCATAGAACTTGAAAACTAGATGAGGCTACGCTGCATTCATTAGTGGGTATGCCGAAAAGAAAAGGAGAAAAAGACGGTTTGATTTGAGCATAAATACTAAGAGGTTTAAGGTAGGCGATTTGGTTCGACTCTATAACCTTTAAAAAAATATGCAAAAACTTAAGCATAGAGGGATGTGTCCTTTTCGGATCTATGAACTGACTTAAGGCAGAGTGTCCACCTATAGAAACATTGGATGGATCCAAATGGAAGGATTCCTAAAAGGGAGTAAACTTAGAAATTTCTATGGACCTCTCTCCTATGAACAACTTGAAGCCATCCACCAATATGAGGATATAAACAATAAAAAAATATAAAGGAAGAAATAAGTATACTTAGTATAGTCCATATGGCCGTAGAGGTTCATATATGTCTATACATGTGTGGAATAGGGTTTATTGTCTATAGATCATAGCCTTGGATAATCCATATGGTTTGTACATATGTGCAATGGGTTGTATGTGATATTTACATGCTTGGTCTTCTCTCATCAGTGTGCTCTGTATATAGTCCATGTGATCCACATATGGTGAGAATGAGTGTCTATATGCTTGTTCTTCTCACGGTGTGCTCTATTACATGGTCCATGTGGTCTCTATACATGGTCAAAATGGGGGTTGCTCGACGCCTGTACATGCTCACTATTTTCCCGATGTGGGTACAGTCTATATGTCTCGTGTATGGTCTATATGGTCAACAAAATGGGGGATTCTCGAGGTCTTTACATGCTCACTATGATCTTGGCATGGTTTGTAAAGTCTACATATTCCCTACATGGTCAAAATGATCTCAATGTGACCTCTATATGTGACCTCTATGTGTGTTTTGTATAGCCTATGTCTGGTCTCTATGGTCTTTTTGGTTGGTATACTATGGTGATGGCTACACAAGATTTTTATGTATTCAAAATTATCCCCATGTGTATCATTGTTGGAATGTATGTGATTTCCATATGGTTGGTCATTGCTAGGTGTGCTTTATATAATCCATGGTTATATATATATATATATATATATATATATATATATATATATATATATGGTTAGAATGGGCTCCACGTAATCTGTGTATGCTTGGTCTTTCCATGGTGTGCTCTACATGTTCACATGGTCAGAACTCTATACGTTTCATGTGGTTTGCACATGGTCAGAATGTTGTACTCTGTACATTCCATGTGGTTGGAATGGGGTGATAAAGATCTTTACATGTGGTTTGCACATGGTCAGAATGTTGTACTCTGTACATTCCATGTGGTCGGAATGGGGTGATAAAGATCTTTACATGCTTGGTGTCATCTTGGTGTGGTTTGTATCATATCCATATACCCTCCTATATGTGGTCGGAATGGGGTGATAAAGATCTTTACATGCTTGGTGTCATCTTGGTGTGGTTTGTATCATATCCATATACCCTCCTATACATGGTCGAAACAAGACTCTTGAGATCTTTATATGCTCGGTGTCATCCGCCGATGTGGTTTATATGGCCTCTATACATATCCAAAAGAGGGTTATACCAGATCTTTACCTCTGTGTTGTCTCTCGATCTTGATGTAGCTTGCAAGGTAAGAAAGGGATCCATATGATCTTTTTTTATGCATTCAATGTGTGGCCTATATGGTCTATATGGTTTGTATGTGTGAAAATATACATGCTTTGTATTATGGCCGATGTACATACTTTGAATGGGATCCTCATGTGGTCTTTATGGTCCATATGTTTTATATAGGGTTGGAATGGTTTGCACATGAATTAAATGTGGTGGTAATGTTCTTATCTAATTTGTTATATCCATGTAATCTATACTAGGACTTCTGAGCCATGTCAAACACAAAAGGAGGCCTATACAAGATTTGGCATCTTTCTTAGTGAAACCCAACAAACACCAATGGTGTTTATTCTTAACTACGGAACTTGATGTACATTTAAACAACAAGCAATGCCAGAACGCTTGTCGATTAAACACAATTCCACCCCTCTCTAGCCCCCCACCATAGACCTACTACACACCACAAGTTAGATCTGCCTTTCTCTAAGGTGCAACAGCATTGCCTCCAATTTCTGGCTGCAAAATTGGCCAATTAGATAATAGCCCCACCATAGGCCACCAATGGCTCATTGCGCTCTCCCTCTTCAGCCCATTTGTCATTTGATAAAATTTGAAGATGGTTGGATAGCCTTTCAGTGGGGCAACCATAGCTATTATACTCAGCACAAAATAAGAAGGAGATGAACACCAAGAAAGACGTAAAACCAAATTGTACTAATTAATTATGATGTATGAGATGAGATTATCACAAGCATGTGTGGCTCTCTTAACACTGTATGCTGAGTGATCAGTCTAGTTAGTTAAGTGAATGGTGATCAGTCTAGTTAGTTAAGTGAATGGTGATCAGTCTAGTTAGTTAAGTGAATGCTGATCAGTCTAGTTAGTTAAGTGAATGTATACATATATGGTGGAAGCCATACTCTTAACACTCCCCCTATCTAGAACCAAATAGTGGTTTTGTGACATGAGGAGTGCATAAGAATGCTATATGTTTATACAACTATGCATGATGTATATGAATAAGTGAGTTACATGCTCAGCCTAGATTAAATGAGGCTTTGAGGATGTATACCATAAGTAATGCAACTGTAGGAGATGAGGTCAAAGAAACCATCATGCGGATCGTGCCTTCATCTTTGTATGCACACAATCATGTTGAAGTAGAGATGTCAGATATTCCCCCCACTTGTTGGAAGTGGAGGAATGAAACACTAAGAGGTGACCCTAAAAAGTGTGCCAAGTGCGAGCAAGGCTTGAGCAGTTGGCACACCCAAGATGTCGGTGAAGAATGTAAGTTTTGAGGTCGAGGGAAAAACGGTTGTAAAATGATAAAAAAACAAACAAGAACCAAGAAGGTCTTGGTGAGAACCCAAAATAACAGTGAGTTTGTGCATCAAAAGATGCAAATTGGTTTGAGTGCTTACCTTTGTAAAACTGACTGGGTGGTGTCAACAACAAAGCGGGCTGATGTGATTGGTGCTAAACCATAGCGCGAGTAGGGGCCAGGTAGCGGGCATCAAGGTGGAGGATGCCATAGTTGCCAGGATTGTCCTTGGGATGAGCACTATTGAAGATGATTTGCAAAAGTGTGGGAGTGAGTAACTCGATTATGGAAGGGGTAGGACTAATGTGTTGAGCCATTGACATGGCCCATGTGGAGTTGTGTGCTTGTGGGCTTGCAGAGACATAGTAACCTATACGAATAGGTGCTAGTGGGCTTGCAGAGACATAGTAACCTATACAAATAGGTGCTAGGACCAAAATTGATGTAGATATAACATCATATACACAAAAAATAGTGTAGCACAAGCATAAAGGAGCGATGCATGCCCCTCAGAAGCCCAAGTCAATGATTGGGCTCTATGGAAAGCCTCATGAAATAATAGTTAGATTATTAATGGAGATGAGATCTGCAATGATAGGCATGAAATGGGTGCCATGAGAGAGCTCTATAGGGGTAGCCCCCTCTGCATGTAGGGGGATGACATCATAATTGAGGCCAAAGTAAGGCCCCCTTATGTTGGCAGAGAGCTCAAAAGGGTAGTACAGTGAAAATATTTACAACAAAAAAGAGCTAATTGCTCTTGAGTCTCTTCTCTTCTTCCTCCCCCTCTTTGCTAGGCATTTTCCCTCTATAACACAAAAACCTCTTATGACTATAGCCCTTGAGTGACTTTACATCCTCCACACCTGCACCTAGGACATAGCTTGAATAACATAGAAAATAACCTGCTCAAGGAGGCCAAAAACTAGGGCCATATCCAAAGATACAGATGGTAGCACACTTCTCTATAAGCATGACTTTATGTATATTATAAGGTATAAATGCATACCCTGTATACCTAAATAGGGATTTTAGTATAAAGAGTGGAATCTTTGCATCCCTGGAGTACTTGCTATGATATATAATAAATATAATTTTATCGATAGAAGAGACGTACTGTGCAAGAGCGGCATCTTGCCCAACTCTTGCACGACCAGCACCACCTTGTCCAAGAAATCCATCGGTGTTGTCAAGCTCTATCTGCATTGACAAAGAACTAGGAGGGAAAAAACTAAAGTAAGAAATAATTCAAACAGATTGAAGCAATAAGAATTAAACCACACTAAAGAAATAATTAATTTAGGCAACATACAAGCAATAATTTACCTTCTGGTTCTCAGCCTCCTCCAACTTTGCTGCTGCATCCCAAAGGTTGATGGGAGCCCTCTTCATTTCTTGGTCAAGTTCAGGAATAGGTTGCTTGCCAAACTCAAAAATGCCCATATCCTGCTGAAGGGCTTGAAATTCTTCCTCTAAAGAGGACGAGAAACTTCATTCTCCTTGGCTTTTTTAAAGCACAAGGACATTGCTTCTGGGGCTTCTAAGAAGTTTTCTGTCACTTTTGTGTCCAATGCGATAAATTCATCCTTATGCTCATTCTCTACATCGAGAACATCGGACGCAACTTCACAACTGTCTACTATTATAATAGCAAGACAATAATCCTCCCTAAAATTGTAGAGTTTTTGAATGTGGGAAAGGAGGAGGTAATACTGTCTGCTATTATAGCAAGACAATAATCCTCCCTAAAATTGTAGAGTTTTTGAATGTGGGAAAGGAGGAGGTAATACTTCCCATTAATTAGGAAGGACGATAGCCTAGGGATGACAAACTTGGATGTCAATTGCTCCCCATGGACGGATGACATTCCTTCATCAATGATGGTGGATGCCTTACTCTGCCACATCAAAATTTGTGCTGAGAAGTTCCTCCTCCTTCTTGGACACAAGGTCCAGGACCTCTTCTTCTACAGACTGAGCACTTGAAATAAAGGACTCTTCTGATTTATCAGTCCTTCCTTTGAGCTCCTCTTTTGTGTAATCCTCCTTATCAGCATGAAGAAAGATGATATTCTAGCAACCTGCATTTCTTGCCATGCACTAGGCACATGTCAACACAAATCTTGATACGTTGATCATCTGAGTAAGTGTCCCACCTCTTTGACATGCTTGAATTCTGAGGTGAGGTGACTGTGAGGCTTGACATGTGGACATACGTAATGGACCCATAAGAGACGATCCCTCCACTGACCAACCTGTAATACTCTGTCCACTCTCCCTCTAGGGATGTCCTTGCCATGTCCTTGATAATCTCCTCCAGACTGAAAGGAATGTTGAACACAAGCTCTACATGTGTGGCAAAGGGATTTCTCCTACCCAACCCTCCTTTTAGCAGATCAAAGAGATGCTCCGTGGTGCTAGGCTCATCCTTAATATCCTCCAGCAATAAATCATCCACATCATCTGGAGCATTGTACAAGTGAGAACTCTTAACCTCCATCGGTGCTCTGATCCGGGTGGAAACCGTTCATCGTGCGATAAGGGAAAAGCAATGGAGTAGGAATGCAACTATCGCACCGTGGACGGTATGGGCCATGGAAAAAGCTGACTCGCACCGTGGATGGTATGGAAAGCAAGAAAATTTCACGCATAGAGAAAAGCAAAAAAAAAACTCGCACCATCTTTTACAAGTCAAATAATAGGGCTGACGTCACATGATTAAGGATCGAACGCCACGTGTGGTAGGGCTTTCATCATCATCGATTCACGAATTGCCACGTGTAGGGCTGATGCAGTCGACATCATGATTGCATTTTGCTCCATAAAAAGGAGGAATATTTTCTTTTCCATGTTTTTTTCTTCCACGCTTTTTTTCCATTATGTTTCTCCACGCTTTGCTCGTGCAGCTCGCTGAATCCATCCATCCCAGTCCTTGTTTCAAGAGCCTGTAAGTTTTTCTCTCTCTTCCCCTTTTCTTTCGCTGATTTTGTTCATGGTGCAATATGGCAATTCTCCATGTTTTCGAATGACATATCTCTCTGGGTGAATTTTATTGATAAGTTCTCTCTTTCCCTTTTCTTTCGCTGATTTTGTTCACGGTGCGATATGGCTATTCTCCATGTTTTTGAATCGATATATTGCTCCGTGAAATGGTTGGGTGAATTTTATTGATAAGTTTACTATTCCCCTTTGCTTTCGCCGATTTCGTTCACGGTGCGATATGACTATTCTCCATGTTTTTGAATCGACATATTGCTCCGTGGACGGTTGGGTGAATTTTATTGATAAGTTCTTGTTTCCTTCACCGTGCGAAATGAACGTTGGTCCACATTTGGATTCCCATTATCGCATGGTAGATGGTGGTCGTGTGACTTTTGGCTAATTACTCTGCCTTCTCTTTTCTAGTACTGTAATGGCGTGCAAGAAACAGACCGCCAGGAGAGTTTCAGTGCCAGCGCGCCAGATCCAATTCACCGGATCCAATTTTGGTTCTAGATCTTCTAGAGGAAATTCCAAAGGACATCGCAAGTGAACCTATGCTTCCTGATGTCAAACCTAGCAGCAGCAAGAATATTTTAAAGGCCAGGGTCATTTTGCAGAGGAAAAGAAAAATGTTTGCAGAGATAAGGAAGGCGCAGGCGGCTGTCAATCTCCTCATCCCCAAAGCTCCTTTCTTGAGGATTGTCAGATCCATTAGTGATAGAATAAAGTGGAAAGGTTACTTTAAATGGCAGAGTAGCACCCTCGCATGTCTTCAAGAGTCATGTGAGGACTTCCTTATAGACTTATTAAATGATAGTAACATTTGTGTTGCACATGCCAGGAGGGTCACACTAATGGACAAGGACATGACATTAGTAAGCAAAGTTAGTTATAGGTATGATAAGTTCATGCAACCTCTACCATTTAGGGATAGGAAGGTAGCAGAAATCCTCTCCATTCCTCCTGCTTTGAGGGCTTCTGACACAAGGTAGTTATTGAAGAGGTGACAACACCAGGTCCACAAGGGCTGAAGAGGCTTGTAAAGGGGGCAGATCTGAAGGGAAAGGAGACATTATTAGAAGAGAATGTCATTAGGGATGAATTGGCAAAAAACCTTCTAAAGTTGGAGGGAGAGAATAACGACAGACTTAAGGCGGTGCCTGGTCAGATTATATGGAATGTCTTGTACAGCGCGCCGAGGAGGAGGAGTACCTCCATATCGCTCCAACGAATGTTTATATGCTCGTTGAAAAGAATAGAGAGATCAATGACAGTATTGTGCTTACTTGTTTAAGGTGTGTACTCTTCACCTTTTTGAATGCTTTCTTATTTTGATTTCTTTTTCCCTTTCCTAATGTTTTTAATTCAATCTGTAGGGTACTACTATTGAAAGAGCTTTTTCCAGACCAGGTAAAGCAAGTATATATTTGTGATCCTTTGCTATCAACTATCTTGACTAACGTGTCGAGGTCTGAAGAGGACCTTCCTCCTTATTTCCAAGGAGTTAGTCCGGGTACCTACTTTGTTGTGCTGCCATATATAGAGAAGTATGCATTTTCTTTGAATTTCAAGCTATTGATGGAATTTAAGTTATTAGTTGCCTGTGTTAGGTTTCTTATATTTTTTGTTTAGTTTCTCAATTTCAGAGGGCACTAGTTTGCTTGTTTAATTAATCGAAATGCATGGCGGATAGTCTAAATTGTAGGTCATTATACTTTATATCGTTTCCTTCTTGCTTCCTAATTGTTGATTGTAAGTCATTCTTTATAATATCGTTGACTATAGGGTATGTAAGAGGGCGGTTGCATTGATTGAAACTCTATGTCCTAAATTAAAAAAGGATATAGAGTGGAAATTTCTCAACCAACCCGTTCCTATGCAAAAGGATTCGCACTCTTGTGGCTGGCACGTAGTCACAAATTTTTGGAAGTTCCTCATTTCCAAGTATACTAATTTTGATAGCTGTGTAAGTTTCTTGTGTCACTGTAATATAATTTCTCTATGTTCATTTCATGAGAGATCTCGCATTATTCTAATTGACTTTTATGTTGTTTTGTAGTCTGTTTGCTCAGAAGGGTTTTGGCTGTGGAGTGTGCGGGCAAAGGCAATAAACATTATCCTCAATAATGCAATTACACCTGATGACCCTGACTTGCCACTTCCACCAGCCCCACTGGCACTAGTACATCTCAAAGAAGAGAAAAAAGATGTCGTTTCATTCCCCTATTAAGCATTTCAGCTTTAAACAAGGAGTCCCTGAGAAGGGAAGCAAGGGAAAGGCAAAGAGGAAGCTTCCATTTGCAGAGGCAAGGGCAAGGACAAGGCAGGCAAGGTGCCAACAAAGGAGACAAAGTAGGAGGCCAAGGCGCAAAGACTGAGTCAAACGAGGAGGCCAAGGCTGAGGCTACAGAGCCCGAAACTGCTTAGAGGCATTTTGTATATGTCCAGAGACAACATTGTAAAGATTCTGTATTTTTATTGAGCTCGGCTCATTTTTGTATAAACATTCTATATTTTTATTGAGTCCTACTCATTTTTATATTTTGTGAGTATTGTGCTTTGCCATAGTAAAATAGATTGTTGATAATTTTATTCTCATAACTTATCTTTAGTTAGAACTGAATTTTAAAGATGTTTGCTTCAAAATCATTATGAGTACTTTGTAGAGTAGACACATGTCCATGTAGAAATTTTTCATCACATTAGTCATTGCTAAGACACAACAGTTCAGTACAAGTCTTACAATGACTTCTATTGGGCCTAAGTCCCTTGATACAAGACCTTTCTAATTCTGCATGACAGATTTTTCCTCCGTCTTCTTCTCTGGGTTGTTCATGTGATGCACCTCTTTGGCTTCATCTACTCTACATCTTCAAGGTCTTTCTCAAAGCTTTCAGATATCTGGATAGGTTGATCATCTGTATCCCCAATAGAGAAATAGGAGTCATCACAGAGAAGAAATAGGAGTCATCACAGAAGAAACAGCTAAAATAGCTGGCCTAGCAACCTTGCTAGGAAGAGTCCTCTCATTTTAGAAGAATTTGCATCCATGGGTGGTGTCAGGCTAAAATATGAAAGGGTTTTTTGGTCAGTGTACATATGGTGCGTGTGGCGTGTGAATAAAATTTGCCCTGAATGCCCTGGCAAGTGTACAGGCCGAGTGGTTTTGTTGTGAGCTGGTATATGCACGTGTTTTTTTTCGGAGCAGACGCTGGAGATCTGGAGTTTTATTGCATCAGTATGGTGTGCAGATGGATACTAAATGCAGGGCACCGACGACTGGAATGGTTGTGTTTGGAGATGGTAATGATGCTGATGAAGACGGCGGGCAACTCTTGCATTTATTTGGAAATTATGGGCGCCGTATCTTCTGGAAAAAGCATAAGGAGAAGGAGAGTCTTTAAACATTAGTAGTGGGTGTATGTGTGATGTGGCTTTGAGGTTTTTAAAAAAAAATAAAAAATATAATATAACATGGCCACTTTATAAATAACCACGTGAAGGCATGGTGGGCCGCCAGCTCAACGCCTGGAAGAAGGAAGGAGATGGCGGCTTCGAGAAGGTGACGGGGTCCGTGATGAGAAGGGCGCGCCTGCTGTAGAGGAAGTGCCTAGGGGGAATAGTGAGAAGGCAGAGTGCGCTACAGACGGGCAAAGGAGAGCCGCATGTGAGAGTGGCTGGCGCAAACGAGAGGACCCTCTGGGGCGTAGCTACAAAGCTGCAGAAAAGTGACGCCAGGGAGAGCCAAGGGGGATTGTCACCTTTGCGAGTGGGCTGCAACAACAGAAGGGGGAGTCCGAGGCGTCAAGGCGGCCTGGAGTGCAGGTGCGAGAGGAGCCGCCTTTGCTGATGTGCTCGTGGCCGAAGGAAGCAGTAGAAGTGGACTGAGAGGAGAGCAGCCGACGTGAAGATTGGCTGAGCCCTCCGTGTGAAGAGCTGAGGAGCATAGAGGAGTCGCAAGCGACTGGGCTACGCCATGTTGCAACGAGAGGTGGTGGAGGCCTCCAGAAGGGCTACGTGGGAGATGAAGCATAGGTGTGAAAAAAGAGAAGGTTGGTCGCTTTGAAGGCAGGGCAGAGACGGGCTCGTGTGGGTCTGCAGAGGTGATGGGTAGTGGCTTGTGACTGTGGAGAGGCGACGGCTGGCTGAGTTGAAGGTGAACTACAGACAGAGATTAAGAAAATTGCCACCTTGCAGTAGAAGTGCTGAGGCGGCTCTGGTGATTTTGAAGAAAGTTGAATGCAGGTAAAGAATCAGGCCGGTGTGGGCTTTGGGTAATGTCTAGTGTGGGCATTTGATTGAAGCAGCAAGGGAGGGCCACTATTAGGAAGGGACTGAGAAGATGTGGCTTGGGCTAGATATCTGAGGATGCTGCGGCGGTGAGCAGTAGTTCGTGGTGCTGAGGATTGTGCAAGGCTCTGGTGGTTGGTGAAGCTGCTGGTCACGACATACAGAGAGTGGGAGCTGCTGAAGAAGGGTTGCTGGTGTGGGCGCCTTCTGGTGAGAGTAGCTGGTCTTGTGTGGGCGATGATTGCAGGCAGTGCGTGGATGCTGACCAGAGAGGGAGCCTTGGGTTTTTTGTGAGTGTTGGATGCAGAAGAGGTGCTGATGTGTGGGCTGGAGACAGTGGGACTCGCCTACGACATTGGCAGATAGCAGCTGGGACAGAGAATAGCTGAGCTACAGAGAAAGTGAAGAAGGGTTGCTGGTATGGGCGCCCTCTGGAGATTACAGGTACCGGGAAACAGAGGCTTGGTCGTCAGACGCAAGGGTGTATTCCCTTGGCAGTAAATCCTGGCCAGAGTCCTGGTCTTTGGTGTATTTGCTGAACTGGTACATAGTTGATGCTGTATATGTTTTTGCTCAATGATCATCTGTTCATTGTGGTTCTGAGTTGTCTTATGGTGTGGGTGGGTGGCGAATGGTGAGAGAGTGTTCTAGCCGGTGGCTGGTGGTGCCCCGTTCTTGGTAGTTTTTCCAAGTTTGGGAGGTGGAAGAGCTATAGAGGCAGGTTCTTTCTTCTTTTTTTCACCTCACATCCTTCTGGTGCCCCCACTGAGGATTGCTCAAGTGTCTCTTACGAGGGTGTATGCCCCAGAGTGAGAGATTGAAGGAAGGTGTTTTTGGGTTTTTGCTTGGGATTGGAAGTGAAGTTTGGGGGTTAAGATGATGTCTTACCCAGAGTTTTATGGTGGTCCGAATGAGGATGTGGCAGACTTCTTGGAAAGGATGGAGGTTGCATGTATAAGCAACCATATCAGTGAGTCGATACAGGTGTTGCGGCTATTGAGCATCTGTTTGAAAGGGGATGCAAGGACCTGGTATAGAGCCTATGAGGAGTCGTTAAGGGATGCTGTTCCACGCATTGAGACTGAGGATGGATTGAAGACAGCACTTAGCAACAGGTTCAAGAAGATAGAAGACCCCGACAAGGTTTGGCATGAGGTGCAAGCTCTGACACAAGGTGAGTTTGAATCAATAGATGATTATATGAAGAAATTTTCTTTGCTATGGGAGACTTTATGTAGGGCTTTAGGGGAAGACTAGGTGCCGCCTGATATGATGAAGAAGAATAAGTTTGTAGCTGGACTTAAGAGGAGTATTCGTTGGAAAGTGGAATTGAAGAAGCCCAGGTCTTTTGAGGATGCGGTAGAAATTGCTAAGTCAAAAGATTGGAAGCTGCAGCGGATGAATCAACTGGGGATGATTCCAGTTGTAGCACAGCCGGAGATTCGGAGAGTGGAGGCTACACCCATGAATGCAGTGATTGAGAGGATGAAGCCCACTGAAGCCCGAGCTATGCAGATGGTACCACAAGCTAGTCAGGGAGTACCTATGGTTCCTGCAGGTTCTGATGAGGGATTACGGCAGGATATGAAACAGATGGTTGATCTTATGAAGAATTTGAGCTTAAATTTAATGGGAAGTACAGGTGGTGGACGTGGTAGAGGCCGTGGTAATAATCCTGAAGGGGGAGATGGACAAGCAGGGTATGGACGTGGTCGCGGTAGGGGCCGTCATTTCATTCCTACATGCTGGAACTGTGGTGAGCTTGGTCATCTGAGTACAGATTGTGATAAGCCTCAATGAATGGGTGGTGACATGTACCCACTACCTTCACAGTTACCGGATAGGTCAAAGGATTTTGGTATTGATATCAGGGATCAAGCAGATCCCAGTGGAATCACAGCTGAGGAGAAGGGTAAAACTAAGGTGATAGATGTGGTCACCCTTGAGAAGACGAAGGAGGCAGAAGCTAATGTGATGCCCTTGGGGAAACGGATGCCACAGGAAAGAGAAGGCAAGGATGCTGCAGGACCCAGCAAGAAGAAAGGTAAAGTGAAAGAAGGAGGGGATGTGAAGATCAAGCAGAAGCGGAGGTCTCGTAGGAAGTTTCAGGTAACTGATTTTAGGGGGTGGGCAGGATAGCTACAGTTTGCAGGAGGACATGGCTAGAAGGAAGGCTAACATTACTTTTGGGCAATTGATAGAGTTAGCTCCTAATTTGAAGCGTCAGTGGAAAAGACTTGTGAACCCGAGAGAGAAGGAGCCTGCCAAAGGGATAGTGACTGTTCTATCTGTTCAGGAGTTGCCTGACATATGTCCTGTGGTGAATGTGTGGTATAAAGGGAAGAATCTGGGAGAGGCATACATAGATGGTGGAGCACAGATTTGTGTGATCACATTGGCAGCTGTGGAGAGGCTTGATCTTAATTTTACTGAAGCGTCTAGATTTCGAATTCGGTTAGCAAATCATCAGAAAGTCAAATGCTTAGGTATGATCAAGGAATTAGAACTGCAAGCTTTTGATGTAAAGGTGCTTGTGGATTGTCATGTTATGCTTGCAGGAATGGGTGCATTCCCCATTATTTTGGGAAGACCATGGCTAAGAGCAGTGAAGGCTGTTCAGGATTGGAGGAAAGGAGTTATTACTCTATATGACAGGAGAGGGGATAAGAAGCAATTTAATATGGATAACCAGAAACCTGTTCGTGATGAAGAGGAAAGTGAAACTGATTCGAGTGATGACACGACCAGTAGTACCACTACTAGTGAAGGAACAGAGGATACTTCATCGAGTGAAGAGGATGCAGAAATGGATGCCATGGTTATTGATGAGGAAGTGCTTGGTGATGAGGTTGCTGAACAAGAAGAAGCCATACATAAGGAATGCGAGGAAATACAAGTGAATCTTGAACAAAGGTATACATGTGATGTGAAAGAGCTTGCTTTTAAGTCTTTGGATAATGAACCTGTGTGGGATGAGTGGGAAATAGACAGTCTACAGGATGATGAGCCTGAGTTGGTGGAGCTGGATGACCAGATGTGCATAAATGTTAAAAAAGCCATGACCAAAATTGAGGCTATGAAGGAAGAGAAACACCAGAAGACTTTGAATGATGCTGCTCTGCTATAGATGAGTCTATGGATGCTGTAATGGATGAATTTCTTGGTGGTTTTGATGAAGATGAGCATACAGGAACTGAGGTGGATGCTTTGGGAATGGTGCCTTTTGAAGAGGAGTTTGTTTTGCCTGTGGTAGCTGGTTTTGATGGTGAGGCTTCTTATGCTGATGGTGGACAGGAAAGTGTTATGGCACAGCAGGTTTTTCTTGATGAAGCTTTCATCAATTTTTACCCTCAGCAAGAGTTGCTGCATTGGTTCTCCGATATTGGTGTTGATCATATCAGTGATTTTGGGATTGAGATGAGACGGGATGGTGTGTATGTCAGGAGCTTTGTCTCGAAAGGCTCTGGTGTTGTGTTGTGGAATAAGGGATGGAAAATTATGCCTGTGGAAGATGATAGAGTTTCTTGGATCATTTGGAATAGAGATGTGGGGAAACGTGGTCATATGCTTTCTGCTGATCATCATAAATGATTCAGCAGGCTAGGGGTTGGGCAAAGTATGTCAGGCTAAAATCTGAAAGGGTTTTTTGGTCAGTGTACATATGGTGCGTGTGGCGTGTGAATAACATTTGAACTGAATGCCCTGGCAAGTGTACAGGCCGAGTGGTTTTGTTGTGAGCTGGTATATGCACGTGTTTTTTTCCGGAGCAGACGCTGGAGATCTGGAGTTTTATTGCATCAGTATGGTGTGCAGATGGATACTAAATGCAGGGCACCGACGACTGGAATGGTTGTGTTTGGAGATGGTAATGATGCTGATGAAGACGGCGGGCAACTCTTGCAATTATTTGGAAATTATGGGTGCCGTATCTTCTGGAAAAAGCATAAGGAGAAGGAGAGTCTTTAAACATTAGTGGGTGTATGTGTGATGTGGCTTTGAGGTTTTTTAAAAAAAATAAAAAATATAATATAACATGGCCACTTTATAAATAACCACGTGAAGGCATGGTGGGCCGCCAGCTCAACACCTGGAAGAAGGAAGGAGATGGCCGCTTCGAGAAGGTGACGGGGTTCGTGAGAAGGGCGCGCCTACTGTAGAGGAAGTGCTTGGGGGGAATAGTGAGAAGGCAGAGTGCGCTACAGATGGGCAAAGGAGAGCCGCATGTGAGAGTGGCTGGCGCGCAAACGAGAGGACCCTCTGGGGCGTAGCTACAAAGCTGCAGAAAAGTGACGCCAGGGAGAGCCAAGGGGGATCGTCGCCTTTGCGAGTGGGCTGCAACAGAAGGGGGAGTCCGAGGCGTCAAGGCAGCCTGGAGTGCAGGTGCGAGAGGAGCCGCCTTTGCTGATGTGCTCGTGGCCGAAGGAAGCAGTAGAAGTGGACTGAGAGGAGAGCAGCAGACGTGAAGATTGGCTGAGCCCTCCGTGTGAAGAGCTGAGGAGCATAGAGGAGTCGCAAGCGACTGGGCTACGCCATGCTGCAACGAGAGGTGGTGGAGGCCTCCAGAAGGGCTACGTGGGAGATGAAGCGTAGGTGTGAAAAAAGAGAAGGTTGGTCGCTTTGAAGGCAGGGCAGAGACGGGCTCGTGTGGGTCTACAGAGGTGATGGGTAGTGGCTTGTGACTGTGGAGAGGAGAGCAGCAGACGTGAAGATTGGCTGAGCCCTCCGTGTGAAGAGCTGAGGAGCATAGAGGAGTCGCAAGCGACTGGGCTACGCCATGCTGCAACGAGAGGTGGTGGAGGCCTCCAGAAGGGCTACGTGGGAGATGAAGCGTAGGTGTGAAAAAAGAGAAGGTTGGTCGCTTTGAAGGCAGGGCAGAGACGGGCTCGTGTGGGTCTACAGAGGTGATGGGTAGTGGCTTGACTGTGGAGAGGCGACGGCTGGCTGAGTTGAAGGTGAACTACAGACAGAGATTAAGAGAGTTGCCACCTTGCAGTAGAAGTGCTCTGAGGCGGCTCTGGTGATTTTGAAGAAAGTTGAATGTAGGTAAAGAATCAGGCCGGTGTGGGCTTTGGGTAATGTCTAGTGTGGGCATTTGATTGAAGCAGCAAGGGAGGGCCGCTGTTAGGAAGGGACTGAGAAGATGTGGCTTGGGCTAGATATCTGAGGATGCTGCGGCGGTGAGCAGTAGTTCGTGGTGCTGAGGATTGTGCAAGGCTCTGGTGGTTGGTGAAGCTGCTGGTCACGACATACAGAGAGTGGGAGCTGCTGAAGAAGGGTTGCTGGTGTGGGCGCCTTCTGGTGAGAGTAGCTGGTCTTGTGTGGGCGATGATTGCAGGCAGTGCGTGGATGCTGATCAGAGAGGGAGCCCTGGGTTTTTTGTGAGTGTTAGATGCAGAAGAGGTGCTGATGTGTGGGCTGGAGACAGTGGGACTTGCCTACGACATTGGCAGATAGCAGCTGGGACAGAGAATAGCTGAGCTACAGAGAAAGTGAAGAAGGGTTGCTGGTATGGGTGCCCTCTGGAGATTACAGGTACCGGGAAACAGAGGCTTGGTCGTCAGATGCAAGGGTGTATTCCCTTGGCAGTAAATCCTGGCCAGAGTCCTGGTCTTTGGTGTATTTGCTGAACTGGTACATAGTTGATGCTATATATGTTTTTGCTCAATGATCATCTGTTCATTGTGGTTCTGAGTTGTCTTATGGTGTGGGTGGGTGGCGAATGGTGAGAGAGTGTTCCAGCTGGTGGCTGGTGGTGCCCCGTTCGTGGTAGTTTTTCCAAGTTTGGGAGGTGGAAGAGCTATAGAGGCAGGTTCTTTCTTCTTTTTTTTCACCTCACAGGTGGCTTTTGTATAGAGCTTATAATTTGTAAGATATTATGTTCTCAATTCCCTTATGGACTCATCTTTATATATACTGTTTTGGATGGACTCCGAAACCATCGACATAAAAAACCATGTGCTGTAAATGTATGTGCCACTAAACCATTTTGGAATAGGAGCCCTAGTACCTACACTGAGCTGACCATTATTATGCACATACAAGATAGCTTTAGAGTAAATTTGTTGAGTTATATTATAACTTTAATATAAAAATCTAAATTTATAGCTGTTACAAGACAAAAATTCATTGCTTAGTACACTTTTTTAAGGGCAAGGACTTTACAAAATTAACATACTTGAAGTAACTTCAAAATTCACAAAATTCAAAATCCCAATTAATTGAGCGATATACCATCAACATCCCAATCGGGATCTACCAAGGTCTTTGGCTCTAGTCGTTTTCAAATCTTCCTATTGTTCACCTTGAATTGTGATCTGCTAATATCCTCACCTCCCACAATATTGAGCTGCTCTCTAATATTTAGGAGGCTCCAATGTATACTTGCACCTACAACTTCCACTGCACCACTGGGCAACCGAACGCATATGTCGAGAGTAAAAACAACTTGTTCATCTGCCTGCATATTAGGACCCGCACTTGAATGTGTCATCCTTATATACAGTCCTCCACCACTGGTCTCCAAGCAAGGCTACCATGTCATCACCTAATACCTTCTTGCACACAAACATGGTAGGTGTTTGTGAGAAACAAAATTGATTGAACATCTTGGAAAAAACGATGTATTGGGCACACCCAACTAAGACGCACATGTGAAATTCCTCCCTCCAACTTTTGAGGTGTAAAGGTGTAAGAACCTCCCCTTCTGTTCTTGTAATTATTTCCCTCTCTAAAATAGGAGAAAGATCTTGTTTTACCCTATTTTGGCCTAGAGAGAGGTAATCCAAAATTGAGATATCTTTGGATATAAAAATCCTCCTAGTGTCTAAAATGGTTTTCCCTAAAACACAAGTTCAAAATGAACTTTCCAATGTACATTAGGAATCAATTAAAAATGATATAAGGGACCTTATAAGGCCTAAGGATCTAGATTTTTAGAAATTTCTGGATTATGGTCCAATTAAGGTTCCTATGGGCCAATAGGATTAATCCAAGTGTTGGGATGAGATAAATCCAAACAATAAAAGAAAATACCCAAAAATTAGTAAATGCTCACATAAGATGAAGAGTTGATTGAGTACATTCTTTTTTATTCTCATCTATGAGCTATACCATGCCAGTATTACATTAAAATAATCATATTTTCTATTATCCCTTAAAAAATCTCTACTTTTGGGGAGCTTGGAGCTTCTCTCTCTCTTCAACAACTCTTAGAGCTTTCCTCTCAACTCACTAAACCAATTGATTGGTTGGGGGCTTCACTTCTAGATAAAGAAGCAAGCCAAACCTAGAAGTAAGAAGGAATTTCATGGTTTTTGTTAATATTCTCAAATGATTTCACTTCTCAACCCCTCTCAAGCTTGAGAAGTTTCTAATTAGTTATTTTTAATGCAAATCAAGCTTTCTCTAAGAACTTTAATGATTTATCACAAAAAGTTAATCTTTATGCTTATTTAGAATGCTTTTTATGTATATCTCTCTCTCCCAAAAGAATAGCAATTCCTATGGCTAATTCTTTAGAAAAAGAATGCTTCTCATTGATAAATTCTTAATTCAAAACCAAACTCTAAGCTTGTTAAGCCAGAGGTTAAGAAAATAATATTTTTATGCTTTTATGTTAATAAAATTATGGTAAATTTATGATTTAATTCCATAATTTGGATTTAAGTTTAAGGATAGTTCTTCTATCATAATTATATTACAAAGGCTTATTCTTTTTAGAAAAAATAAAAAATTATCAGTAATAGCAGCGAAGCTATGGTAAATTTTTTAGAAAATAATACATATCTTATTTTTATGCATAATGCTAAAAGAGGAATTCTTACCATATTCTAGGATTGGACATCCTATGCTAAAAGAATGATTTTCATCAAATTCATGGGAAACAAAATTTTAGTGTTTATGCATAGATAATTCATTAAAGAAAAGAGAAATTTTTGGTAAATTTATTTTTATGCAAAAAGTGGAATTTCCATGATATTTGAGAATCAAGTATTTAAATGGTAAAAGAGGAATTGTTGGTAAATTTATTTTTACGCAAAAAGAGAAATTTTCATGATATTTGAGAATTAAGTAATTAAATGGTAAAAGAGAAATTTTTGGTAAATTTATTTTATGCAAAAAGAGGAATTCCCATGATAATTGAGATCTAAGTAATTAAATGAAAAAAGAGAAATTTTTGGTAAATTTATTTTATGAAAAAGAGAAATTCCCATGATAATTGAGATCCAAGAAATTAAATGAAAAAAGAGGAATTTTTGGCATAATTCAAATTATGAGTATTTATCAAAAGTGAAATTTTGAGCATTATTAAATTTATTTGGAAATATGGGTAGAATTGATTTTTGTAAATCCCATGAATCTTTTACTCAAAAGAAGAATATTGAATATATTTCACTTGAGAAATTTGAGAAAGAATATGAAAATGTCCATCAAGAAAAGTACCTTTAATTAGGCCAAGCAATTGGCAGAAACTTAGAAAAGTCCCATCGTCGGTATCGAAAGTAGAAAACGGTACTAAAAGTGGATGAGATGTGATGTGATGTAAATGGATGTGGATGTGGATGTGAATGTGATGTGAGGAGATGTGAGTGGATGTGATGAGATGTGATGTGATGTAAATGGATGTGGATGTGAATGTGATAAGATGTGAATGTGATGTGAGGAGATGTGAGTGGATGTGATGAGATGTGATGTGATGTGATGTAAATGGTGGATGTGGATGTGATAAGATATGAATGTGATGAAAATGGATGTGGATGTGAATGTGATAAGATGTGAATGTGATGATGTGAGGAGATGTGAGTGGATGTGATGAGATGTGATGTGATATAAATGGATGTGGATGTGAATGTGATGTGAAGCGATGTGAGTGGATGTGGATGTGAATGTGATGTGAGTGGATGTGATGAGATGTGATGTGATGTAAATGGATGTGGATGTGAATGTGATGTGACGAGATGTGAGTGGATGTGATGAGATATGTATGAGATGTGATGTGATGTGAATGGATGTGGATGTGGATGTGAATGGATGTGATGAGATATGGATAGATGTGGATGTGATGTAATGTAGACGGAATGAATGAGATGTGATATGAATAGATGTGGACCTGGTGTAATGTGGATGGAATGAATGTGATGTGATATGGATGGAATGAATGTGATGTGATAAGGATAGATGTGGATGGAATGTATGTGATGAGGATGCAATGAATGTGATGGATGTGAATGGGTGTGATGGGTGTGATGGATGTGAATGGGTGTGATGGATGTGAATAGGTGTGATGAGATGTCAATGGATGCGATGAGATGTGAATGGATGTGAATGCGATGAGATGTGAATGGATGTGAATGTGATATGATGATATCTGAATGGATGTGATGTAATGTGAATGGATGGATGAGATGTAAGGTGGATGAATGTGGATTTAGGTAGATTTGAATGCATGAGATGTGATGTGGATAGATGTGATGTGGATTTAGATAGATGTGAATGGATGAGATGTGAGGTGAATGGATGTGATGTGATGTGATGTGGATCAGGGTAGATGTGAATGCATGTGATGTGATGTGATGTGGATATGGGTAGATGTGAATGGATGAGATGTGATGTGGATATGGGTAGATGTGAATGGATGAGATGTGATGAGGATGGATGTGACGTGATGTGATGAGGATGGATGTGACGTGATGTGATGAGGATCTAAATAGATGTAATTGGATGTGATGAGATGTGATGTGGATGAATATGATGTGATGTGGATAGATGTGATGAGATGTAATATGATATGATTGGATGAGAATGGATGAAGACGATGGGAATACATATGACTGGTTGTGGAATAAGTAATGTGAATTGATGTAGAAGAATGTGGAATAACGAGAAATGATGTGGATAGATGTGATGAGATGTAATATGATATGATTGGATGAGAATGGATGAAGACGATGGGAATGCATATGACTGGTTGTGGAATAAGTAATGTGAATTGATGTAGAAGAATGTGGAATAACGAAATGATGTGGAACAATGTGGAAAGATGAGAGTTTGTTAGAAACTGTATTTATGACCTGTTTTTAAATGACTATTTTATGTCAAGAATGCTTGGGAAGCATTTTGACCATCTTGTGAATGAGGTCGTTGCAGACCTAAGTGATAAAGTTGCAACAGCTGAACGAAGAGTCAACGGAGGATGTCTTACGTATAGCAAGGTCGGCCGAGGTCTCAACCAGCCTCGTTCGATTGAAATGGTAAGCTTCCGGTACGGTAGATGAGGGACCAAGGAAGTGGCCTATGAGTGAAGCGCTAGGTGACTTTGCGAAGGAGCCTAGAGGGTGCTGGCCGTACGGTGCTCGGGCTCTGGGTCATCGCCGAAGATACCCACGCATGCATCGAGGAAGAAAAATGGAACAAGGTGTTAGAGTTATTTTTTGAACTCAGGCATGGATTGGTTAATTGTCCTTGGCTGGTCCTCAAACAGATGAGTCCATGGCTCTTTTATATGGATCTATTGGTTGATCTTGTTGATCTTCAACGGAGAGTCCATCTGGATTTTCTTATGTGATTATATTGCCGGGTACTATGAGCTAGGAACTATTGAAAAGGCCCCTGAGTGAACAGGTGGTGAGCGTTCTGGTTGCCAATGATGCCATAGGTACACCGATGAAGGAATGATTGGAAATTAGAATTCAAGTTGGATATTTTGGAGGATTATGACCAGTGATACTATGGTTTCATTAAAAGATTGTTTTAGAGACAGCTGAATCTGTGAAACAGACAATTTCATATTAGGTGTGTAAGTGGTGTGACTATCTTGAAGTTTGCTTGAAGTGCCGGCTAGGGGACCTGGAGGATTATGACCAGTGATACTATGGTTTCATTAAAAGATTGTTTTAGAGACAGCTGGATCTGTGAAACAGACAATTTCATATTAGGTGTGTAAGTGGTGTGACTATCTTGAAGTTTGCTTGAAGTGCCGGCTAGGGGACCTGGGAACTCTTTTCCCTAGTACCCGAGACAAAACATAACCAAATTTCTAAATGGATCCTATCACTACAGTGGTTGGGTGATTGGCTAACCCATGGGATTGGCTGGACTGATTGGCTAACCCATGGGATTGGTTGGACTGATGGATCCCTAAAATGAGACTCAATTCTATTAAGTTACGAGATAGTTGAAGTAAATCTCGGATAACCCTTGGTCTATGGAAAAGAATCAATGGCTGTGCCTCTTGATGAGGAAAAAAGCATTGGACTCTATGATCCAAGTGCAAGTCTTTTCCTTGATCTGACCATGTGACTTACGGGTTCGGTCAGATCAGTTTGGTTAGTTAAGGCTCTTGACTACGTTAGAATAAAAATATCTTGGAGGAATCGTCTATGTCTGCTGGGGCGAGGGAAGTTTTTTCGGGTTCAGTTTTGGAAGAACTGAGGGATTATTCTCTTGTCTGGATATCCGTGGGCAAGGCCTCGAGTGAGAGGTTCTGCCTTGCGTAAGAAGTGCTACTTCTACTGCTAGCACCCCCGAAATTCGTTGCGCAGATGTATTGGGCATACCCAACTAAGACTCACAGATCGAGAGGGCTTTGCAAACTTCAAAGACCCTTGTATATCACAAAGCATCTTTGATTTTATGCCATTACAGTCCAAGCATCCAGAACTGGCCATTCGATAGAAGATAGGGGTGGAGATGTGATTATCTGTAGCTTACCAAATCCACCGTCTTGCTTTGGCACCAAATAGGAGTGCTGGTAAAAGAAGACCTTTTCTTTAAGAAGTTCTGCACTTGTTTTACAAGAAAACATTGCCTGACCAATGTCTGTATATGCAATGCTTGAAATGTTCTGGTAAGGCTTTCCAATGGCTGCTCCTCTACCATGTTTGAAGGAAAAATATCTGCAAATAAGAAATAAGTTGACTTAGATTGAAACATCTCTGTTAGAAAATCTCACATGCCCCTTTCTACTTGTAATACTTACAATTGTATGAAAATCAAGTTTGTTGGAAAAGATGGATATCTCGTGTTGTATAAACATGTTGTACCGTGGCCACTAGTTTTCCATTGCTTGCCTTCTTGAAGCCTTGTAAAAGGAACTTTACAATGGTGCTCCAGTACATTTTGCCGTCGAACTCGGTGAGGCCCGATTGCAGCAGGCTAGATAAACCCAAGCGCTCTTACAAAATGCCTCTCCCACCCAAGCACCATCATCGTCCTTCTTGTTGTGCAAGGATATCTCCTCAATCTCATCTTTTGGTCTTCTTGGTGCAGCCATATCTTCTTTTGCAAGCTAGAGTAGAAAGGTTACGGTTAGAGTAAAAAGGAAAGAGATGTGCAGACTAGGGTTTTACGGGAGCCTTGAAGATGAAAGAGATGGAGCTCCAAGAAGGGAGGGAGATTAAGATGGAGGAGAAAGTTTAGGGTTTCAGGCTTTGATGGTTTCATTAGGGTTGGGCAAATGAGATAGAGATGGAAGAGAAAGGGAGGAAGAGTTTAATTTGGACGTTCAAGAGGGAAAGCGGACTTGAAAATGAAATTTTTGATTACAATGAAATTTGAGATGGGTTTTTGGGGGGAAATGTGAGTTTTGGAGGGATCTCAAAAATTTTCAAAATTTTAAGGATTTTTTGAGCCACAAAAATGGTGGGACCATACCTACCCTCAACCCCCTACTTTTTTAAAAAGGGACAAGTTTAATTATTAGTACTGAAAGCCTAGTCCCCCTCCCTATAGCCGAGTCTCCCTCCCTATATTCAAATGAGACCAAATGTGCACAATCCTCTATTCCTATTGGTCCGTTTCTAATTGCTTTCATTAGTAAAAGGCCCAAAATATGTCCAAATGCTCCCTAATGCTGAGCTCATGTTTTGCATATAGATCCGTGAGTCTACAAATGCTTCACTACCTTATTCATCCACACAATACAGAAAATGTCGATTCTTTATTCGTTTGTAGGACATGTTGTCCATAAACATCATTGCAGAGAGGGGAATGATGTCTTATTGCAAAACCTCAACATGCGTTGCTCTCACCCTCTTTTTGTTGAAATATACAAGTGAATAGGGTGTGTGCGGGAACAAGCCCTTGGTTAGAGGCTGTAAAAGAGAATGTGTAAATGTGAGAGAACCTGTGAAAAGGTGAGAAGAATCTACTGGGAGAGAATAAAGGGTAGCATGAGAAGATTTAGGAAGTGTGGAGATATTCTGGGAAAAGTGAAGAGGTGGAGAGAATCAAGCAAAAGAGGTGGAGATATTCTGGGAGAGGTGGAGTGAATCAAGGAGAGGTGGAGTGAATCAAGCAAAAGAGGTGGAGATATTCTGGGAGAGGTGGAGTGAATCAAGGAGAAATCAGTGGAATTAGATGCTTGGATGTAAACTCTATAAATTGAGGCATTGGCCTAATGAGAATTTGTTGGTTTTTGATTATCCATGCCTACATTAAGGTATTTACTCACTAATCATGTCTTAATTATTTGTTAATTACTCACTAATCATATCTTAAATATTTGCTAATTACTCACAATCACATCTTAATTATTTACTAATCACTTTGTTAATGATGTTGATTCTAGTATTTGATCCACCATAGCTCATCACATTGCTCTAATTTCAACATGGTATCAGAGCCATGCCTAGAATCCATCAGGTTTATGAGCCCATTATCTAATTAATCAGGATTAATAGATAATTAGAATTAGAAAATAATCAAATTTTTAGTTATTTTTCAACTAGCCTCTATACCCCCAGCCAATGGAGGAGCTCCCTCTCCTTGCACACATCAAATTAGCCCAAGCCCTTTTAGGTACTCAAACTAGACTCAAGGGGCTACACTCACCTCAAAGGAATTGAAGCAAATCAGCGTAGAACGCCGGCCTGATTTGCAGGCACCGTTTTTTAGAAGGAAAATTCAGATTTCTTCTTGCTCAGTTGCAATGGCTCTAATTCCACATAGATCCAGGGGTTTTCAAGCATGCTCTACAAGCTGGTGAAGACAAAATTCAATTTGATCAAGTCTACAGTGAGATACAAGCTCTTCATCAAATCTACAGGTGACTTTGGTAAAACAGAGATTAAGCTTTCAATATTTGGTAAAACAGAGATTAAGCTTTCAATATTTGGTCAAATCTTGTGTTTCTTGGCTTAATCCTCTACTAGACTCATTGCTATTGATGGCCTTGAAAGAATTTGAGCTCATTTGAAGTCTAAGGCCCCAGATTTGGACTCCCCGCACACTCTATTTTTTGCACACAAAATAGAGGATTAATTTGCTAATCAGTGCTAATCACTATATTTTGGTGCAATTGAGGGTTCAAATTAACCATTAGGTATCTGATACAAATCCCTATAACTTCAGGTTGCAATTCGGAGTTGGTTTGATACTCCAACCATTCTGTACAAATTGGTTTGATACTCCAACCATTCTGTACAAATTGGTTACCCTTGATTTAATGTATTTTCGGTAAAATTGTGCTGATAAATTTGTGATAATCCTCATTTTGCATTTAACCCTTGGTTAATGCCTATAAATTTCACTCAAATTCAAAATTATTCACAGCCAGAGTTGCATTTGCGAATGTGCATAAGAATGAATGCTATACGCATTATGTATTGGGCACATTACATCAGTGTAAATATGGGATCATGCACTGTCCTTGTCTAGAATAAGGTAAGAGGTAAGACCTCCCGCATAGATTTGGGTTTGCATTGCATAATGATACAAGATAAACATCAAAAGCCCAAAAGAACTGCAACAAAACATTCAAACATGTTGCTCACATGGAGCAAAAAGACCTAACGGATAAGCTCATGGCCCCAGCCATGAAAGAAGAAGAACATCTCTTTCCAAGAAGAAGATCCACACCAAGAAGATCTAGAGGAAGCATTGAAGGAAGACATGGACACGAGAAGAGAAGCTGCCCCAAGAAGACTGAAAGAAGACACGGACGCGTGACAAGAAGCTGCCACAACAAGAAGACTGAAGACAAGAGAAGATGTGAGGCTCCAAAGAGTGAGGAGCCATTTGAAAATCTCTGAGAGAGAGAGACAGAGAGACCCCACAACCCAATGTAACCTACCCCAACAAAGTAAAACCACCTCTGAGCCACCGATGATGTAGGCCACGTGGTAGATAGATGTATGTGTGAGCACTTTAGTCAAGGTCGCGGGAACTTATAGTAGCCTTGGACACATAGAGTGAGAGAGAGTGTCAAGGACTATGAAGTTTAGGGACTTGAGGCACTGGTCGCGGGCTATCAAGTAAGAGAGAAACTTGGTATAGGGTCCAGGTGTGCTAAGATAACTTGAGGGAAGGCGTGCTAGACACTCAAGTAAGAGGGAAACTTGGTATAGGGTCTAGATGTTCTAGGAGTATTCACTTGAGGGGAGGTGTTGAAATATACAAGTGAATAGGGTGTGCGGGGACAAGTCCTTGGTTAGAGGCTATAAAAGAGAATGTGTAAATGTGAGAGAATGTGTAAATGTGAGAGAACCTGTGAAAAGGTGAGAAGAATCTACAAGGAGAGAATAAAGGGTAGCATGAGAAGATTTAGAAAGTGTGGAGATATTCTGGGAAAAGTGAAGAGGTGGAGAGAATCAAGCAAAAGAGGTGGAGATATTCTGGGAGAGGTGGAGTGAATCAAGGAGAAATCAGTGAGATTAGATGCTTGGATGTAAACTCTATAAATTGAGGCATTGGCCTAATGAGAATTCGTTGGTTTTTGATTATCCATGCCTACATTAAGCTATTTGTTAATTACTCACTAATCACATCTTATTTGCTAATCACTTTGTTAATGATGTTGATTCTAGTATTTGATCCACCATAGCTCATCACATTGCTCTAATTTCAACGCTTTCTCTCTTTTTTAATATAAAAAATAAGATCATGACACAATCATAAACAATTGCAAAACCCAGTCACTTGAATATTCACAAATAAATATGTTTACTACACGACAATGAAATCTTCATCAAGACACCCTCGTAAAACCAATTAAACATCTCCTTGAGGTAATTTGTACGAGTCTTCCCTCCTCCATGCCGAGTGTTTTTAAAATATACTCCTCTAGCTTGATAGTGAGATTTCTCCATTCCTTGTGTGCTCCACATGTCCAGAGAACCATATTCATTCATGAAGTATGCACCATGAGCGTAAAGAATGTGTTGCAAAAAAATTAAGAGAGTCAGTAGTTATTCATACTCGTTTCTTATTAAGAGAGTCAGTAGTTATTCATACTCGTTTCTTAATATCTAGTAGGAAGGAGCAAATGTGTTTACCATGTAGTGTATCAACCATGGACTTCGTAAAATTAGAAAGCTTGTCTTGAAATTTTTGTTGCTCCTTTGTGGTTGTCCTGCTTTTGGTAAAAAGTTTCAATATCGTATTGAAGTCTAACCAAACCTTCTCACGTAGAATTATAATGCTTGAATTGGTGCAGTCAAATGTTGTACATTTGCATAAATCCTTCCACAAGTTCCAAGTTTGGTTGAGTCCTTGGCATTTTCTAGCTTCTCCAGAAAACATCTTGCTTTATTTCCACTCATGGACACTTGTTGTGTAGCCTCATGATTCATGCCAGAGGTCTTTTTGTTAATAGTAATCTGCACATTACCACCATGGCACCCAATTGAGTTGAGTAGTTGCTCTACTTTATGAAGAGCTTCTTCTTGTCGTTCTTTGCCTTGCATGGTAAATGCATAATCTATGTGACAACTGAGCAAACAATGTAACACACGCATGAATGCATGTGTGTACAAAAGTGGACATTCTTCAATTCAAATGGAGTTATAGGATTCCATTCTGGGTATCTCAAATGCTTGTTTGGCACAGCTGGCATGTTGGCAAACAAGACACCTCCAACCCAGTTGCCATCCATGGGGTTATTCTCAATATCTTGATTCTCAAGCATCCTCTTCTTTCCTGACTTTTGTTTGTTTTCCCTCACCATTCTCATGCACCACCACGGACAAGGATTTGGGGTGTTGGCACCTTCTGGACACCCAAGCAAGCACTTTATTATCTTCAGGTCACCCCCCAAACGCCAATCTACTGTATAAGTGCCCTTGCCCTCTACCTCAAGTTTTTCTCCCTGAATCTGTGCTTTGATGACAGTGGTAATCTAGGGTATCCTATCACACATCCAAGAGAGAACTTCATGTGTCTCTTTTGGTACTTCAAATGTCCCAAGCCACCATATCTCTTTCTCAAATTGGACACTATATGAGGGAAAGTCTAGCTTGCAAATCCTCTCCCTATCAAGAGTTTGGTTGGTTGATCTCAGTATTCCCCTCAAATGTGTGTTCACTGAGAAAAGACGACAACTTTGAACTTTTTGCATATGCCATAGCCTCATTCATGAGTGTGATACTCATTCGCTCTATCCTCTTTCCTTTCACAATCTGACACTCATCCATTTTCAACACAAAGCTAACTTTGTCACCTTGCATGACAAACAAAATTAAATAAGCTTTGATTTTTCATAGACTTTTTCAACTACTTTGCAAGAGATAAAAGTTACAATTATTAGGTGATCCATAAAATAAGATCATAAATTTTTGAAGACCTTGTAGATCAACAAATATATTGTTGAACTTGTTGTAAGGAACCACAATATTACCATTGTTGTCTCACTTTTTTCCCCAAGCTCTAATGGTCAACACATCATTGACGCAGTGGTACTCTCTCCAATCTTACGTTGCACATCTTCATTGCATGCCCTCTTTGTTTGCTAATCTTACTCTTCTTGGGGCAGAAAAAATATTTCATGTGATGCCTTTTTTGCGAAGTGTATCTTACAGTAATTAATGGAGAGCATAGTATCCTTTTGTAAGAAATGAGAAGGAAATATAGAGAGAATGAGCAAAGAGAAGGACAGAAAGAGTGAGTGTGAGAGAGAAAGAGAGAGAGGGAGCAAGAGCAAGAGCAAGAGCAAGAGCAAAAGAGAAGGGAAGAGAGAGAGGGAGGATAGAGAGAGTGAGCAAAGAAAGGGACTGAAATACAGAGAGAGAGAGAGAGAGAGAGAGAGAGAGAGAGAGAGCAAAGAGAAGGGGGGGGGAGAGAGAGAGAGAGAGAGAGAGAGAGAGAGAAGAGAAGAGAAGAGAAGGACAAAAAGAGTTAGCAAGGAGAGAGAGAGAGAGAGAGAGAGAGAGAGAGAGAGAGAGAGAAGACAAGGATAGAGAGAGTGAGAAAAGAGATGGATAGAGAGAGAGAGAGAGAGAGAGAGGAGGATATATAGAGCGAGAGAGGGAAGGAGAGAGGAGGATATAGAGAGTGAGAGAGGGAAGGGGGATAAGAGGTAAGAGAAAGATAGAGAGAGAGGAGGAGGATATAGAGAGCGAGATAGGGAAGAAGGATAGGAGTATAGGAGGTAATAGAAATATGGAGAGAGAGAGAGAGAGAGAGAGAGAGAGAGAGAGAGAGAGGAGCATGGGAGAGTAAAAGGGAGGGAAGGAGAGGGAAATGAAAGAGAGCGAGAGGGGAAGGATAGAGAGAGTAAAGAGAAGGATAGAGAGAGTGAGAGAGGGGTGGGATAGAGAGAGTGAGTAAAGAGAAGGATAGAGAGAGTGAGAGGGGGAGAATGCAAGAGAGGGAGATGAAGGAGAGTGAAAGGGAGGGAGGGTGGGAGAGTGAAAGGGGGAGAATGCAAGAGAGTGAGAGAGGGGGAGGAAGGAGAGTGAAAGGGAGGGAGGGAGGGTGGGAGAGTGAAAGGGAGGGAGAGAAAGGGACACTGGTATTAGAAGAGAGACAGTGTGTTAGCAAAGAGAGACAAGGATAGAGAGAGTGAGAGAGGGAGGATGGGAGAGAGTGAGAGAGGGAGGATGGGAGAGTGAAAGGGAGGGAAGAGAGAGGGGGGGAAGGAAGATAATGGGAGAAGGATAGAGAGGGTGGTGTGGGCTGGTGGGCTTGGGCTGAGCGATGGTGGGCAGAGATGGTGGGCAAAGATCGTGGCGGCAATAGTTAGAGAGAGATTGTTCAAGCAGAGAGAGAGGGCAGCCAAGAAAAGCTTCCTCAAAATATCCCTCCACCAAGATCCCTCTCGGTGACCATCCCCCCTTGTCCACATGCTACTTGCTATCATCCACATAAATGCTACACATGTGTTTTTCCCCACATTCATTGAACCCATACACATGGTTCTCACATACACCCAACCATACATCATTTCCCACTGATCCTAAGGTTTCTACCCACACATAAGACACAGTGAAAGACAAATAAATTGACATACACACGACTTTGGCACCGTAATCGTACCAAATTTCCAACACCCCCCCTTGGTGCCCAAACGGGTCTCATCCCCAAGTAGGTAATGCACATGACATAACATCATTCCCCCGCCCCCCCCCCCTCAATGGATACAAACATACATACATCATTGGGTGGCAAGAGGTGATTATATCCACATAGACATAAGACAAAGACATGAAACATAGACATAGACATCATCACATCTAGAAGAGAATATCATTGGGTACATCTTCATCAATGGTTTCTTCAATCATTGTAACATACCCATTGTAAATAACAGTGTACTTGCTTCAGAGTTGAAAAATATAACTTAGTTTGTCATTTTTACGATCAGAAAACTTCTATTTTTGGAAAATGAGCTATTTTTGCTTAGAAATTTGTAATTTTGAATCCAAATTTGGAATCTACGCGTAATTTTACGCTTAAAATAGTTTTTTCTGAACTAAAAACGGGTACCCGGAATGGGTTTAATTAAGCTTTTAAGCCTTTAATCTGCGAACTTCCGACCTAAAATAGTAACTATCCAGGCGTCTAATCAACGAACGGAACACGCCCCCATGGTCACGGGGCAAGGCCGGACATTTTCGTCAAAAAAATTTTTTGACCCCCCCGGGACGACGGCGGGCGACCAGCGTGGGCCCCACCACCACGGGCGCCACCCGTGAAACGATCGACAATCCACCCGAGGCACCCGTGTGTACACGACCTAGACGCACCCTCCAGCACCCCTACACGTACCCCCTCCTCCCAGAACCCTCTCTCCACAGGTGTCGCGCTCTCTCTCTTGGGGACACCTCCACCCCATGCACTTTCTCTCTCCTCGAGACACCTTCACCCCCAGGTGTCTCACGCCCACACTCTCTCCCGGACACCTACACCACCCAGGTGTCGCCTTCCCGCACCCGGACGTCCACCCTCCACCAGCACCTATAAAAGGACCCTCCCAGCCCCCTTCTCCAGACAAGCCCCCAGCAACAAGGCCCTAGGCGCAAGCCCTCCCTCAAGCTCTAGGACATGTCCTACACTCTTCTCCCCCCCTTGTGTGAATAGACTTAAAGTGTGCTTGCTCTCCAACCCTTGCCTTACTCTTCCCTAGGCCTCCCTAGACGTACACTCTTCTCAAGAGCTCTCCAAGTTAAGGACACCTCTCAAATTCCCCCCCCCCATATGCGGCGACTTAAACTTAGGCTAAGAGGTCTTTCCTACCCATAAGAGGTCTTTCCTACCCATAAGCCCAACAAGCTTTTCCTACCCATAAGCCCAACAAGCTTTTCCTACCCCAAACGGACTCCGTTTTCGAATTCGTTTGAACCAGTAGAATTCTCTCTTTTCTCTCCAAGTTCCCAACCTCTTATATTCACCCCGTTCTCTCTCTATCCTCTTAAAACTCTAGTGCTCATATGGCACCGAAACGCCGCCGAAATGAAGAACCACGCGCTGCCCAAGGAGGGAATGAAGCGAATCACGTCCCTGCAATCGACTTCGCCCCTCTTGAAGCGAATAGGCACGAAAACGATAACCAGGTTAGTCATTTAACGAGTTTAAGTAAAATTCTCTCTTATGAAGCTTAATGCAAAGATTCGAAATAATAGGAAAAGAACCAAGGTTAAACCCCTAGTATAGATAGCCTAAAGTACCTTATGGTTACTCTTAAGTAAAGTTATAAGAAAATAATCTTGCTTTTGAATCATTGTCTTTCTAAAACGATGGGTTTTGTTAATGTGTGAATTCATTGAATAAAGGCTGTCTCTTTTTATTGGATACACCACTGGTTTATTGCTAACATGTAGGTACAGCTTCTCCCCCCCTTAGCTAACTCCGTGCTTGCCTGTGTAGCCGGGTGGAGGATATAGCGAGGCCGGGAGTCGGTCGGCCCAGGGCAATCCCCTCCTATGCCACTGGGAATTGGATTTCACCACCAGGGTGGTGTATATATGCTGCCTAGTTCTGTGGGTCCAGGCTAGTGCGGTGACTTAACCCCCACCTCATGAGGAGACATCCCCTCCGAAGGGCGAGAGGGTTTGGTACGAGCGGCAGTACTACCTAAGGGGGTGACAGGACGGCTTGGCCCTCATCGGGGCTGGCTGACGATGAGGGGAGATGGTCTGTGAGGTTTACCCAGCTCGTTGAGGCTGGAAGATCGAATTCTAGATCATCGATGTGGTTGTGGTTGTGGTTGTGGTTGTGGTTGTGATTGGATTGTGGTTATGGTTATGGTTATGGTTTGGACATGGAAGTTTGGATTGGAATATCGGCCCGGTTCCAGGGGCTTTGTAAATATTTTTCACTGTAAGTATGTTTGTTGATTTCAATGTTGTGCTAAGGAAGATTTCTTTTAAGGAATCAAGTGTAATTAATTAACAAAGGAATTTGTTTTTAAGTGTTTCACAGTGTGGTAGAACTTAATTAAAAAAAATTTGAACGGGTGAGTGTGTGGAAAGTGGGAGAATGGATGCCCTGACGATACCATTCTAAGGATGGGTGGACCCGATCAGTCGGGTAGCTTTCTACTAGTCATAACTTATGATACTTAGGAAATAGTAGAGTCCCGAACAAGACTTGTTTTAGGGGACTTGTTTTAGGGGACCGAGCCAGCGGCCGTGCCTCATGAAATACGAGGGGAAAAAGGCGTTGGCTTCCTTGAACCAAGTGTGGGTCTTGTTCCATCTCCATGCACATTCTGTGCTGGGGATTAGAATTTCCTTTAGGATGACTATGCTCCCCCTGTGAGATAGAGTTAGGTCCCTCCGTTTGCTCGTAACCTTGTATTTCTTCGAGATCGAGGTGTCGTCAATCGGAAAATAACACGAGACTTAACCGCCTATCAAAAGGATTCCCTCGCCCTACGGGTTGGGGTCCTTACACGTGGTATCAGAGCAGATTTAGACTTGGGAGATTTCATATTGTATTCTCTTGTTGCTCTAGGAATTCTTGTTAAACTAATCTAGTTACGGCTGGACGCAGGAGGACGAGATGGATCCCTATTCTTGCTTCCTAGTATTCCAATGCATGTACATGACTGCTTGTCGCTCTTCCGAATTTGAGTTCCATGACACTATGATGCACATTGTAGACAAGCTAACCCTTCCTCATTACACTCGCATCGAAAGGGGATGGAACAGAGCTGAGCATTGGCATCGTCGATCTACCTATTTCATCATTCGAGCTGAGCACGTTGGCAATCTCACCAACGACTTGAGGCGGATCCGATATGCCGAGATGTTGCGGATGGTTCGCCTGTTCTGGTTTATTGGCACTCCTCGTAACACCTATGTCACTATCGATGGGAATCGCATGTTGCAGAATCGATGGGTTTATGATAGGGTGACTCAAGTTGTATCCCCTGATAGAGTAGCCATTACCCGTCTTTCTAGACGAGGTTTACCTCCCTTACCAGAGACTTATCGAGTTCTTGAAACCATGGGAGAACCCCCCTACTTTTTCAATGCTACCACCATAGATCTTTATTAGGTTCCCTAGAGGACTACCATGTAAATAAATAAGATTGGATTTAGTCCAATCCTTGTAAATGGCTTGGTTCACTTGTAAATATTAAAGCTTGGAATAAAAGGTTTTGATTTTCACACTCATTGTCTTATGTGTATTAAACCGCCTAAGTGACATGATTCTAAATTTGGCTTCATATTAACCAGGATCGTCAACTTCTTGCTCCCAATGCATTATATACAGATACACAGGAGAAGAAGCTTCTCCTCAAACAAATGCAACCTCCCTCATTTAATGGGGCAGGTTCAAAGATTGAAAGGGATGCAGAAGTTTGGATAGAAGCCATGGACGATTACTTTTCGGCTGCTGCTGGTACAGGAATTGGGAATCAATCCATGCTTGCCAGATTCCGTCTTACAGGGGACGCCAAACTTTGGTGGAAGCAATGGTGCCGAGATAAGGGCGTCACTGAAGATACCCAAACCTGGAGTGACATTAAGCAAGCTGTGAAGGACCGTTATCTTCCCCCATCTCATGAATCTATTAAGATGAACGAGTTCTTCAGCCTCAAGCAGCTTAGCTTAACCTTGGAGGAATACTACTCAAAATTTGTCACACTTGGCAAATATGCTCCACCTATGTCGATCACTCAACAAGTGGCCCGATTTTGCCAAGGGCTGAATGAACCTTTGGATTCTCGCCTTGAAGCAATGAGGCCAACTACCTTGCAAGATGCTCTTACCCGAGCCAAACCTCTGGCTAAAGAAGTAAAGAGTGGTCAAGCAAAGAAGAGAGTCTATTCTGAGTCTAACCCAAGGGGGCGCCTTCAGAGGAATTACCAATCGAATTTCCGCCACAACACTATTGGTCAGTACCCCAATAATTTTATCCCCCGCAGTTATGCTAATTCCACTTCAGAATCCTATGGGGACAAAAGGTGCTTTTATTGCAATGAAGCTGGCCACTTCCGGAATGAATGCCCCAAACTTGCAAGACCCTCTCTCAATCCTAGTGTCATTGCTGCTCCACAAGGCGGCTGGGTAGTTCAAGGTCGTGGGATTCCTAATAACCGCCAGGCTGGACGAGGTAGTGGTGGACATGGTAGAGGTCGTGGAGTGACTGCCCGTGTCAGCTCTATGATTGGTGAACCGACTTTAGAGATGGAAGAAGAAGAGCAAGCCACCATTCATGCAACTATAGAACATCAAGGACCTAATCAGCAGTTTTTTGTTATCCAAGCTCCGGCCACTTATCAAGGTAGATCTTTCCAACTCTTGATTGATTGTGGTAGTATGCATTCATTTCTTTCTCCAAAATGCTTGCGTAAGTTACAGTTAGATCAAAAACCAGCCCAAGCAATGATTGTTGAGTTAGCTAGTGGAAAAGAAGAAGTATGCTGACATTGTGTGGGAGATCTTGAATTTGAATTAGTGGGTGGTGAATCAACCCATGGGTATTTCAGAATCTTACCATTAGGGATTTATGATGGAATCCTTGGAATGGACTGGTTAATTGCAAACAATGCTGACATTCACTGTGCTGAAGGAAGTATCACCTTTAAGAATAGTCAAGGACAGGTAGTATCATCCTAGGGAAAAACAGGTAAACCCAAATTTCATTTGGTCAAAGCTAATCACCTTCTTAAGGGAGTGCGCAAGGGCCAACAGATCTTCCTTGTCAAACTCAACAAGGTAGAAGAAAGCAATCCAGATTTAGAACCCTCTTGGCTCCAGGAGTTTTCAGATATCTTTCCAGAGGAACTTACAAAACTACCCCCATCTCGAGAAGTAGATCATGGGATTGAGTTAATCCCTGGGGCTGAATCAGTTTCAAGGAGACCTTATAAAATGTCTCTTCCTGAAGCCATAGAGCTCAAGGAGCAACTTAGGTAGCTCATTGAGCAAGGATTCATTCACCCTAGTAATTCCCCATGGGGAGTGCCTGTTCTTTTCCAGAGAAAGAAGGATGGCACGCTTCGTCTTTGTATTGATTACCGAGGCCTAAACAAGGTCACTGTAAAAAACAAATACCCCATTCCTCACATCGACGAACTTCTTGACAGACTTTATGGATCCAAAGTTTTCTCCAAGATGGATTTAAGGTCTGGCTACTATCAAATTAGGATCAAGGAATCAGATATCTCCAAAACCGCTTTCAATACCCGCTATGGCCACTATGAATTTACAGTCATGCCATTCGGATTAACCAATGCTCCCGCCACCTTCAACCGCCTGATGCAGGATATCTTCCGACCCTACTTGGATGAATTTGTCCTTGACTTCTTTGATGACATCTTGGTCTATTCTCAGTCAAAAGAGGAACATGAGGAGCATGTACGCAAAGTATTGCAAATACTGCGCGAACATAAGCTCTATGCCAAGAAAAGCAAATGTACCTTCTTCACTTCCCAAATTGAATATCTAGGGTTCATTGTCTCCTCAGAGGGCATCTCAGTAGACCCTGCCAAAGTCACGGATATATTGGAATGGCCACCCCCTAGGACAGTCAAAGAAATCCGTGGGTTTCTAGGCATCACAGGATGGTATAGGATGGTATAGGATCTTCATCAAGGATTATGCCAAGATAGCCGCACCCTTAACTGATCTCCTCAAGAAGGAATGTAAGATAGTATGGTTACCAATCCACCAAATCAGTTTTAGCCAACTTAAGACTATCCTCACCTCAGCACCAGTTCTAAAGCTCCCTGACTTCACCAAAGAGTTTGAGGTTGTCACTGATGCTAGTGGCCTTGCACTTGGTGGTGTCTTAATTCAAGAAGGAAGGCCTATGGCTTACACTTCTCATAAGCTTAAACCCTATGAAGTCAATTATGCCACCCATGATTTGGAACTCCTTGCAGTTGTTCATTGTTTCAAGTTATGGAGACACTATCTCCTAGGCCGTAAGTTTCTGCTTGTAAACTGACCACCAGAGTTTAAAGTGGATCTTCACCTAGCCCAATCTCAACATGAGGCAAAGGAGATGGATTGAGATTCTACAAGAGTTTGAGTTTGATTTTGATATCAAATTTCATCCTAGAAAGGATAATGTTGTAGCAGATGCCCTCAGTCGGCAAATCCTTCCTAAGTGCAATATCTATGCCAAATAACCCCATCCTAGAGAAGGTAAAGCAGGTTTCACCTCATGACCCTGATTACCAAAAGCTAGTAAGCCTAGTCCACAAGGAGGCACCCACAAGAAAGGGAAATGTATTGATCAAGGGATACACCCTCAATGATGAACGCCTCTACTTCATGCATAGGTTATGTATTCCCAAAGAAGATGATATTGTATGAAGCTCATGATAGCCCTGTATAGCAGGACATCCAGGTTATGCAAAAACCTTGAATGCCTTAAGGAGAAGTTACTTTTGGCCTGGAATGAAGAGAGATATCCTTCAATACATCAGACAATGCCTTTCATGTCAAAGGATTAAAGCTGAAAGAATCAAAATGCCCGAGAAACTCCAACCTCTGGACATTCCTCAGATGAAGTGGGAATGTATCAATATGGATTTTGTCACAAGTCTCCCCACAACACAGGGAGGATATGATTCTATTTTAGTAGTTGTGGATATGCTTACCAAAGTGACCCATATTATCCCAGTAAAGAAGACATTTAAATCTTCTGATATTGCCCGCCTTTTCATCAAGGAAATCTTTAGGCTTCATGGATTGCCAAAAAGAATAGTCAGTGAGCGGGACTCTGACTTCGCTTCAAAGTTCTGGACATCATTATTCCAGGCTATTGGAACACAACTTTGTTTCAGTACAGCTTACCACCCAGAAACAAATGGTCAAACTGAGAGAGTTAACCAGGTTATAGAAGACATCCTGAGAGCCTATTGTGGGCGTGAACCAAAGAAGTGGATTCAGTATCTCCCTCTAGTGGAATTCTCTTACAATACATCCTATCACCAAAGCATAGGGATGTCACCATTCAAAGCTCTTTATGGTCTCAGGAATGTTTGTCTCCCTTAAATTTCTCTGACCCCACACTAAAGGTTGAAGCCTCTAGGATGATGCTTGAAGAAATGGAAGAACAAACCAAAAATTATTCGTAAGGATATTAAAGCTGCCCAAGATCGACAGAAGCATTATGCTGATACCAAAAGATCTGAAAGAATTTTCCAGCAAGGAGACAAAGTTTTTCTTCGAGTGCGGCCAAAGAGAAGTTCTTTATCTCTTGGAAAATTTAGGAAGCTGAGTCCAAGGTATTGTGGGCCTTATGAAGTCATCAAATGTTTGGGAAAACATGCCTACAAACTTCGCCTCTCGACCCACCTCAAAATCCATGATGTATTCCATGTAAGCTTACTAAAGCCATATGTGCCTCATCCTGATCATGTTCTTGATGATGAACAAGTTGTAATGCCAACTCAGGGAGTCCTTGAAATGAGACCTAATAGAATCATCGACTCTAGAGAAAGAGTGCTTCGCAATAGAATCCTTAGGGAACATTTAGTGGAATGGAAAGATTACCTTGAGAGGAGGATGCCACTTGGGAGGAAGAGTCAACCCTCCAAAAGAATTACCCAGAGTTCGTGCCGAGATGCGGACATCTCGAGTTCTTTTAGTAGGGAAGGATGTAACATACCCATTGTAAATAACAGTGTACTTGCTTCAGAGTTGAAAAATATAACTTAGTTTGTCATTTTTACGATCAGAAAACTTCTATTTTTGAAAAATGAGCTATTTTTGCTTAGAAATTTGTAATTTTGAATCCAAATTTGGAATCTACGCGTAATTTTACGCTTAAAATAGTTTTTTCTGAACTAAAAACGGGTACCCGGAATGGGTTTAATTAAGCTTTTAAGCCTTTAATCTGCGAACTTCCGACCTAAAATAGTAACTATCCAGGCGTCTAATCAACGAACGGAACACACCCCCATGGTCACGGGGCAAGGCCGGACATTTTCGTCAAAAAAAAATTTTGACCCCCCCGGGACGACGACGGGCGGCCGGTGTGGGCCCCACCACGGGCGCCGCCCGTGAAACGACCGACAATCCACCCGGGACACCCAAGTGTGTACACGACCTAGACGCACCCTCCAGCACACCCCTACACGTACCCCCTCCTCCCAGAACCCTCTATCCACAGGTGTCGCGCTCTCTCTCTCTTGGGGACACCTCCACCCCCATGTGTCACACTTTCTCTCTCTCTTGGGGACACCTCCACCCCCATGTGTCACACTTTCTCTCTCCTCGAGACACCTCCACCCCCAGGTGTCTCACGCCCACACTCTCTCCCGGACACCTACACCACCCAGGTGTCGCCTTCCCACACACCCGGACGTCCACCCTCCCAGCACCTATAAAAGGACCCTCCCAGCCCCCTTCTCCAGACAAGCCCCCAGCAAGGCCCTAGGCGCAAGCCCTCCCTCAAGCTCTAGGACATGTCCTACACTCTTCTCCCTCCCGTGTGAATAGACTTTAAGTGTGCTTGTTCTCCAACCCTTGCCTTACTCTTCCCTAGGCCTCCCTAGACGTACACTCTTCTCAAAAGCTCTCCGAGTTAAGGTCTCAAATTTCCCCCCCCCCCCCATATGCGGCGACTTAAACTTAGGCTAAGAGGTCTTTCCTACCCATAAGCCCAACAAGCTTTTCCTACCCCAAACGGACTCCGTTTTCGAATCCGTTTGAACCAGTAGAATTCTCTCTTTTCTCTCCAAGTTCCCAACCTCTTATATTCACCCCGTTCTCTCTTTATCCTCTTAAAACTCTAGTGCTCCTATGGCGTCGAAACGCAGTCGAAATGAAGAACCACGCACTGCCCAAGGAGGGAATGAAGCGAATCACGTCCCTGCAATCGACTTCGCCCCTCTTGAAGCGAATAGGCACGAAAACGATAACCAGGTTGGTCATTTAACGAGTTTAAGTAAAATTCTCTCTTATGAAGCTTAATGCAAAGATTCGAAATAATAGGAAAAGAACCAAGGTTAAACCCCTAGTATAGATGGCCTAAAGTACCTTATGGTTACTCTTAAGTAAAGTTATAAGAAAATAATCTTGCTTTTGAATCGTTGTCTTTCTGAAACAATGGGTTTTGTTAATGTGTGAATTCATTGAATAAAGGCTATGTCTCTTTTTATTGGATACACCACTGGTTTATTGCTAACATGCAGGTACAGCTTCTCCCCCCCTTAGCTAACTCCGTGCTTGCCTGTGTAGCCGGGTGGAGGATATTTCTATCACATTGGAATTATTGGATAATTCATTTAAAGTTAAAGATGAATTTTTAGATAATTTTATTTATCTATGAGAAATAATTAAATGTTAAAAGAGGAATTCCTATTACATTTGGGAATTCCATCATTTGGATGGGAAAAGAGAAATTCCTAGTATATTGGAATTATGGGATAATTTATTTAAATCAAAGATGAATTTTTACATAAATTTATTCATCTATGAGAAATATTTAAATGTCAAAAGAGGAATTCTTATGACATTTAGAATTCCATCATTTAGACGGGCAAAGAGAAATTTCTAGCAAATCGAAATAATGGATATTTTAATTTAGATAAATGTATTTTATGAGAAATAATTGATGGAAAAAGAGGAATTCCCATGACATTGGAATGTAAATAATTAAATGTAAAAAGAGGAATTCCCATGACATTGGAATGTAAATAATTAAATGCAAAAAGAGGAATTCCCATGGTAATTGGGATCCAAGAAATTAAATGGGAAGAAGAGGAATTTTTAGTATAATTAGAATATTTACCAAAAAGTGAAAATATGGGTAGAATTGATTTCTACGAATCCCATGAATTATTTTATTCAAAAGAAGAATATTGAATATAATTCAATTGAGGAATTGAGAAGGAATATGGGAATAGTTGTCAGAAAAAGAATCTTTAATTAGGCCAAGCAATTGGTAAAAATTTAGAAAAAGTCCTATTATCGGTATCAATCTAGAAAAAGCTATTAAATGGGAATAGCATGTGTATGGATGTGGATGTATGGATGTGGATATGGATGTGGATGTATGGATGTGGATATGGATGTGGATGTATGGATGTGGATATGGATGTGGATGTACGAATCTGGATGTATATGTGGATATGGATGTGGATGTATGGATGTGGATGTGTATGTGGATATGTATGTAGATGTATGGATGTGGATATGGATGTGGATGTGGATGTGGATGTGGATGTATGGATGTGGATATGGATATGGATGTGGATGTGGATGATGTGGATGTGGATGTGGATGTGGATGTGGATATGGATGCGGATATAGATGTGGATGTGTATGTGAAAATGGATGTAGATGTATGGATATGGATATGGATGTGGATGTGGATGTATGGATGTGGTATGGATGTGGATGTGTATGTGGATATGGATGTAGATGTATGGATGTGGATATGGATATGGATGTATGGATGTGGATGTGGATGTGGATATATGGATGTAGATATGGATGTGGATGTGGATGTATATGTGGATATGGATGTAGATGTATGGATGTGGATATATGGATGTAGATGTGTATGTGGATATGGATGTAGATGTAAATGTATGGATGTGGATGTGGATGTGGATGTGGATGTGGATATGGATGTGGATGTGTATGTGGATATGGATGTGGATATGGATGTGGATGTATGGATGTGGATGAGTATACGGAAGAATGAATGTAGATGTGTAGGTGGAAGAATGAATGTAGATGTGTATGGATGAGTATGTGGAAGAATGAATGTAGATGTGTAGGTGGAAGAATGAATGTAGATGTGTATGGATGAGTATGTGGAAGAATGAATGTAGATGTGTAGGTGGAAGAATGAATGTGGATGTGTATGTGGAAGAATGGATGTGGATGTATAGATGTGGATGTGTATGTGGATGTATGAATGCAGATGTGTATGCGAAGAATGGATGTGGATGTATAGATGTGGATGTATGAATGCGGATGTATAGATGTGGATGTATGAATGCCGATGTGTATGCGAAGAATGGATGTGGATGTGAATGTGTACATGGAAGAGTGGATATGGATGTGTATGTGGAAGTACGAATGTGAATGTGAATGTGGAAGAATGAATGAGGATGTGTATGTGAAAAGGATGTGATGTCGATGTGAGTGAATGGATGAGATGTAATGTGATGTGAATCGGGATGAGAATGAATGAGATGTTGATGTCATGTGAATCAAAATGTGAATGAATGATATGGGATGTGAATGGATGATATGTGATGTGAATGAATCTGATGTGATGAGATGGAAAATTATGTGATTGGTTGAGATGAATGAGATGTTGATGTCATGTGAATCAAAATGTGAATGAATGATATGGGATGTGAATGGATGATATATGATGTGAATGAATCTGATGTGATGAGATGGAAAATTATGTGATTGGTTGAGAATGGGTACACATATAAATTGGATGTGGATTAAGTAATAAGGATTGATGTGGAACAATGTGGAAAGACGAGAGTTCATTATACAAACTGTGTAGATACTCTGATGAAGGAATGATTGGAAATTAAGATTCAAACGGATATTTTGGAAGATTGTGATCAGTGATACTATGGCTTCATTAAATGATTGTTTTAAAGATAGCTGAATCTGTGAAGAAAGTATATTGGGTGTGTAAGTGGTGTCACTAGCTTTAAGTTTGCATGAACATCCGGCTAGGGGGCTTGGGAACTCTTTTCCATGGTACCCGGGACAAAACCTTACCAAATTCTTAATTGGATCCCATCAGCGGTTGGCTAACCCATGGGACTGGACTGATGGATCCGTAAAATGAGACTCAATTTCTATTGTAGTACGTTAGATGAAGTAAATCCCGGATAGTAATTGTTTTATGGAAAAAGGAATCAACGGCTGTGCCTCTCAATGGGGAAAAAAGCGTTAATCTCTATGATCCAAGTGCAAGTTTCTTCCTTGATCTGACCAAGTGACTTTAGGTTCGGTCGAATCAGTTTGGTCAGTAATGACTTTGACTTTAGGTTCGGTCGAATCAGTTTGGTCAGTAATGACTTTGACTACGTTAGAGTAAAAATATCCTGGAGGAATCGCCCGTGCTTTCCGGGCAAGGGAAGTTTTTCCAGATTCGGTTTTGGAAGAACCGAGGGGTTAGTCTCCTATCCGGATATCCATGGTTGGGCGAGGCCCCGAGTGAGAGGACCCTCCACCACGCAAGGAGTGCTACTTTCGCTGCTACTAGCAACCCCGAATCCGTTGCGCAGAGGAGGTAGGGATCTTTCAAATTATTGATTAATTGCACTAATCCCATGTTAATCCCCAAAATAATGAAAGTAGATTTTGAACAAGCAGTTGAATGGGTTATGCATACAATTGAACCAAGCACATTTGGGAAATGGGAGAAGGTGAGATTAGGCCTCTGTTAGCTGAGATTAGAAGCACTAATTTTGGATTGAGAAAATATTATAAAAACCTCACTAAAAGGGGACACCATGTCTTGATCTCTTCATGCACCCAATATTTTCCAAATCTGACTTCACCAACTTACACAGCATGGCCAAAACCCCCAAATCTAAGAGGAATTAACTGATACATATGATTTTTTAGAAGTGCACCACCCGAGCATCCTAGTCTCTTCAAGAATGAGAGATGAGACCACTACGGTGAAAGTAAAATTTTGTTGGTTTAAAATCATTGAAACACATCGCTTCATAATATCATGGAGGCATACTCAAAAGCAATATAAAAACTTCTTTAGTCCTTATTATGACCCACATATGATGATGGTGATGGGGAAGTTGCTTGCCTTCATCCTAGTCTCCTCAAGAATGAGAGATGAGACCACTAAGGTGAAAGTAAGATTTGTTTGGTTTGAAATCATTGAAGTTGCTTCATAATATCATGGAGGCATACCAAAAAGCAATACAAAAACTTCTTATTATTCATGAATGTTGACACCTACACCACTTAACTAATCGATTAATCACTTTATGTCATTCACATGTGTGGCAACACATGGGTGGCAACACTAGTGTCACCCTTCTCCACTCTACAGAGTTTCTTTCCTAAGAAAGCTACATGTAGCATCATTGGTTGCAACACTCTAGTGTCACCCTTCTCCACTCTATAGAGTTTCTTTCCTAGTAGGGAAGAGACATGCAATAGCATTGGTTTAGCCAATATAGATTTAAGCCTCTAACATACTTTATTGGTTTAGCATTAAATATGAAAAATATGTTATCCTCTCCATGCAAGTGAAATTATAAAATGTAAATAAATTAGCATTAAATATGAAAAATATGTTATCCTCTCCATGCAAGTGAAATTATAAAATGTAAATAAATTAATTAAAAATTTTGGATTTAATATTGAATGAAAAATAAGTAGATAGATAGATAGTAAAATAATGAAATTATTGAATAAGCAAATAGATATATATTAAATTAAAAAAATAAGCAGATAGAATAGATAACAAAATAATAAAATTATATGTGCATTTCTTTAATTAAAATTTAACTTACACCCCTATGAAAAACTAGAAAAGGGCCTTATTTTATTTAGTGGCCATAGAAGAGCCTAGAAGAGGGCCTTATTTTTAGTGGCCATAAAACCTTACAAGTGCATGTAGGAGATGTATAGACTCTTGCAAAGATTTATGGCCATTAGATCAAAAACTCTCATGGTACTAGGCTCTGAAGCTAAATATTAAAGTTTAAGAGTTCCCATGTGTATTATTCTTATGAGAAACTAGGCCTAGGATCTTGGTGGGTCACAATTTTGTCCCCAAGATTAGAGCCATGAGTGAGATATAAAGGTAAGGAATGCATGGGAAAGTGCTTAAACAAGTGTCATGACCCTATTATAGATGCAATCAAGGTTAAGTTGAGTGAAATAATTAATTAAGAAAGTGTAGCTAACATTGATACCAAATTAACTAGAGAAAATTTAAAATATAAAGGTAAGAAATGTATGGAAAAGTGCTTAAATAGATATCATTACTTTGTTTATAGACACAATTGAAATCACAAGTGTGAGAGAGAATAATAGGAGAATTGTGGGAGTTCATAAAATCCTTGTTGTGAGGCCCCAATAATGGACAAAATCACTCCTATTGTCATAATGTGAGCTTGGAAAGGAGGAGAAGATGTAAGGCATAACACCGTCATCACACAAGAGGGAAATTTGTGAAAGAGTAGAATAGGGCCTCCACAAGAGGATGACTACAAAAGGCCACCACAGGGCCTCCACATGAAGGCGAGTGCAAGGCCACCATCAAGCCATCATAGGGCCTCCACAAAAAGGGCCACCACACAGGGTCTTCACATAGGACCACCATAGGCAACCATAGGGCCTTCACATAGGACCACCACAAAGGTCCTTTGCAAGGCCACCATAGGCAAGCCTCCACTCAGCAAAAGACAAGAAAGCCTTGAACTCTTACCTAGGACCTTGTAGTGGAAGGTGAGCATAAACATTAAACGCTTCATGAATGGTTGCATCACTTACATTAGGACGAGGGAGAAGGAGTGAGACCAAGTAGGAGTAGGAGTAAGTAGCTTTGTGGTGTTGTCACCAAACTGTAACCTAGCACTAGCTCTTCTAGTAGGGACAAGGGAGAAGGAGTGAGTAAGTAGGAGTAGGAGTAAGTAGCTTTGTGATGTTGTTGTTAGCAAACTATAACTTAGCACTAGGTGACAACTAGAAGAGGGAGGGATGGGTCACCATCCTAGCACCTAGTGAGACACATTAGGCCTTTTCTAGCCACACCAGTCATCCATAACAGTAGTGACTATATGAACTATGCAAAAACATTTGTGCACTTATAGAGACCAATTAATAGCAAACGGTGCTAAATTTTTGTTCATCCAATTTTTACAAGTTCATAAATGGCCTCCTTTCCAAGCTTCATGGTTACAAACCATGAGTGTTCACTAAACATAGAATAAGGTATCCCACTAGGGTGCTGGGATGGTGACCCATTTCTCCCTCTTCTAGTTATCACCTATAAGAGCTAGTGCTAAGTTACAATTTGGTGAAAAAATCACAAAGCTACATACTTGTTGATCTGTGGGATCCACCCTTACCCAAAGTGCCGTCATTGGCGTCGACACCTCCTGAAGGTGATCAGACTACCCACCCCTTAACAGACTCCTTGATTGAGCCACATGGCCAATCATAATATGCCACTACTAGCAACTTCCCATGTACCCACTACTTTTTGTACGATACTTTGTAATCATCACTGTTAGGATCTTAGATGTACGTGACATGTGTGGATCAATAAGCAACCTATGGAGGCTTAGACATAGTTAGTGAGTTAGCTAGTTAGTGAGAAGAAAGCTAACTAGTGAGTTATTCAAACTAATAGAGAGATGTAGATTCTTACTCACTCACCACTCCATAGTGTATATTCTAATACAGTAATATACAACTATAATCTTATCTTATAGATAATAGTACAATGTTGTTGCATCTACTTTAATTGTATAACTATTTCAATTTCTATTAGTCTTTTTGCTATCATTTGTTATTGTACTTCTCTATGTGGATGTGTACATGTGGACCACACTCTCCCACTAGAGATCCTATGTATTGTTCATCCAAGAATTGTTGGATCCATCCTAATAATTAGCAAATTGCATCATCCCACTAGAGATCATGCATATTTTGCATCCAAGCAGTTCTGATCAACGAGGACATCTTGCTATGCCTGGTTGATCCCTACCGACACTTTTGGCGATCCTACTAGTAAGGACACAGTCAATGCCACTAAAGGAGCATATAGGGTGCTAAAGAAGAGGAGTGAATCAACATGAAGGCTACTAATTTTGAAAGAACCCTAATATAGAAGGAGCACCATAGAAGCTCAAGCGCAGACAAGTGTAAGAACCACTGTAGAATCAAGAAGAAGCTCAAGAATAAGGAGAAGAATAGCAATAAGAGTACTTGGGATTTTAGGAACTATTCAAAGAAGTAAACGTTGAGTGTTAAGCCATCAGCAAGGTGCTCTCTAATTTAGGTGTTCTCGATGGAATACCCATTGGAGGCACTTAAGAGCTTGTCTCTCATCGAATCCCTCAAGCAAAGAATCATGTTAATGTCCATTTGTAATCCAGATAAATGGATAATGAATAAACTAATCTAAGGGAAATGACAATAGAGGAAGAAGGTAACAAGAGGGAATGAACCTAATCTAAGGAAAAGGAAAGTAACTTACACATTACACTATCACTACAAACTCTCACTCTCCACACTCACCTCTCACTCACAAGCCTAAGATCAAGCAAATGAGGAGCACATGGAAATGATAAAATGGAAAACCCACACACATGCTCTCAACAACAAGCCTTTCACACATGGGGAGTGCTCAAGAGTGAGCAATCCTTGCCCAAACACACCACATCCTAAGCTCAACTACTAAGAACCACTAATCTAAGAAGGAGCATAAGGATGGAATCCACAACTTGGGCTAGAGGAGCATTGAAATCTCCCTCAACCATGCTCTCTATAAATAGTAAAATATAGGGCCATTCCATATGCAAAAGTGCCACATGATGGAGAGCATAGGTGGGTCCACAAAAAGATATATAATGAAGCTTAATAATACCCAAACATCCTATGATGGTGAGCATAGGTGGGTCCACAAAAAGATATATAATGAAGCTTAATAATACCCAAACATCCTATGGAAAAATATAGGATATTTGCACCAAAGTGATATACATATACATGTACACATGCACCATCATGTGAATCAAGTAGCTAGTGCTAAGCTATGGTGTATGGAAAAGGGCTAAAGTCCCCCACCTCTAATACACATCCGGTCCTAGGGATGTGGTCAGATGAGATGGCAATGAGTATAGGGGAGGGAAAAATAGGGATAGGGTTAATGTCAATAAAGCCCAAAAGAAGAATGGATCATGCCAAAGATGTGTCGTTGTAGAGTATGACACAAGCCCAAGCATCCATAAGATGCGTTGGTGGATGAAGATGATCCTCCATGAACCAAAAAGTGAAGCGAGGGACACTCCCCCACCTCAAGAGTGTAGACCATAGAAGAGAGTAGTGCTCCCCCATCTCGAAAGTTGATCCTATCTATTGCCAGGATCCCAAATAAAAAGAGGGAACTTGAGGGACTCCCAAAGGTGTATGCCAAGATCCCAAGTGTATAACAAGTGACAGTCATGTGACCGATGAAGAGCCCTTGTCACCCAATCACCCACCCCAAGTCGACCACTCCCTTCCACTAACTGTCCCCATCACTCTACTCTTCAACCAACATAAAACCATGCCACCCAAAAAGAGGCCTCTCCCCATAGTGAATACCCAATTGCCTCACCAAACCTCATCTACACCAATCTCTACCACAACCCAAGACCACATCAAAGAAACCACTACCACTACTAACCCCACCAAAATAAGACTAACCAATCCTAGGTACAACTTTGGCCCCGATACACAAAACCCAAGAACTATCACACTTGGGTGCCCAAGAAGCTCCTTCATATCCCAAGGCTATTATATGCGGGTGCTACAACTCTGTGGATCCCCTGAAGATCCACTTCTCCAACTCATGCCCCAGCAAAGCCCCAGCAAAGCCAACTCCTTGTACCTCTTGCCAACCTCCCCAATTCGACAGCTATATGCCCACAAAATACAAGCCTTCAAAACGAGGCCCAACCATCATCCCCACCAACCTCGCCCTCACACTGTGACCACCTATACAGGTGGATCCCTAAGCCTCTCCTACAAGCCCAACACTTCTATGAAGGCAATCAGAAAGTCTAGGTACTATCCCAACCCCCACAGTACAATGTTCCTACTCCTATGATTCCGAAACCGCAAAAAATCCAATGGCGACCCAAGATAGCCTCCATTTCCACCCCCACGAACTACCGTGTGGGACAATGGGAGAGCAAAAAATTAGGACGACGTCATGCCCATACAAGCCCCATCCATTGTCCCCAACAATAATGTACCTTCAACTTTGGCTACTCCACCACCCCTTATCATCGGACTCCCTTGGTGCATGCCCAGTCAATCCCTTGCTTCTCTGACCCCCCCTACCCAGCTGCTCCCTCTAAATGAAGCCTCCAAGATCTTGATGGAGCTACCAACCTCACCAAAACCTTATTTGCGTTGCCTTCTTAGTCTTGCAAACTATGCAAGGAGTCAATACAAAACCCACAATGGGGTGGTGGCTACATAGCCCTAGGGTACAAAACCTGTTTATAGGGTGCCAAAAAAAACTTTCTCTGAAGACACGGTCATTCCTTTGTCATCTGTTTAGCCCCATGGTCGTACACTCTTAAAACATGGTCGCTCCCTCCTCCTGAATACACGATTGTTCACTCAACAAAGCCATGGCCATTCTCTTGTAAAATTCTAAGGCACGGCTATTCCTTCATCATCAGCTTAGCCATAGCCATTCACTCTTGAAGACACATCCGTTCCCTTCTAAAATTCTTAGACATGGCCGTTCACTCTTAAAGACGTACCTGTTTCCTTCTAAAATGCTTAGAGACGGCCGTTGGAGCCACAACCGTTCACTCCTAAAGCCACGACAGCACTCTCCTAAAGCCACGACAGCACTCTCCTTAGCCACAACCATACCCTCATGAATTGACAGCCATTTCTATCTTGGAAATCTATAAAAAGCCCCACCACCTTCATTTCACTGATGTTTCTCTCTCCCCCCTAGCCAAACTATTGTAGTTTTTTATCCCAAGCTTTCACACTTCCATACTTACTTTTTATCTTCATCAGCATGGCAACCCTCACTCACTCTGACTCCTCCTATGAGGTTCTCCCTCATATACCCTAGAAGAAGAAGCAACTTGCCGGTCCTCGTTTTTTAGTACAGGAAGCACCCCACCCAGGTGAGAACCTCATGCACCAAGGTAGCGGCCACACTATCCACAACCTCATGAAGAACAACCACAAGAGCAAGCATAAGTTTCTGTATTATATCAAACCTTGCTACATGGTCATGCCATAGTAGCACCTAGAGCAGATAGGGCTCAGTGGTTTACCCAACCGTGGGGCCCAAATTTGCTCATGTAAGATTCCTCCTTAGTCCTAAAAGATGTATAAGCTCTCACCTCAATCCCATGTAATCATCCCCTATTTCAGAATGCAAGAGAATATTGTTTTCCCTTGTTTCGGCCTAGAGAGAGAAAAGAGGTAATTCAAATTTGAGATATTTCTAGATACAAAGTTTCTTCTAATATCTACGATGAATTCCCCTGAAACAGAAGTTCAAAAAGAATTTTCCAATGTGCATTAGAAATTAATTGAATATGTGTATTAAAGACCTTAGCCTAAGGGTGTACATTTTCAAAAAAAAATTGGATTAAAGTCCAAATAGGATTAATCCAAGTGTTGGGATGAAAAAAATGCAAAGAATAAAAGAAAATATCCCAAAAATAAGTAAATGCTCACATAAGATGAAGAGTTGACTGAGTACAAGGTTTATTAGTTAAAAATTAGGATATTTTGGTAAAATGATGAACTTTTGACACCTCAGTAATAAGGAGGGAGAGTCCCATTAAGTAGACACCTTTTTTATCATCATTGCTTGGCTTTTCTAATTCAAAAAAACGAGATATTTTTCTCTCTCCTTGTGCAAACTGGATCAAAAAGGGAGCCAAACTGGATCAAAAAGGGAGCCAAACTGATCCAAATCTTATCCAAATTGGGTCAACAAACTGAAGTTGGAAGCCTCTAGAACCCAGTTAGACTCGGTTAGTGGACTCCCTCACCTATAAATAGACCCTCATTCCTTTGTATTTTCATCTTTGAGTAACTACATGCTAGTATTATCTTCAATTTAGCATAATTCTATTATCCCTCTATTTTGCCTCTTCTTTTGGGAGCTTTGGAGCTTCTCTATTCCCCATCCTCTCTTATAGATTACCCTCTCCCTCTTGGTGGCCAAGGACTCGCTTTAGGGATTCACTTCTATCCAAAGAATCAAACCAAAATCAAGGGTAAGCTCTAATTTAATGATTTTTTCTATTCCTCTCAATGATTTTCTTCTTCTCAACCCCTCTAAATCTTGAGAAGCCTTCACTGGAATGGTTTTCTCTTGAAATCAAGTTTTCCAATGATTCATAATGTTTAATTAGATTAATGCTAGTCTTTATACTTAATTATAATGTTTCCTTTAAGAAAATCTCTCTTTTGGAAAGATTAATCTCCTTTATGATTAGATCCTTGTTAGAAGGATGATTCTCAATGATAATCTCTTTATTTTAATCAAAACTCTAGGCTTGATAAGCTAGAGAAAGAGATTAGATATTTTCATGATTTTTAATCTAGTAAAAATGATGGTTAATTCTTTTTAGCTTGATTATGAGTAAGAAAAATCATATCAACTCATTCTAAATTGAAAAAGGATTATCCTTAAATTTTTAGAAATGAGGAATGGTTATTTTAGAATAATCAAGTGATTTATTCATAATTATGCTTATAATTATGATTATAATTATGTTATGTATGCATAATTTAATTTTAGTCTAAAAGAAGAGTTCTTATCATATTTCCATTACAAGTATTCATTTTAAAATATAAAATTGAACATTCTCAGTAATTGCCAAAAGGGAAGCTATGGTAAAATTTTCTAAAAAATAAAATAAATCTTATTTTTATGCATAATTTTAATAAAGCAAAAATAGGAATTCTGATCATATTCTAGGTATAGATATTTTATGCTAAAAGAATGATTTTTATCATATTTATGGAAAATACTTTTATAGTATTTATGCATATTTATTTAATTAGAGAAAAGAGAAATTTTTGATATATTTATTTCCATGTATAAAAATTTAGATGCAAAAAGAGGAATTCCCATGATATTCTAGATATGAATATTTAGTGCTAAAATATGAATTTTTGGCATATTCCAAAGTATGGGTATTTTTATTTATTTAAAAGAGAATTTTTCATTGTATTTTAAGTAAAAAAATGTCTAAATTAATTTTCATGTTAAAAGAGAAGTTCTCACCATAATTTCACATAGGAAATTGTGGTATATTAATGTTAAGGATCAAATTGATGAAAAGAATATTTTAAGATATTTCTATGTGGATAAATCAATAAAATTATGTATACTCACACAATTGGATTATTGGGAAAAGAGTTATTTTTATAAAATCCAAATAGAGCTATTTATGATTCTATTGTAGCCAGGAAGGAATGAATTTTCATAAAGTTAGAATTTTCCCTTACGGTTGGAAGTAACCATTAATTTTTCAGTTAATATCAAAGTTAGGATTAAACCGAGTAATTTATGTTAGACCACGACCATGAGTATGGTGGGCCAGTAAGATACTTGCCCATCTCTCGAATCTGAAAGCAAAACCTCGTGACCAATTCCAAATCTTCGATACGAAGAATAGACTACCTGAATTAGAGAAGTTTTCCTTAGACCGAATTCATCGAGAAATGAGTTAAAACTTCATTGAATTTGATGGATAGATTATCCTAATATGAGATTCGAGATTTTCATTAAGAAAATCTGGATTGTGAGAAAAAGGGTTTTGAGGAATCAAATTCAACAGGAAATTCTTACTTACATAGAAACTCTGTTTTTTAAAAGAACTATTTTATGCCAGAATGCTGTGGAGAAAGTATTTGGCTTATGATTTAACTAAGGAGAGATTCATTGCAATAACTGGCGGGGAGTCATCAAAGGACGTTGCTCGTGGCAAAGCTTGCCGAGGTCTTGACCAGCCTCAGTATGGTTAAAATGGTGTGCTTCCGATATGATGGGCGATGGACTAGAAAGAAATTATCTATGTGAACTGGAATTTAAGATTGGATCTCATTGGTTGACTAGCTAGTCTTCAACGGAGAGTCCGGATGATATTTTTGTAAAACAATGGACTGGATATTTTGGAGGATTATGATCAGTAATATTATGGGTTCATTAAAAGACGGAGGCTGCCGCCCACCACCAAGCTACTGCTATGGCCGAGGCACAATTCAAAGAGGATTAGGAGGTCGAGGCCCGAAGGAAAACCCAAGAAGAGGAAGATTTACGGTGCACCGCCTAGTTCTTTGAAGAAAACCTTTTTGAAACTCCCCCTCCTCATTTCTCCTCTCCGCACCCTCCCCTTTCCGAAGCAGGACCGTCCTCCCCCACCTCCTCTCTGAATGGAATATGGTGGACACGCTGCACTAGGCTCATGCAGGAAATTTTTGCTTCCAAGCTGCCTACTCCAAGGGCATCCGCTCGACTCATGGTGTGGTCCCGGATTTTTCATAGGGCCTTTCCAACCTTGCCTAGGAGCTACTCACATCCATGACAAATGACATGTAGCGAGCAAGAGCATGTCACCACTGCATAACAATAAATGCTCATTGTGCCAAGGCCAACCAACAAACAGATCCAAGAAACTCTCCATGAAGCTACACTCGCCAACCAACAACTCCAATGCCACTACCCTCGAGCTTCAGCAACAACAGCTATATAGGCTACTCAAGAGGCTGAACTTCATGCCAACCACACCCTTGCCCCCTTGCTCAATTGCCCTCGCTCAAACCAAAGCCAACCAACTCAAATAGCGAACTGCTTGCGTAGAGGGCGCGAAGGCAACCTCATCCACCTCTCCTTCAGCAAATATAGAGAAGTGGCAAAGGACAACCTTCGCACCACTCTCCCTCAACCTCATCCACCTCTCCTTCAGCAAATATAGAGAAGTGGCAAAGGACAACCTTCCCACCACTCTCCCTCAACCCACACCTTCCATGCCATTACCAAAAGCGTGATTGAACCCAAAGTTGGCATGTTGATGGACTCTTCCCCACGGAGCTCCCCTACCTCACCAACCCTCCACAAAACCCCACCCAAATTCTTGACCTCCACCACCGCACCCTCCCCCTTAACCTCCTTCAACATGACATCTTCATTGACGACCCCATCTCCCACACCACCCTTTTCTACATCATCAAACCAAAATCCCATCCAACTCCATATCCTTCCTCATCACCCTCTTCTTCCAATCCTAGATCTCCTTCTCTAAACTTGCCACCCTCTTCAACCTCCCTATCCACCCTCTTTCTGCCAATCTCATCAATTGGGCAAACCTCATCAGGTATACGGGCACCCCACCAGTGACACCCTCAACCTCACCCAAGGGTCTATGCCCCTACCCTTACCCTTTGTCTAAAAACACCCAAGCCCTCCATTTCCTATAGCACCAAGGGTGAGAGACCAGATCTATTGGGCCTATAAATCCTTACGTCGCTATGAGCTCCCACCCTACACTCCCTCCGGGCTCCTCGTCCAGTACCATCCTTGCCACCTCCAACTCCAACTCATCCACGCCCCACTGGGATCATGCAATTTGATGATTCCCACGTGGCCTTCCCCCTTGACTTCTCCCCTAGGAAGCTGAAGATGCTTGCGTCTTCTTGTACTCAAAGCTCCGACAACAACTCTAACACGACGATGACGACAATGACGATGGCAACAACGATGGAGGAGCCAATCCCGACAATCTTGCCACTCATCCACTTGCACCCTTATCCCCCTCATCCATCCCAACCTGGCACCATCTCACAACCTCCAACCCCCCCCCACAACTACCAGGTACCCAACATTGTACCTCGGCACCCCCCCCACCACTTCCACCACAACTCTTTCCCTATTCCCCTCACCATCCTCTACACCCCCTCATGTATCCTCTCCTCCTCCATTGTAAAAACCACCTTCTTCACCACCCCCCAACCTCCATCTTCATTTGTGCCTCCCCAAACCCCTCAAAGATATACCCTCGAAATCAACAAGGCCCCCACCCTCGACGCCACCCTCACCACCATAACCTCTCCCTCGACCACTACTCCACCCCTCTCGCAATCACTGCCCAACCTCCCTTCCCCCACACCCTTGGAGGAAGGTGAGATTCCCCTGCCACCCCTGGAGGAGCATGAAGAGGTGGACCCACCCCTTAACCCCCTCAATTGGCGTGACCCACTGGATTGCATGGAGTTCTAGTAGGCAATGAGTATCATGCTCGACTTGACAACTCTAACATGCCCCCATCAGACCGACTGTGGACAGCCATGTCCTTCGCGGATGCCAAACACAACACTTCTAAGTGCCAACACCCACATTGACAACATGGCGGTTACCAGCGGCATCCTTCCAATGCTTGCCCCATCTCCTTTGAGCTCATGGGCAAGCAGCATGTTTGGCGTCGGCCTTTTCTCCTCAAGCCCTACATCTGGGAGCAATACTACAAGGCACCCCACCACACCTACCTATCTCCATAAGATGGGCTTGGGACTTATTCCGGAAGGAGTAGCAAGTGAACCCCAAGCTACAGTATAACTTCCCTTGGTTCGCCCCACCGATGTCCCAAAGCCCACACACAAAGACCACCATGCTAACAAAGATGCATGCCTTCATCGGATATGATCAGGTGCATGACCTACCCATTGTAGCCACAATCTGCTTCCTCAACTTGATTAGCAAGCTCCTAGAGGCCTTTCCACCAGAGTGGAATTAGGAGAAATATGGACTCTCCATTTTGCCCCTTAAGGAGTGAATAAAAAAAGATTGGCCTGACCAATGAGAGAGCTGGGATTCTAGAGCCATGTAACATGGATCTTTTTGTCATATCTTTGCCCAAATCTCTTAAGACAATAAAATAATAGAGCCTATATCTTTAAAAAATAGAGAAATGTTAGATTTCATGTCATAAACTATTCTTTCATGTCAAATGTACCTTTTGGTCAGCACATGGAAGTTTGAAAACCGAATTTCATTTTGTCCATTTTTTATGTTTAATTTTTTACTTTCCCTCTTTTTGCATTTCACTACCTTTTCATTTCCCCCCCTTTTGGCAAAATTCAATTTTGCCATATCTTCTGCAACTCTAGTTCTTTCTTTGCCAAAATTTACAGGTATGTTGTTTCCACCATAGCTCTCTCCTCCTAAATTTTCATCTCATTTGGACAAAACATCTATGAGTTATGCCCGTTTTCTCACATGAACTTTCTCTTCTCTGTACCACCACAGATAGCTATCTTGATATGAGGTGGCATCAAATTCTTGTGTGAGTAATTATCATATGTTTAGGGTTTGTCTATGTTCTCATCCATCACATCTCATTCTCATCCATTTACATCGCATCACATCCTTTCACATATCATCACATCTCATTCTCATCCATTTACATCACATCACATCCTTTCACATATCATCACATCTCATTCTCATCCGTTTACATCATGTCACATCCTTTCACATATCATCACACCTTATTCACATCTTATCACATTCACATCCACATCTATTTACATCACATTACATCTCATCCACATCACATCACATCCCCATCCACATCCATTTACATCATCACATCACATCTCATCACATCCACTCATCTTATCACATTCACATCCACACCCATTTACATCACATCACATCCCATCCACATCACATCACATCACATTCACATCCACATCTATTTACATTACATCTCATCCACATCACATCACATCCCCATCCACATCCATTTACATCATCACATCACATCTCATCACATCCACTCATCTTATCACATTCACATCCACACCCATTTACATCACATTACATCCCATCCACATCTCATCACAACATCCATTTACATCACATCACATCTCATCACATCCACTCGAGATATTCAGGGAGTGAATCATGGAGAAATCAATGGGATTTGATGCTTGATGTAAACTCTATAAATTGAGGCATAGCCCTAATGAGAATTTGCTGGTTTTTGAGTATCCATGCCTACATTAATCTATGTGCTAATTATTCACTAATTACATCTTAATCACTTGCTAATCACTTTGTTAATTATGTTGATTCTAGTGTTTGATCCACCATAGCTCATCATTTAGCTCAAATTTCAACATGGTATCAGAGCCATGCCTAGAATCAACCAGATTTATGAGCCCATTAGTGAATTAATCAGGATTAGTAAGCAAAAAAAATCAGTTTTTAGTGAGTTTTCACTCTTCCCCTTCACCCCCAGCCAGTGGAGGACTCTATTCTTCATGCACAGTCAACATTAGGCCTTGCCCTCTTAACACAAGCTAGCCAACACATCTAGCTACAAGCACATCAAACGGCGCAGCAAAATGCGAAAGCGTTGAGGAGAAATCGGCGTTTCTTTCAGCGCTGTTTTTTCTGAGTAAAATGCAGATCTACACTCCATCAGTTCAAATTGCTTCAATTCCTCTTAGCCCAAGGGGTAATCAAGCATGCTCTACAAGCTGGTTAAGACAGAAATCAATTTTATCAAGTCTACAGAGAGATCAAAGCTCTTCATCAAATCTGCAACAGCAGGTGACTTTGGTAAAACAGAGATTAAGCTTTCATTATTTGGTCAAATCTTGTGTTTCTTGGCTTAATCCTCTACTAGACTCATTGCTATTGATGCCTTTGAAAGCATTTGAGCTCATTTGAAGTGGAAGGCACCAGATCTGAGCTCCCCACATACTCTGTTTTCTGCACACAAACCAGAGCATTAATTTGCTAATCAGTGATTAATCAGTGCTAATCACTGTACTTTGGTGCAATTGAGGGTTCAAATTAACCATTAGGTATCTGATACAGATCCCTAAAGCTTCAGATTGCAAATCGGAGTTGGTTTGATACTCCAACCATCCCGTACAAATTGGTTACTCTCAATTTAATGTAATTTCTGGTGATTTTATGCTGATAAAATTGTTGTAATCATCTATTAGTTGTAAAAGGGTAGACACTGCCCTTGAATCTTGAATTTGGATCAAGAGGTAAGACCCCCTTCACATCACCATGAATTTAGCACAGGAAATAGCCAAATTTAATGGGGAACAGTTTTATACATGACAAAAACCATGTATTTGCTGATGAGGAAAAATCTGTGGGGATTAGTTGAAGGGAGAGATGAATGCCCAGAGAGAGGGGAAAATGAGTGGAAGAGTAGGAATGAAAAAGCATTGGGGCTTATTGCACTCAGTTTAAATGATGAAATCATTCATCATATCACAGGGATACAGTGGGCAAAAGATGCATGGGATGAACTCAATAAATTATTTGGTACACAAGCAAAAAATTCCAAGATAAATCTATTAATGCAATTCTACAAATTGGACATGAAGGAAAGTGAACCCTTAATCACACACTTGAACAAATATAAAAGTATTAAGCAACAGCTGGCAGCTATCTATTGGCAAAAAGGTAGAAGATGATGAAGCATTAGCTGTACTTTTGAAGAGTGTGGACAAAGGAGATTATGAAAACATTGTAGCAACACTAAAGAATGTCCCTGAACTGAAGATACACGAGATAGAAGCAGCTCTACTAGAGCAAGAGAGCAGAGGCAAAGAGAAGAAAGAGCTCGACTCAACAGCAGGAGAGGAAAAAGCATTCTTCACCCGAGGAGGATTCTCTCGAGGACGAGGACGAGGAAGAGGCAGAGTAGGAGGGAGGACCTTCACTTGCCACAAATGTGGAAAGCCAGGACACATGGCGAGAGACTGCTACAGCAAACCCAGTGAAGAAGGAACGACATCGGCAAACTTCATGGAGGCTCCAAGAGAAGTGGAGTCGGATCATCTTTTCTGAGAGAGAGAGAGAGAGAGAACCCACAACCCAATGTAACCTGCCCCAATAAAGTAAAACCACCTCTGAGCCACCGATGATGTAGGCCAAGTGGTAGATGTATGTGTGAGCACTTTAGTCAAGGTCGCGGGCACTTATAGTAGCCTTGGACACATAGAGAGAGAGAGTGTCAAGGACTACGGAGTTTAGGGACTTGAGGCACTGGTCGTGGGCTATCAAGTAAGAGGGAAACTTGATACAGGGTCCAGGTGTGTTAGGATTATTCACTTGAGGGGAGGTGTTGAAATATACAAGTGAAAAGGGTGTGTGTGGGAACAAGCTCTTGGATAGAGGCTGTAAAAGAGGAGATGTAATTGTGAAAGAACCTGTGAAAAGGTTAGAAGAATCTACTGGGAGAGAATAATGGGTAGCATGAGGGAATTTAGGAGTGTGGAGTTATTCTGGGAGATAATCAAGGAAAAGAGAAGAGGTGGAGAGAATCAGGCAAGAGGTGGAGATATTCAGGGAGTGAATCATGGAGAAATCAATGGGATTTGATGCTTGATGTAAACTCTATAAATTGAGGCATAGCCCTAATGAGAATTTGCTGGTTTTTGAGTATCCATGCCTACATTAATCTATGCTTGATGTAAACTCTATAAATTGAGGCATAGCCCTAATGAGAATTTGCTGGTTTTTGAGTATCCATGCCTACATTAATCTATGTGCTAATTATTCACTAATTACATCTTAATCACTTGCTAATCACTTTGTTAATTATGTTGATTCTAGTGTTTGATCCACCATAGCTCATCATTTAGCTCAAATTTCAACATCGCCCACCATGGATATCTAGACAAGAGACTAATACCTTGGTTCTTCCAAAACAGAACTCGGAAAAACTTCCCTCGCCCAATAGACATAGACGATTCCTCCAGGATATTTTTATCCTAATGTAGTCCAAGAGCCTTAACTAACCAACGTGATCCGACCGAACCCGTAAGTCATATGGTCATATCAAGGAAAAGACTTACACTTGGATCATAGAGTCCAACACTTTTTTCCTCATCAAGAGGCATAGCCATTGATTCTTTTCCATAGAACAAGGGTTATCCGGGATTTATTTCAACTATCGTAAACTTAACAGAATTGACTCTCATTTTAGGGATCCATCAGTCCAGCCTAACCCCATCCAATCCCATGGGTTAGCCAACCACCCAACCACTGTAGTGATAGAATCCATTTAGGAATTTGGTTATGTTTTGCCCCAGGTACCAGGGCAAAGAGTTCATAGCCCCCTAGCTGGCACTTCAAGCAAAGTTCAAGATAGTCACACCACTTACACACCCAATATGAAATTGCCTTTTTCACAGATTCAGTTATCTTTAAAATAATCTTTTAATGAAACCATAGTATCACTGATCATAATCCTCCAAAATATCTAGCTTGAATTCTAATTTCCAATCATTCCTTCATCGGTGTACCTATGGAATCATTGGCAACCAGAACGCTCACCACCTGTTCACTCAGGGGCCTTTCCAATAGTTCCTAGCTCATAGTACCCAGTAATATAATCACATAAGAAAATCCAGATGGACTCTCCGTTGAAGATGAGCAAGATCAACTAACAGATCCATATAAAAGAGCCATATAAAAGAGCCATGGACTCATCCGTTGAGGACCAGCAATCAACCAGATCCATATAAAAGAGCCATATAAAAGAGCCATGGACTCATCCGTTGAGGACCAGCAAGGACAATCAACCAGATCCATGCCTGAGTTCAGAAAACATCTCTAACACCTTGTTCCATTTTCTTCCTCGATACACGCATGGGTATCTTCAGGCAATCCAGAGCCCGAGCACCGTATGGTCAGTACCCTCTAGGCTCCTTCACAGGTCACCTAGTGCTTCACTCATAAGCCGTTTTCTTGGTCCCTCATCCACCACTGTACCAGAAGCTCACCATTTAAATTGAACCGAGGCTGGGTCAAGACCTCGGCCGACCTTGCTACGCGAGACGTCCTCCATTGACTCTTTGTCACAAATGTTTCAACTTTATCACTTAGGTCTTCACGACCTCATTCAAAAGATGGTCAAAAATGCTTTCCCAGCATTCTTGACATAAAACAGTCATTTAAAAACGGGTTTCATAAATACAGTTTCTAACCAACTCTCATCTTTCCACATTGTTTCACATCATTTCTCGTTATTTCATATTCTTTTACATCAACTCACATTGCTTATTCCACATCCAGTCATATGTATTCCCATCATCTTCATCCATTCTCATCCAATCACATCATATTACATCTCATCACATCTATCCACATTTATCCTTATCACATCTCATCCATTCACATCTATCCATATCCACATCACATCCATTCACATAACATCTTATCCATTCACATCTACCCCGACCCTAATCCACATCACATCACATCATATCTCATCCATTCATATCTAATCTATTCACAGCTACCCATATTCACATCACATCTCATCCATTCACAGCTACCCATATTCACATCACATCTCATCCATTCACATCTACCCGATCCACATCACATCACATCCATTCACATCAAATCTCATCCATTCACATCTACCTAGATCCACATCACATCACATTCATCCACCTTACATCTCATCCATCCATTCACATTACAACATCACATCCATTTATATTCATTCAGATCCACATCTCATCACATCACATCCATCCACATCACATCTCATCCATTCACGTCTCATCACATCATATTCACATTCATTTACATCTCATCATGTCATATTTACATCACATCACATTCATTCACATCTCATCACACCCATTCACATCCATCACACCCATCACACCCATTCACATCCATCACATTCATTGCATCCACATCACATCACATATATTCCATCCACATCTATTCTTATCACATCACATTCATTCCATCCATATCACATCACATTCATTCCATCCACATTACATCACGTCCACATCTATCCACATCACATCTCATTCATTGCATCCACATTACATCACATCCACATCTTTCCATATCTCATTACATCCATCCACATCTCATCACATTCATCCACATCCATCCATTCATTTACATTCACATCATCCATCCATTCATTCACATGCACATCTATCCACATCCATCCATTCATTCACATGCATATCTATCACATCACATCTCATTTTCATCCATTTACATCACATCACATCCTTTCACATACCGTCACGTCATTCTCATCCATTTACATCACATCACATCCTTTCACATATCATCACATCTCATTTTTATCCATTTACATCATGGCACATCCTTTCACATATCATCACACCTTATTCACATCTTATCACATTCACATCCACATCTATTTACATCACATTACATCTCATTCACATCTCATCACATTCACATGCACATCCATTTACATCACATCACATCACATCACATTCCATCCACATCTCGTCACATCCACATCCACATCCACATCCATTTACATCACATTACATCTCATCACATCCACTCACATCTTATCACATCGCATTCACATCCACACCCATTTACATCACATCACATCCCATCCACATCTCATCACATCCGCATCCACATCCATTTACATCACATCACATCTCATCACATCCACTCACATCTTATCACATCGAATTCACATCTAGTACCGTTTTCTACTTTCGATACCGATGGGACTTTTCTAAGTTTCTGCCATTGGCCTAGTTAAAGGTACTTTTTCTCGATGGATATTTTCATATTATTTCTCAAATTTTTCAAGTGAAATATATTCAATATTCTTCTTTTTGAGTAAAAGATTCATGGGATTTACAAAAATCAATTCTACCCATATTTTCCAATTAATAATCCTCAAAATTTCACTTTTGATAAATACTCATAATTTGAATTATGCCAAAAATTCCTCTTTTACCATTTAATTTCTTGGATCTTAATTATCATGGGAATTCCTCTTTTTGCATAAAAATAAATTTACCAAAAATTATTCTTTTACCATTTAATTACTTGATTCTCAAATATCATGGGAATTCCTCTTTTTGCATAAAAATAAATTTACCAAAAAATATTCTTTTACCATTTAATTACTTGATTCTCAAATATCATGGGAATTCCTCTTTTTGCATAAAAATAAATTTACCAAAAATTACTCTTTACCATTTAATTACTTGATTCTCAATTATCATGGGAATTCCTCTTTTTGCATAAAAATAAATTTACCAAAAATTACTCTTTTACCATTAAATTACTTGATTCTCAATTATCGTGGGAACTCCTCTTTTTGCATAAAAATAAATTTACCGAAAATTGGAAGAAATAGATGAATTGCGATGAGATGATGCTTATTTAGGTTTCTTTGGAATAGGGTGGGGCTTAGGGGTAATGGTGGAACGAGGCACCACAAGGCATGAATGAACTAGGTAAGGCGCAAGGGCAGGAAGCACTTTATCAATGGCATGACAAAATATCTTGGTAAGAATGTGTATACAATCTACCTTTCCTGTCTAGTTCTTATTTGCAAGAGATTTGGAGCTCAGTGGTGGTGAAGGATTTAGCCCACTTTGTCAATTGGCTGGAATGTATCTTGGCGAGGAAGGTGGTAGTCTAGAGTCTTCTAATAAGTGAGGAAGTTGTGCACACGGGCCAAGGACACCCATTCTAGGATGACTATGTCATTAAATTTATCCCTATTTGAATTGAGGTAGTTATTGGTCATTGCTCCCTTCCTACCATTGAACTTGGATGCATGGGCTTAAAGATGAAGGGCTCTATCCCCACAAGCTCCTTTGTGAGCAGGATTCGATAAAGGGACCCATCCGACATCTCAAGCTCCCCAAAATTGTTCGTATTATGGAGTCATCAATGCAATGGAGGGTAAGAGGGAGATTTAGACCCCATGGGGATAGGGTTTTTTTGCAACCTGCCACTTTTTATGCCACTTTGCTTCTTGTGACATTCTACTACTACAAAGTGGCCTGGTTTCACAATAAAAGTAGTCCTTTGAGTCTAATCTTGATTGTTGTCTTTTCCAATTGCCTCAGCCTCTCTAGCTCCCCTTTCCTTGAGATTGGCCTCTTCCAGCTGTGCATGTTTGCTGCTACCTACTTGAAAATAATTGGACTACTGCTGCTATCCATAATTCTGATTTCCAAAATGGCCACCACCTTGGCCTTGACCATGACCTTTACCTCTACGTAAATTTGAGTAGAAGGCATGTTAAAATGTTCTTGCTTTGGGAGGAAGATTCTTCACCCCAACATAGACACCAAATCTCCTGAAATTTGGGAACGTTCTCTCTTACAAAGCAATAAAGGTTTTGAATGGCTTGTATTCTTTCCAAGACCATTCAAATATAGACACTCACCAAGTCATCATCTTCCACTGAGATATTAATAAATCAAAGGGATTCAACAATATCCTTGATCTTCAATGCATACTTATTGATAGACATGTTCTTCTTCTCCACTGTATGTATACTATAGTGCAAGAGTCCATTTTTGGTGTCTAGGCACATATATTGCTGATTGTGGGTGTATGTACATGTACTCTAGTCACGTGGTGTGATATATAGATTGTGTGGGAGTATCATTATAGGAGTTACAACAGATACTACTAAGTTGTAGATTGCATATATAAATTGTCTGTTTATAAATTTCTTCTTACTGCAAGCAAAGATGTATGACAACATCAATTAAATTGTAGTGAGAAGCTTTAAAAGCATAATTTCATGCATGGAAGTTTAAAATGACCAATTTCCTAATGGAAAAAGAATCTTGGGACTATGTTAAAGGAGACGATGAGGAGCCTCCAAAATTACCTGAAGAGAACGCTACTCTAATAGAGATAAAGGTATTCAAAGATTGGAACCAGGGTGCAAATAAAGTTATGTAATGTCTTTCAATTAGTGTAACCATACACTATGATAGGGCATATATAGGATGCCAATACTCCAGTAGTTGCATGGCAAAACCTACTGAAGATGTTCCCAAAAAACCCTAAAGGCAAGGAAGTTATAGCTAAAACAAGACCACCAGAGTTCAAACAGAGACAATTCCAAACCAGACCTTTATAGAAGTGCTCAAAAACCAAAGTAGAGGCCGAAATATGCCCGAAATGTAAATTTGGCCACTCAATTTTAGTACAAAGTACTATGTACCATATAGGTACTTCCACACGTGTAGTACCGCTAGGCCTTTGCTTGCTGCTCAGCTCCTTAGCCTGAACCAAGCTTTGATACCTTGAAAATATTGGGGGAGGAGAGAGATCTTGAGCTCTTACAAGCGCTCACACACTTTTATAACAATGGATAAGACACACAGAGATAGAAGGCCGAAATCTTCGAGTCTTGTTGTTACTCTCAAAAGAGGTCTACAAAAGATAAGTGAAAACCAACATAAGTACTATACACAAACGGTCCATAATGTGAACGCACTAAGTAGGTGAGTTGGCAACATAAGTACTATACACAAACGGTCCATAATGTGAACGCACTAAGTAGGTGAGTTGGCAAGATAAGTATGCCATAACTAGGTGTGGACTAGGTAGATGTAGTCCAACTATAGAATCATTGGCAAAGATCCATCATGTCAACTACCAAACGTGCCAGTGGTGTAAAGGTGGAACAGACACCCAAGCACATCATGAGAGTGTTAGCTCGTTTTGAGCTTGATATCTCAACAAAAGCTTCCTGTTTAGTCAAAAAGTCTTTGATTTATACGTTATGAAATTAAATAAAGCTAGAGACAAGTCTCCAGAATGGGAACCACAATGACTTAGTGAATATACACAGATCTATTTCCTGAGAAACTTACACAAGTATTGCCTTGTAGGGAAGTTGATCATAAGATAGAGTGAGAGCCTAGCTCACAACATGTGGCCAAAAGAGCTTATAAGATGTCAGTCTTAGAGGCAATTGAGCTAAAGCAAATCTCTCAATCCTTAGAGCTAGAGCCTGGCTCTCAGCAAACTAGTGCTCTAACTATTTTTAACAAATTAATGTTTGACATATTTTGAGAGTGGATGGTTTTGTGCTTATGTTCTTTGATGCTTGGTATATTCGAAGGATGAAGAATAAGAGCATGAAATGCATGTGAGGAAGGTTCTTGACACTCTTAAGTAGTACAAGCTGTATGCAAGAAAAAGCAAGTGCACCTTCTTTATAGACGACGTTTAATATCTTGATCATGTAGTTTTAAAGGAAGGGTTAACTTCAAATCATACTAAGGTCTAGGCTATGGTTAATTAGCCTACTCTCAATTCAACTAGAGATATTTGAAGCTTCTCGGGTTTAACAAGATAATGGTGTCAAATCTTTGTAAAAGATTATGCCAAGATAGTTGCACCGCTTACTTCTCAACTCAAGAAGGAACAACCATTCTAGTGGTCATCAAAATGTCAAAGTAGTGGTGCCATGTCCATGCACTGGCACAGAAGAAGAATCACTCAAAGTGGTGAAGAATGCATCTCATGAAGCACCTTGGGAATGTAGGATGAGGTTGGAACCAAATACACCTTATCCTTGTGCCATAGTAGACCATTCTGAAGCTTATAATGAGGAAATTCTTCTCCATCTCCTTGCTATAATTTTTTGTAAATATGGACAGCACTCTATTTTGGCATATTGTCCCTCAAAATGCATGCATGATCCCTTCCCCACCGGGGTCGAAAGGAAACTCATCCTCTTCTTTGACAAAAGAATGACCCTCCAAGTCTTCTTCATGTGTCTCCTCGCTCTGCAATCTGCAAACTCTTCCACATCATGAGATGACTTGGAATCGTAATCCGCATCCATAATGATCATAGTAGCCACCACTTTCTTTGATTTGCAAATGTGCCCGGGTGACCACTTCTCTTTGCATTTAAAACATCGGCCTTTGCTCCTCAGTTCCTCAATCTTAGGATCATCCATCCGTTGAGTCTTCTTGAATGGTTGAGGAGGCTTCTTGACAAACCCATTGCTCTTCTTAGAATCATTATGAACTCCACTTGTGGATTGTCCACTTCCAAAAGATGTATGGAATTCGGAAGTGTAAGTGGATGTAGAAGAAGGTAGACTTTTCCCCACATTTGAAGAAGTGTGAAATGGCTTATGAGAAGGTACATTGGGCTGAACCCTCTTATACTTTGGCTCATATAGCTCCGCCAACCTCATAGCCTCTTTGATAGTGCTTGGTCTTTGTGCCAAGACATCCGCTTCGATGTATGAATCTAGACCATGCACAAACTTCTTTAATCGCATGCCTTCATTGAGTCCATCCACAAACATAGAGAGCTTCATGAACCTCTTGATGTACTTCCTAACTGACATGCCTTTGTTGGAATTAGGGTTGCAGGAATGCACACACAACTTCAAGAAGATGAGGAAGCTTGAGCACAACACAGTAGTGTATTATGAGTGCCAAAAATGAAAGATAACTAGCCCTAGAAGATAATGGGCGTATATACAATGCACGGGGGAAAAAACCTCCTAGAGAGGGAAAAAGTGCCCCGGCGGTCCTAAGTGTGTTCACACACATCACTACTATAATATGGTAACAAATCCCCCCTGGAGTGATGCGGTGAACAAGAGCTAGCACTCATGTATAGGGAAGTGTCTAGCTATGTGGACGAATCCACAAAAGGGAGTAAGCCCAAAGCTTTGCGAAAAGCTTCGAACTTCTCACGAGGCAGAGCCTTTGTGAAAAGGTCTGCAAGGTTATCCTGTGTTGGCACATAAGCCAAACTGATCTCTCCTGCAGAGAGTCTCTCCCTGACATAATGGTAGTGCACCTCAATGTGCTTCGTACGAGCATGGAACACTGGGTTCCGCGCAACTGCCAATGCGCTCTGACTGTCAGTGAAGATGGTGGTGGCAGATGGCTGCCCAACACCCAAATCAGCCATAAGGCGTCTGAGCCACACACACTCAACCGTAGCTGTGAAAGCTGCCCTGTACTCAGCTTCACAACTAGAAGTGGCCACAGTAGGCTGCTTCTTGCTCAACCATGATATGCATGAGCTTCCAAGCATGAAGCAAAAACCACTCGTGGACACGCGTGTGTCATAACAACCAGCCCAGTCAGAATCTGAAAAAGCATGTAAACTGGCGGCAATGATCCCCCCTTGGGATAAAACAACCCAAGATGCCGAGTACCACTCAAATAGCGAAAGATACGCTTCACTGCCTGCCAATGCTTAATGCCTGGGCTATGCATAAATCTGCTCACCTGTGAGACTGCAAACTGAATGTCTGGCCTCGTAATGCATACATAAATGAGGCAACCAACAGCTGTCTGATAGAGTGTGACATCAAAGTGATCTCCAGCATCATGAAGACTCAACTTCAAACCTGTCTCCATTGGAGTAGCAATAGGCTTGCAGTCTTCAAGGCCAAATCTCCGCAACAATGTTTCAATATACTTTGTCTGACACAAAGCAATACCTCCATCACACTGCTTAAATTGTATCCCCAAATAATGATGCAAATGCCCCAAATCTGACATCTCAAAAGAGGCATTCAAATCAGCCTTAAAATCAGCAATATGACTCTCATTTGGTCCTGTGAGCAGCATGTCATCGACATAGAGAGCAATGATTAGATGTACACCATCCACACGTTTAACATACAAAGTGCTTTCTGTTGGACTATTCTGAAACCCATGTGCAGTCAAATATGCATGTATTTTTTCATACCAAGCTCGTGGAGCTTGCTTTAAACCATATAAAGCCTTTTTTAACCTGCACACTTTGTTTTCCTGCCCTCTTTGAACAAAACCACGAGGCTGCGATACATACACCTCCTCATGCAAATCTCCATTTAAGAACGCAGTCTTTATGTCCAGCTGATGTACATTCCAACCATTATGAGCTGCTAATGCACAGATGCTACGAACAGTGGTCATACGACATGTGGGAGCAAAAGTCTCATCAAAATCAATGCCCTTCTCTTGAGCATAACCTTTTGCAACAAGCCTAGCCTTATGGCGATCCACTGTGCCATCAGGCTTACGCTTCAATTTGTATACCCACTTAGTGCCAATGGCCTTCTTGCCAGGGGGCAAGTTACATAAAGACCATGTACCATTTTTCATAATAGCATCGTATTCTGCTTGCATAGCAGCCATCCAATTTTCTGAACTTTGTGCCTCATCAAATGAAACAGGCTCACTTTCATCGCACATACTAGAAACAGCCAATGCATAACAATCTGACGCATAAGAGGCACCATGAGAGCCAGAACGAGTGCGACTAGACAAAGGGGCATCCAACTTGCTGTCACGCAAAGTCTGCACCAGCCATCTAGGCATATTCCTAGAGCCCTCAATCTCTTGTCTCTCATCCTCAAGTGCATCATGCACATCTGCATCAGATATAGGCTGATCTGTGCCATCATTTAAAACCTGCATAGGCTGAAAAACTGCCTCATGAGGTATTGCACTTGACTGTGCACCACTGAAAAGAGGCAACAATGTATCATAGACATCACGTGAGCTGATATCTGTCTCCTTAGTACATGAAACCAAGGGCTGAACTGCATCTTCCACAAATACAACATCACGGCTAACCAAAATGCGCTTTGTCTGTGGATGATACAAACGATAGCCTTTGCTCTCAGCACTATATCCAACAAAAATACATTTGACAGCTTTGTCATCCAATTTTCTGCGATGTTGCACAGGCACTAATGCATATGCCAGGCAACCAAAAACACGTAAATGGCCAACAGATGGCTTGCGGCTATGCCAAGCCTCATATGGAGTGACAACCTGTAATGCTTTGGTGGGACACCTGTTTAGTACATAAGTGGCACACATGACAGCCTCAAGCCAAAAACCATGTGGTAGACTTTGACTCTTAACCATACATCTTGCCATTTCCATGAGAGACCTGTTTTTTCTCTCAGCCACACCATTTTGCTGTGGTGTATACGGCACTGTACATTGGTGTTTTATCCCACGCTCAGCCAGAAATGCATTAAATTCTGAAGACATATACTCCCCCCCTCGATCTGAACGGAGGGTGCCCATCTTACTTTCTGACACATTTTCAGCCATAACCAAAAACTGTTTGAAGCACAAAAACACTTCGGACTTTGCCTTCAAAGGATATACCCATGCATGCCTGGTAAAATCATCAATGAAAGTCACGAAGTAAAGGTAGTTTCCAAATGATGGAGTTTGCATGGGACCACAAACATCACTGTGAACAAGCTGCAATCTGCGTTCAGCTCTCACTGATCCATCTTTGGGAAAGGAAGCACGCTGCATTTTACCCAATATGCAGCCCTCACAAACATGCTTGACAGGTGCCTCAAGCTTAGGCAAAGAAGACACCATTTCAGATTTCTGCAGGCGCAGCAAACTTGCAAAATTCAGATGACCAAAACGTGCATGCCACAGTTTTGCATTTGAAATAGCCTGCGTATCCATAATAGCACATGCTGAATCCTCTACACATTTGCCATCCATATTGAGCTTATACAGCCCTCGACATAGTGAACCAGATGCTACAATGATGTCACCACAAGAGAGATCATGAACAGTACATCTGTCATCCACAAATTTTACAACCAAACCTGTTTTGGCAAATGCGGAGACTGACAGCAGATTCTTTTTGATCCCTGGCACATACAATGCATCAAAAAGTGTAAAGGTGTTGCAATTTGCAACATTCAGCACAATCTGTCCAACTCCTTTAACGGGATAAGAGGAGTTATTGGCACAAGTGACAGTATTCCCTGTGGGAGCAGACTCAAGGAAAGTGAATAAACTGCGCTGCGAGGTGATATGCTTAGTGGCACCACTGTCAAAGTACCATACATCTGAATCTACTGCAGACATACATGTGTCATGCAAAGATGGGTCATAACTGCACTGCGCATTGAATGCCCATTCTGTATCTTGAACAACATTAGCAGATTCATTGTTAGAAGGAGAGGCATCTGCAACAGCCATACCAGCCTCTTTCTTCTTAGCCTCTTTCGCAGCCAGCTTAGGACACGCTTTGATGACATGATCATTTCCCTTACAGTACTTGCAAAATGTCTTCTGTTTGTCACCCTTCTTCTCATCTTTGTCTTCCTTCTTTGGTTGCGCAGCATTTGCAGATTTCTGCTTACTAGAAGAAAAGCCAGCTTTACCTTTCCCGCTTCTCTGACTAGCAACGAAAGCTTGATCTGCGACACGCATAATATTCCTGTTTTGCCTTGACTGATCTTCTTGCAGCAAAACAGAAACTAACTCCTCAAATGATAAGGCATTGGGATTGCCTTTCATCATCAAGCGAAGAGTGGAAGCAAAACCCTGATAAGAATCTGGTAGACCATTCAAAACAGTCTGCACAAGTGAACTGTCTGACAGGATTTCATCTGCAGAAATGAGCTGCTCTTTGAAATCCTTGATCTTTGTCAAAAAGCTATCCATAGAATCACCTTCGTTCATATGCTCACTCTCCAACTGTTTTCGGAGGTAAGCAACACGAGCCTCATTTCTTGCCTGATACAATGTGGCAAGTACATCCCAAGCATCCTTAGAAGTCCTGCAGGAGCGAATATGTGGGATAATGGTACGTTTGACAGACAGCGCAATCAAGGCATGAGCCTGCGCATCTCTACCATCCCAACGAATCTGCTCTGCTGAAAGTGGTGGTTCTCGAACAGCTGCTACAGCACTTGTGCATGCACCATCATCAACAGTACCTGTTTCTGATGTGTTTGCGGCATTCCCAGCCACAATAGGACGTGCATCAATACCCTGCACAATGTTCCATAACCCCTTTGCTACCAATACATGTCGCATCATATATGCCCACAATGGATAGTTGGTGCCATCCAACTTATCCTCAGCAGCCAACATGCGGAATACATCATTGTTGTCAGCCATGGCCAATGACTGTACTACTAGATGTAAATGCTGTCTGTAAGAGGTAAACCTGTATAAAATCGACCTGTGCTATGTAGCACAGCCCAAAACAGACGAATGGGCACCTGTCCTGCAGATTTTAATCTTGACAGAAAATCTGCACAGTAGGACGATTTTGCCTGCGCAGTACTTGGAATGCAAAAACGGAGGGCGAAATGACTTCAGATCAAAATTCTGAAACGAACAAGCCCTACAGGCTTTCCCACGGCATATACTAACCTACAGACGCTCGTGAAACCTCGTCGCAATCGGAGGAGATGAAGCGGCAGGTGCCGGTGATGCTGCCCGGGAGGAGGAAGCCTGCTCTGATACCAATGTTGGAATTAGGGTTGCAGGAATGCACACACAACTTCAAGAAGATGAGGAAGCTTGAGCACAACACAGTAGTGTATTATGAGTGCCAAAAATGAAAGATAACTAGCCCTAGAAGATAATGGGCGTATATACAATGCACGGGGGAAAAAACCTCCTAGAGAGGGAAAAAGTGCCCCGGCGGTCCTAAGTGTGTTCACACACATCACTACTATAATATGGTAATAGCCTTCATTGAGTCCATCCACAAACATAGAGAGCTTCATGAACCTCTTGATGTACTTCCTAACTGACATGCCCTTTTGTGTGAGTTCATACCATTCTTCATGGTATCGGTCAAGAACCAAAGGCGACACAAATGTCATATTCATTTCATGCTTGAGTTCTTCCCAAGTATGTGGCATAACTCCTTCCTTGAGCATATGTCTCCACCATTGATGTGCATAGTCTTCCAAATGCAAGGATGCAAAATGCACTTTGTCCTTTTCATTCTTCGGATAGAGCTGAAAGTATGTATCCAACTTATTCATCCATTCTTCCAACTCATGTGGGGCTGAACCATCACCCTTGAACTTAGAGAGTGAAATCTTGTCCTTTACATCCTTTGACATGGTTAACGACGCAGTGCTTTTGCATTTGCACATAAGATCCAAGGAATTGTGGAAAATCCTTGTACTCCCTCTTGAGGAAATTTGGCATTTCCATCCACCTATCATGAGCTTCTCTTTGTCTCTCAATGAATGACATATGTTCCCAATCAAGCTCAACCACATTATCCATATCATACACCTCCTCTTCAAGCATGAAGAACTGATTTGCTTTGGGTTTCAAAGGTACTCTCCTCAGATCCCCAAAATTTGACTCCTCATGTCTGAATGTAGGTGCATGTTGCTTTCCATCCAATTGAGAAGAACCTGCTTGGAATGTAGTAGGCTTCATCTCCCGCATAGAAGGCCTCCTAGCATCCGCCATGAATCCGAAAGTGACATTCTTGGTGGAATGCTCATGTGTTACCTTGGGAGAAACCTCTTGTACCATGGGTAGCTTGCCTTCCCTTCGGCCTTCAAAAGCTGTCCCAAATTGCTTGCCTTCATGTAAAGCACCATGACCATTATCATAGGAAGGTTGGCTCATTGGCCGAGCGACCCTCTCTTCCTATACTTCCATCCTCGTAGCCATAGTGTCAAGCCTACCATTGACTTCCACCCTTGAAGCCATCGTGTCCATCTTAGCATTCATTTCCATCAGCATTTGCATGATCGAATTGATGGGGATGGTATGCGAAGATTGTGGGGTGTGCTTATGGGCACTTCCGACATTCAACTCCTCATTCCCTTCTCTTGAAGTATGCCCAAAAGTATCCCCTTCTCTTGAAGTGTGCCCAAGAGTATCCTCCGGAGCATCCAAAATTCCTTGTTCCATCATTGCCTCTTCATCCTCTACCTCTTCGGAAGCCAAAGTATTGCGCCTCGGTCGCCCTTTTGGCTTCGGTCCCATGGAAACCTTCGATTTCAGAAATTTGGCTCTAAATTGAGGTAGGGATGTCCGATTGAAGTGATCTAAAGCTTGTTGGAGAGCTAATGAAGTGTACTAGACCACTATGCAAAGACCCGTAAGAGATGAGGTGTTCTACTATTCTCTGTTTTAGGGTTTACAGGGTTATAGGCTGAAACGGTATTTTGGGTATAACTTGAGCTAGAAATATCCAAATGCAAAACTTTTTAGCTCAAATCGAAGCCTTCAATGAGTACTACAAGTCTATGTAATTGGATCTAGAAGACCTTCAAATCCCTATGTGACTGAATTAGGGTTTATTGTTTTTGCAAAAATCCTAAATTCTACCCTAAAGAGATATCAAAATGTGGAGGTTAAGGGCTCGTTGGGTAGCTCTAAGGAAGCACTAAGAGCTCATATGGTCCCTTTTAATTCAGTCCAAAAGGGTTGGGACTGAATTAGGGTTTTTGTGAATTTGCAGATTCTTGCCAAAGTGACCCTTTTTGTGCCCAATTGATCCTTGTTTGCTCCCAAACCAATGTCAACACCTTCCGCACCTCATTGGCATCCCAAGGTCTGCAAATCATGCTCCATAAGCTTCAATTGTCCATGTATGACCAGAAATTTGAGAAAATTTTGACAGTCTCCTTTGTTTTAGGAGCTAAATCTCAATTTTTCTCAAGTAACAATGCAAAAATCCATAATCCTCTTATCAATTCCCATCCATTACATAGCATGTGCCTCAACTTGCATCACCAAAAGGTATACAAATTCCTTGCAATTCCAAGCATTCACCATATGTTTCCCATGGCATAATGCAAGATCAACTCCCATGAGATGTCCATATATTAAGGCACCATTGCCATGTACATAAACCAAGAGGATCGTCAGTGTAGCGCGTTGAAGCTTGCCGATCTCTCGGCCAAGCTCTTCTCACCCCTGTACCTAGTTCGAACCAAGGCATGGGTTGAGACCAAGTCTTCACCTCCACACCTAATCCTCCACCGTACCGCTTTACCACGGCACTCACAACACGGTGGATTCAAGCCATGCTCCTCCCCCCGGGCCTCTCCGCCAACACCCGGGGTACCCTCACCAACATATCTAGTTTCTAGAAATTGAAGTGAGTGCAAACAATTGTGAGGTGCATATAGCTTGAATCTGAAAATGAGGTGGATCACTTACAAGGATGTGGCATGACTCATGCCCATTACAATATACTCATAAACCATTATGCATGAACTCATGCTTATCCACATAACTCCAAATGTCCCCCATTCATCCAAAGATCCAACATCAATCAGCACAAGTGAGGTAATACCATATACCAATGACATCAATATCCAATTGGTATCACTCCCAAAAGCATTACTTATGAGTAATTGGCATCAAATGGCATTCAAGGGCATCAACTTGCATTTGAATGTAGCATTACCAATTGATTCCAATCACACATCAAGCTCTTCCAATGCTCAATAGCATCATACCAATGCATAAAAGCATCATGTCCATAGCAAAAGCCTTCTCATTATTACCCAACATCCACTCCATGCATGTGGCTCAATCAATGCATCTAAGCATATGCATTCCTTCATCCATTTATGCATGGATTCATCAAAGAATCTTGCATTTGTCTCACAAATGGCCACATGACATCCAAATGGGTGTGATTAAAGAAAGATGTGAGTAATAAGAGCATGTAATCACTTTCCAATGGATCATGAGTTATGTAGGAATGTTAAAATGCTGTGAATTAGGGTTTCCATTCATGAATAACCCCAATTTGTCCATAGCATGAAGATTAAATAGCCATAACAACTCACCAATGGTATTCCGAAAGCTTCAATGGTTGGATTGTTGCTTGATAGAGCTTCCAATGGAACCAAATCTTAAAGATTTTTGCAATTTCTGTGGGCTGCTCAAACCTCCTCTTCTCCCTCTCCAATAGCAATGAAAAACTCCCCAAAATCCACCAAAGAGATGCCAAACTTCATAGCTAACAAACCACATGGTATGGAAGGCAATGAAATGTAGCCTAATCTTGTGAAATATGGCCGTGAGGAAGCGTGGAAAAACGACGCTCAACGCCTTCCCTCATGGTAAAAAAAGAGCAATAGCCACTCCAAGATTAGCCCTCAATAGCCATAGAATACACTTGCAGCCATTTAGAGTGAGTGGAGATGAACAATGGTGAGCTATGTGAGAGAGATTAGGGTTTGGAGCAAAGGGAAAGAAAAGGGAAAAAAAATTTCAAAAATTTTCAAAAAAATTGCATGTAAATTGGTACTCTATGTGTTCCTCTCCTCAAGATCAACAAAAGCCCTAGTAAATGGAAGCAAAACGGGGGAAAGATGAGAAGTAATGGCTATGGAAAGCTTGGAAAAGAAGCACAAAAGATAAACATGATTAACAGAGAGATTAAGAGGTGATTAATTCAAATTTTTTTCAATTTTTATACCCCGCCTCAAATATTTGGTCCAGAGTGCCCAAATTAGGTCCAATTGAGCTAAATCTCCATGAAATCACATGAAATGATGTCTCCCCTCCACTAATCTCCAAAGATTAAGTAGAAATTAAGCAAGATTAAGCCAAAACTCCAAGAAATCAAGAGAAAATTCAAAAAATTATCAAGAAAATGACTAATCTCATGCCCAAAACCTTGATAATGGTGGATCAAAATCAAGGCTCTGATACCAAATGAAATGGATCTAAAGCAAAATATGGAATCAAACACATCAAAGCAAGAATCTAGCATCCATTAATCATGAGATTAGTGATCAAATGGCTCATCACATGAATATACAAGAGAGAGAGAATCTATAAGTGCATGTAGCAAGAGAAGATGCACAAATAGCCTAAGTGTGTTTAACCTCTCACCCCAAGGAGGATGGCTTTCAAGCTAGCCATGAACTTGACCATGGAAGGCCAAATCTCCATAGATGGAGCCCAAAGGTACAAGATGACCAAAGTTAGTAAAAGTGTCAAAAGATGTCAAAAGATCCTACCAAAGTACCCCAAGCCCTATTTATAGTCACTTTCTCCTTTTGCCCATGGGCCCCTATGTACGTGTGGAAATCAAGCTCTATGGTTCATGACAAAAGGTCTCTGGTGCTTCTGGATTCGGTCTGAGAATGTTTTCAGACAAGTATTTTTTAAGAAGACTTTTTTTTTTGCTACTAGGCTCACTTGTCCAAGTTCCAATCTCTAAACTTTCATCTCCAAGATCATGTCTGTAGGCTCACATGTCTAAGCTCACGTTTGTAAGTTCACCTATGCAAGTTCATATCTCTAAGTTCATGTCTCTTAGCTCACATCTATTCATGCCTCTAGACTCATGACTCCAAGCTCATGTATATAAGTTCACACCTCTAGACTCATGTCTCCAGGCTCATATATAGAGATTCACGTGTCTAGACTCATGTCTACAAGCTCACATCTCTAGGTTCACATGTCTAGCTTCATGAATGCAAGCTTCACGCCTCTTAACTCATGTCTATAGGCTCATGCCTTTTTTGTATGAACTCGGCTCATGTATTTCCCTTGTATAAAATGAGCCTACCTAGGATACAGAAAACTAGAGATTGGGCTTTGAGAGGGTTGGTGTGTACAATTATTGGGTAATAGGTGTACAATTATTGGGTAATAGGTGTACTTAGTTTCCCAAGAATTGCGAAGGACTAGAATTTTCTTTGAAATTTGTAGATTGTATTACAAGAAAATCTTCCAAGGACATGGGTAGGTGTGGCTACAAGTCTTTATGGCAGTAATAATTGGTTTGTACTATATTAGGTAGACCTACCTCGAGACTCACATCTGCAAGCTCATGTGTCTAGGCTCATCATAGCTCATGTGTCTAGACTCATGGCTCACATATTTAGGCTCACATGTTCAAGCTCATGTCTTTTTGTGCAGGACTATGGGCTCACTTCCCCTACTTGAGAGCTAGTTTGGTTTGGTTTTTAATGGTTTTTATGATTTTTTGAACTTGATGGTGTATGATTAATGGTCCTAATGATCACCATGTAGCTAGTTAAGTGTTTTTGATAGTTTAACATGCTTCTAATCTACCAATCCCAACAATGCATGAACAAATTATAAAAATATGAAATACATAAACATAAATTGATAATCCCACTATAATGCAACCTAATGGAGCTTAATGATTGTTTTCGGAGTGGATTCCACTTTAAATGATAATTACTAAGCTAGTCTTTGGATCAAAGCAATGAAATCTAAGCTTCTTGGGCCCTAATTTCATACAAATCACCACAAAACTAAGGTTTTGCCCTACCAATAAATGGAAATAGAATGCTCTAATGTAAAGTAAACTTCAATTCAAAATCAAACCACAAACAAACACATCCAATAGCTCCAAAACCATGTGTTTTTTGGAGTGCGACCTCCTAATCAATACTGGGCATTACTGGGTGATTCCAATAGCTTGGAGTGGGCAAAAAAAGAGAGCTAAGTTGAGGGCTAGTCCCCCGCAACGGCGCCAAATATGTTTAAGCCAAGAACTTACTCCCTGTGTCGTTGGGTCTTGTCTTTGAGCTGCATATGCAACTTCCCATTGTGCGTGTGCTAGCATGTCCGTGCATCCTCACTTTGTTGTCACACTAGAATGCTTCTTGCCAAAGGGGTGAAAAGAGAGAGCTCTCAATGCTTAGATAGAGGCAAGAAGAGATGATCCTTCATGGAACATCTCTCATAAAAGCAGGGGAAGAAGAAGTTAATTGAAGAGGGAAACCTACATCTGAGCATGAATCCATTTAGCAAGCATGAATTCAAAAGAATAGAAGCAAGCAAGAAGGGAAGAAGGAGAGGTCACAAGAAAACTATTGCAAGGGAATGATTGTATATTGCTTATTATAAAAATGACACATATACAAATGACTGGTTTTCACACTAGGCTATCCAAACTAGGAAGAAGGAGAGCTCACAAGAAAACAATTGCAAGGGAATGATTGTGTATTGATTATTATAAAAAATGACTTATATATAAATGGCTAGTTTTCACACTAGGCCAATGAAACTTAAAATGCTCTAGCCTCTATTACTAGTCTTAAGCAAATATGTATCTGTAGACTTTCCCTAATTGACATAAGTACATGGTAAGACTACTTTATAAGTTCCAGCTTCGTCTTACAAACGTTAAGTGCCTGTTTGGGCAAGTAAGATGGCAAAGGCCATATGGTAGGTCGGGTAGGCGAATCCATGTTAGCCTAATGGAGTGGTTAACACACACACATACTCGCACACACGCACGCACGCACACACACACACACACACACACACACTCTCTCTCTCTCTGTGTCTCTTGTAGAAGAAAAAACAAAATATTTATTCTTTGCGGGTGGTTGGATCCACGTGGAAGGTAGAGAATCCAAGTGGATCAACTACTTGGATAGAGGCCCTTGAATTGTTAGTTGTTATAGATACATTCTCTCACCCCTATGATTTATTTACACACGTTATAGTTTTTCTTTGGTGGGTCTCAATCTTGTGTTGCATTCATCTTGTATACACACACCATTACTATTGATAATTTCATGTGACAGTTTTTACACTAGTATCACTCTTTTCATTTATCGATTCCTCCCAGGAAAACTCTTCTCATTTAGAACTATTTTATAGAAGGATAATAATATAGCTCTAATCTTAGCATGCAACACTATTGATTTGTTTTTCAATTGTGAGAAGTGATTGTCTTCAAATATTTTTAATTGGTTGTGTTTATTTTTTGGCATTGTGTTACATCATTCAACAACTTTAGAACTTATATGTATATCAAGAGCTGCCCTCTTGTATGTGAGAGAGAGAGAGGAGAGAGAGAGAGAGAGAGAGAGAGAGAGAGAGAGAGAGAGAGAGAGAGAGAGTCGCTTAAGGTCGACTTAGAGGGTTATACACCCAATTGACGGCGGAGAGGGTTATACATGAGAGAGAGAGAGAGAGAGAGAGGGCCACTTAGATAGAGAAAATGTGAATGTATATATAGTCAGGCATGCCTTCAATTAATTAATTGAATTGTAACGTTTCAACCTTAGCATTCTAAGGTTTAAACCTTATCATCCTAACATTCTGAACGTTAGAAGATCATGCAAAAGGTTCAATGTGTGTCTCTCTATGTTTTTCTACGCTACAACATCTCTCTATGTTCATCTTCGCTTCATCTTCGCTTCAACGTAGCTCTCTCAGAGACAGCGAGAACCGAAGTTTTGTTTTTATTTTTTAACAAAAATTTTCTTAATTTTAAACAACACGCATTGCGCGTCTCTCTCACACAGCGAAGGACGAAGGAGGCATTCGCCTCAATAGAGAGGCGAAATTCCAAATAGCATGCCTTTTTTATAGGCACTTGGGGAGATCAAGCGAGAAACATCTGGAAAAATCCCACCACCTAGGAAAACAAAGGATTAAAAAAAATAAAAATTAAGCTAAAGCTTTCACCTCAAAAGTTAGAGTCCCTCTCACTAATTAATTAATAGCTAAAAAAATTTGGCACCCATATTTTGCTCCAAGGGCCCTCCACCATATTTTGACAGTTTTGAAATATTGATAAAGTACTCCGGCCTCCACCATTGGACAGGTACTAGGTAGCCTTCGTAGTGTTATTTTATTACCCAGATGTCAGTGTCGTTAAAACCTTTTCACCCAGCAGTGTGAAAAGGAAAAAGAGAGGTTTTCCAATTTCGGGAACATTGGGGCTTGCCTGCCCTCTCCTGAAGAAGTAAAACCTTCACTTCTCGCGCGCTACAGAAGGAGCAATTCGACCAAAATGGAGGTCGGAAGCCATGGTTTTTCACGAGTCGGTGCACACAAGTATGTGTACAATGCTGTTCTCGGGTATTGTTCTGAGTTAGGGTTTCTCAAACAAACTCAGTTTTGCGTGTGAGCTGGGGTTCCTCAAACAGGTAAGAACTTAGGTTTGTTTGTGAGCTAGGGTTTCCCAAGAAGGTAAGGAATCGATGGCAGCTTCCTCTCAGATAGGGGAACAAGTTAGAACATGCAGTTAAGAAATTGATGGCAGCTTCTTAGGCTTTCATGTCAGATAGGGATTCGTGAACAGGTAAGCGCAAACAAGGTGTAGTTTGTCTCGATTTCCTCTCCGTTAAGGTTTCCTGAATGGGTTAGCTCAAACAGGTAACGAATGCTCTGGCAGCTTCTGAGGCCAGAAAGCTTGTAAGCATTTCTTGTCAGCTAACTTTTGTGAAGCAGACTATGGCTGAGCCTTTTTCTCGGTCGGCATTTCCTTGTAGAAAAGGCCTCTGAATTGTCTGTTAAGGTTTCTTCAATAGATTTAGTGGGCGGGAATCGCCCTTATATAAAAAGGTTTCCCAGCGTCTATTAGGGTTTGAACATACAACGCTGGCATCGCTTGTAGGTAAGAGCATGTCAAGCCTTTGTTAGCGTTTCGTGAACATACAACGCTGGCATCGCTTGTAGGTAAGAGCATGCCAAGCCTCTGTTAGCCATCGCTTGTAGATAGGAGCCTTTTCTGCGTTTGTTAGGGTTTTGCAGAAATTGCGCAGAGAATGCTGTGTGATTCTCTTTGATTGTGGTGCTGTAGAGAGGCGGACAAGGTCTTCAATTTGGAAATCAAAGAGTTCATTGCCCCTTCTTCAAACGAGAAAGCCACCGGGGAGGATCCTGCTGCGCTTCCTTCTGAAGGCATGGCTGATGCATCAGAAACAACTGAAGCTCTCAACAGCTCAGCTGGCACAAACACAGGTACAGTTCAGAGCTCTTCATTTTCTTTCCTTTCTTCGCTCAGCTACTTTAACAGTGTTCCCCTCAAACAGACAGACCTGTGTTGGGGGATCCTTTATCCCCTCAGGCTGGTCTAGAAGTGAACCTTGAGAATGAAACTCAGGAGGTCAATGGAGCATTTGATGAGATGATGGTGCTGAAAGATGGCATGCTTACTGTTTCTCCTTTAGCTGTTGGAACTTCAGGTGATGCTTTGTTGGACAAATTATCATTATGAACATATCTGCCAGAAACCCAAGTATAATTGAAATATTGTTGTGCAGTGACAATTGAAGCATCTGATGCTCAAAAGGCTCCAGTGCCAGGCCTTTCTCCAGTTGAAGATGCTATTCAAGCAGTGACACAGGATCCTGCTGAGGGAAGCTCAGCTGCAGTGGCTGAGGTTTCTTTGAAAGTTGCAACAGATGCTCCTACTCAAGAGTCGGCTGATGCTTCAGCTTTGGAACGAGCCAGGGTTCCAGCTGGAGAAGTCCCTGTCATGCAAGTGGAAGATGCTAAAGTAATGCTTAAACCATCTGAAGTGCTGTTACCTGCAGATGAACACGCTAACATAGGAGAAGGTATTATGGAAGTACTGGTAACTCCATGCGTAGAAGCATCAGTAGAGCAGGACATTACAATGGGTGGAACTTCAGATGTTGCTGCAGAAAAGCCTTTAGAAGGAGAAGATGCGCAGGAGGAACTGGCAGTTGTTAACAATGTGAGTGGGAGTTCTTTTTGCTTCCTTTTTTGAGTTACACAACTTCCATTGCTTGTCTTGGAAGAGTATGGTGAGCATGCATAAGTGGAGAAGCCATGTGGTAAATCAGTCTGGGATGTATCTTATTAAGGAGTGTGACTTTGACACTTGGTCTACTTGCTTATAGTGACATGGATGTGTTGTTCTTTTGTCAGGAAGTTTCCGAACAGGACATACAATCAATCAAAGGCCAGAAAGTGATAAAGAAATTCGGGAAAAGGAATTTTATGGGTGATGTTGTTGACTATGATCCAGAGTCCAAGTGGTTCAAGGTGAGTTGTCTATCGAATGCCATGAGTTTCAACTTCTCAAGAATTTTAGTTCTCTTTTGAAGAGACCTTTGTAACAAGTGTTAGCTAGCTCATTCAAAACTGCATGAGTTAATGCCGATGTAAAGAACTCCTAGGCTGCTTTCGCATTTGTCATGTTTTTGAATGCCTAGTGCAGAAAATGGAGTGGTCATTGCAGTCAGTTGTGATACATTCATGTGAATGGCCTTGTCAGATTGTTTATGAAGATGGAGATGTGGAAGACCTGGAGGTGGGGGAAGTGAAGCCATTACTGGTTGCACCCGGCACTGCCTCAACAAAGAAGACGGTTCATATTGATAAAGGAGCTGATGAGGAGTCAAAAAAGTATGGAGTTGCAGTTATATTTGATTCATCTACATTTCTGCAGTCAGCTAGCATGGGCTGGTCAGACATATGATTCTTTGTTGCCTATTTTACCTGTGCAGAAGCTCAAAGAAACCAAAGAAATCAGGTACTTCAAGCAGTGCAAAGAAAGGGAAGGGATCAGGAGCCAAAACTGTTTCCACATCTCCTAAAACACCAGGTTCACATGGCAAAAGTGCAAAGAAGTTCACTGTGACGCAAGAGACTCAAAAGGCAAATTTAGTGCCAAAAAGCCCAGGAAAGTTGGAAGTAGAGGACTTGGACTTACCATCTTTCACAACGAAATCAAAAGCAAAGTTGGAATCAGCAACTTCTAAGAACAGCAAAGGGGGCTCTGCCAAGGTATCCAGAAGCTTAGATTTGCAGTCCTCTATAACACAGAAAGAGAGCTCTGGGAAAAAAAAGGCCACGAGTTCTGGAAAGAAGAATGGCACTAAGTCACCAAGTGAAGGTACAAAGTCTGGAATAAAGCGCAAGGCAGAGGGGAAAGAAGTAGTTGAGTCAACAAAGAAGCGGTCAAAAAAGGGAGTCACTGAGGCAAAGGCTGTGCCTTCTGGTGGTAAGATTGATACAGTTGATGAGGCTCATCATGTAGGCAAACCAGTCAGAAAGGATTTTGGTGGTACATTGTACGACGGACTTGTAGTCAAGTTTGATAAGAAGACGAAGTACTATAAGGTTTGGTTTCCAAGTTTTTGGCCTTTGATCAAGAAAGGTGGATGGGGTAATGCATATTCTAGCTCCTTGTCAGTAATTCTACTTTGATACAGGCAATTAAATGTATTTGTTTCCAGGTGAAATACAATGATGGTGATCGGGAAGACCTTGAATTAAGTGAACTGGAGCCAATATTAGCTCCTGAGAGCAGCAGTATCGATGAAGATTCTGATGAAAAACCAGCCAAACTCAGCTCATTGTCTACATTGATGTCCCAGGAAAATAGAGTCGTGACATAGTGAAGTTCCTGAGGTAAGGCGTGAGTGCATTCCTTGGGTTTCTCTGCATTTCAAATTTATGAACGAAGTCATGGTAGTAAGGAACAATACTAAAATGGTAGTAAGGGACATCGCTAGATTGTGATTTACCCACTCGTGTAACAGGATCTGGACATTTTTTGCCTTCACTTTTTGGAAGCTTGGGAGACTGCAAAGCTCATTCAGCATGGAGGGTGGCATTTCTTGCAAGTTGGCAAGGGTACTATGTTCTATCAAAGCACAAGGCATTGAGTTGTTTTCCATGCTAGGCGCTCGACAAGAACTAATTCTGCTCCAATCTCGTGACACTAAACTTTTTTGCAACTTTGTGTTGTTGGGATATTGGGTTTCCCGAGTCTTAGTGTTGAGAGCTTAACATGCAATCATACTGCCGTACTATCAGTTGAAATTCTGGTTCAACATAGCAGTTGACTGGCTGACTAAAATTTTGATTGCTTTGTACATCAGAGCAGGCATACAATGCAATTATCTGTACAAAAATGAGGAGTAGAAACTAAGTTTTTCCACTTTATGTAGTGAAGAATGTTTCAAATCTGGCTTTCTGCCAGTTCTGGATGTTGCATTACAAGTAACAATTTTTCTGTAGTGAAGAAAGGCCTTGCTACTTGTTCTGTAGTGAGGATAGGATTGTTGTATCCGCCCAATTGAGTAGCCTACCACGCCAACAGCAACCTTACGTGTAGCAACCGCAGTACTTGCCTGCCAAAAGTGCTTCGAGATCGTGGAGGGCCGTCTTATTGCTGTCTTTTGGTCTTGCTGCTGGAATCCACGTACAAGTACTTTGGGAATTTTGACAAATGCACTTTCTGATATAATCTTTATCATTACGGCAATTGCTATCAATTTCTCTTATAATTAGTGTAGGAAGCCTGAAAAAAAGCTTGCGTGTGTACACGGCAATTGCTATCAATTAGCCTGTAAAAAAGCTTGCGTGTGTACATTAGAAAATGAATAGCTCCAGCGTTCGTAAAAGTGGAATCAAAATTCCATACAACATGCAAATTTATAAAAGCGAAATTTTGGAAAAAAAAAAGCATGGAAAAAAAAAAAGCAGTTCAAGGTACAACAAACTTTGTGGACTATCTATTACATATTAACCATGGACAACCAAGGCACAAGGAGAGAAGAGAAAAGAGAAATCTTGGATTAGAAAAAAAAAAAGAGAGTCTATTAGATTGACCCTTTGTATTTTGGCTTCCGTTTTTGCGTTTCGTTTCTTAATGTCTTTTACATATTGCAATGACGTGATGATTGAGTACTAGTAAGAATTAAATTAAAACAAAATGGACCCTTTGAATTGTTCCGCTCGAAAGCTTAGATTTTAGATCCATGTTACATGGATCTTTTTGAATCTTATGACACAAGATAAAGCATATCTTATTATGATAAATTGAGACTTTAACAATTAAAAAAAAGAGAAAATGTTTGCTTTTTTTTTCTCAACAAAAATATTTTAAATGTCCAAGACCATACAAGCATGTAGTGTGTGTTTGTTGATGATAAGGCAAAGACCTCAATAATTTTGTGCTCATTGTGAGTGCCCATGATACAATTCATTATTGGTACCAACAAGGAAACCCGGTGGGGTGGACTCTGACACCACGACAAAAGCTCCCACTAGCACCAAGGAAACCTTTTACTAGCCCCCTACCCCAGCAGCTCCTTAGTCTCAACATATACACTAGTTCCTATTGCCTATCAAATTCCCTTACCAAAGAGGTGTGCATAGATTTCCACAATTGCTATACTTGCCTCCCTAATAGTATAACCTTAACTAATTCCTTCACGAACCACACTAATACAATAGTACTCAGTGACTCTACCTATAGATACAAAGAACCTTGAATAGAAGAGGTATGAGTCTTATGAGTAGCAAGACCCCTACGAGTAGTATGATCCATATGGGTATCCAAAGTGGGCCCTAACCATAGATTATTCCTTCTTGTTCAAGCATGTCATCTACATAAACAATGATAATAAAAAAATCTTGCTTGTCCTTTTTCACATATAAAGTGCTTTTTGTAGGACTATTTTGAAATAATTGTCCAGTTAGATAGACATGAATCTTCTGGTACCAAGCTCCGGGAGCTTGTTTCAAAAAGCTTCATTAAGCTTGCATACCTTATATTCTTGACCACGTTGGGAAAATCTAGCTGGTTTAACTCACTACTTCTTCTTGTAATTCACCATTCAAGAACGCTATTTTGATGTCCATTGGTAAACTTTCCATGATGGGATGCTAAAGCAATAACAAATCAGATAGTGGTCATATGAGAAGTGCAAAAGTTTTATCATAATCAATTCCTTTGTGAGATGGGCATAAACTTTTGCAAGAAGTCTGGCCTTGAATCTATTAATTGATCCATTTGCATTTCTCTTGACTTTGAAAACCCACTTAGTACCAATAGCTTTTTGGCCAAGTGGTAGATCCACTAAATCCCAAGTACCATTTTTTGAAATGTAATGAATTTCATCTTGCATGGTTTTCACCTAATTTGGATATTCTTGAGCCTCTTCAAAAGACTCAGGTATCTACATCATGTAGAGAACTAAGAAATACAAACTCAACTAATAAATATGTGGTTCAAGCTTTCTTGCCAAGTGGTATATCCATTAAATCCCAAGTACCATTTTTTTGAATGGAATGAATTTCATCTTGCATGCAATTTGGATCTTCTTGAGCCTCTTTAAATAGGTTCATCTACATCATTTAGAGAACTAAAAAATTCAAACTTAGCCAAAAAAGAAGTGATTTGAGTATCGAATCTGGTTTTACTCTACAAAGGACGAGACAATTTGCTATCCTACAAGGTGCTTCTAACCCATCTAAGCATAACCCTAGGTATAATGCCTAGAGTTAATGACTCTAGGCATAACCCTAAAGTAATTGATTATTGCTGATATTTTAGCATTTACTGAATCTTCTAAAGTTGGTGCATCAATTCCTTGATCATTCTCCTCGCTTGCAATAATAAACAAGGATACAATAGGCAAAATCTACTTAGAATCGACAAAAATTGGCACACGTAAACAACCTATCAAACATGTCTAGAGAATTGGCATATGCATGCTTATTTAATTCCATCATTGGACATAATCCTCTGTAAAAACGACATCCCTTACTGATAATAATCTTCTTAGTGAGAGAATTGTAGAGATGAGAATCTTTGCTTTCAGCACTATAAATAAAAAAAGTGCATTTCACTGCCTTGCAATCAAGATTAATTCTATTTTATGATGGCACATTGTTAACCAAATCAACATGCTACCTTGCACAAGAGAGGGAGAGAAGAAGAGAAGGAAGACCATGCAAGGGTCGGTTCGGGAGAACAAGCAAATAGTCAACCCTAATGAGGGTTAACTCCCCGATGTAACTCCGCTAGGGGCTCACTCCACGATGTAAGTCCGCTAGGGGCTCACTCCACCTCCACTTGTTTCACTCAAATGGAGCTTCCACAAGCTAGGTAGTGAGCAAAGAGGAAGGGAGCTCTGGAGAGCTCAACCTCTACTTTATGCCTTTGTGTGTTCAAGAAGAAGACAAGAAGAAGGAGAAGAAGAGGCAAGATAAGAACCATCACGTACGCAACCACAATCAAGCAAGGAAGCATCAACAAACACAAGCCTACCACCATAGCCACAAGAGAGTGAGTGAGAGAGAGAAGGAAAACTCAATTGTAATAATGGGATTATCCATTTTCATATGTCAGAAGTCACTTATATACATGATCTCTCTTTTTACAATGGCCGGTCGCCCATTTAACAATTAGGGGCCCAAAATTGATTTCCTAGCTCTATGTACACCTACACTTATTCTTCTTATGTCTAGCATTACACATGTTGTAAGCTCGGTCCTCCCATTCATCATTTACATGAAGCGTTAGTGTGGTTACATAATAAGGAGTTACAAGAAGCGTAACCACGCTTAAAAATAATGTTAACTAGTGTGGTTAACATATCCCACTCCCTAATTTAGATTCGTCCTCGGAGCTGGCAAGAGACTCAGCAAGTGTAGATGGAGTAAGTTTGGATGAAGTCATAGCACGATTTGGGATGGGGGAGATCAATGGAAGACTTTGTAGTTGGTCCAAAATGTACTCTCCATCATGTCTTCAAAAGTCAGCAGGAGCCATGCGGGCATCCATTGGATGCGCTCGTAGTAGCCAAACAATTGCTTTAGGGTCGGGCCTTTGTTGAGGACGAAGGCCTTGGCTGCCCTCGTAGTAGCCAAACAATTGCTTTAGGGTTGGGCCTTTGTTGGACGAAGGCCTTGGCTGCCCTCGTAGAAGTGGTTCATTAGGAGAAATATGGACTCTCCATTTTGCCCCTTAAGGGGTTTCTCTCACTTCTCTCTCTCTAGAAAAAGATTCTAAAATAATGTTATAATATTAGCTCTTGTAGAATCAAGGAGATCTCTTTATATTGTTTTTAAAAGAGATTCACCTATTATTTTATTGTAGTACTGTCCCATGTCCAAAGTTAGGACCACCTGTCCTCAAAATTCTCAAATATGAAATAATACTAGTTTATTTGATCTAAAAGCGTGAAGCATATAAGATGTGACACTCTTAAATACCCACGACTTTTTAGCTTCTAAATCCTTCCAAATAGCATTTATGTATTTCAAAATGGGAGAAGTTAAAAAACGGAATAGCTTGATGTAGACATTACATTTTCAAATTTCTTTTTACCCACGCCTACCTCTATGCTCAAGAGTGTGACTGATAATTTTCATCATTTTTCATTAAGTATACATGGGTTTATGAAATTTTTTCTTCATTTAGAAACTTCTGTAGATTTTTTAGAATAAGAAAAGTAGGGTTTTCAATTTAGGGCGATTTTAGTTTGCTTTGATGAGATATTGCTTTAGGTTTTTCACTTTCCCTCCTTTGTACATAGAAAATTCAATCTGTGTTTGTTTTCTTTTAGTAGCTATGCTCAAAAGCTTTCTTTCCCTCCTAAACCACATTAATGAGTTTAGATCTTCTCAATCATGGGGTTTCTTCTCTTTTGTAATAGAGAAATTGAAGGGTATGTTGATTATTTGGTGCCATTTAGTTGGAACCACATATTCATCTTCCCCTTCAATCATCTTTCTGTTCATTAATCTCTACAAAAGAATCAAAGAACAAGAGAGTAATGGAGGTATGTCCATCTTGTTATCTGTTATGTTGTTTTGTTATGGTTTAATTTTATCTGAGTTATTATGTTTTCTTTTCTATTTTGACCATCTTATTGTTCTAAATGTGATTTAGTCATGTGTGAAATAGAAGATAATAGTTGAGTTTAATGATGCTATTTCTGTGCTATTTGGATTGTTCATTACTGATGTGTGAAATATAATTGTTGATTAATAGTATTGATTTAGTTTTGGAAACAAAAGAGTAAAAGAATCAAAGAACAAGAGAGCAATGGAGGTATGTCCATCTTGTTATCTATTATGTTGTTTTTTTTATGGTTTAAAATTGTCTGAGTTATTTTGTTTTCTTTTCTATTTTGACCATCTTATTGTTCTAAATGTGATTTAGTCATGTGTAAAATAAAAGATAATAGTTGACTTTAAGGATGCTATTTCTGTGTTATTTAGATTGTTTATTAGTGATTTTCTGAGTGAAACAAGTGTGTGAAATATAATTGTTGATTAATAGTTATGATTTAGTTTTAGGATATATTGAAGTCTATATGTTATATTCAATAATGTTATTTCTCATTTATGATGTTATTTGGGTGAAACAAGTGTGTTATTTTGATTACAAGTTATGATTTAGTTCTATATTATATTGAAGTTATATTTGGTTAAAGTTATGTTCAATAATGTTATTTTTGAGTTGTACAAATGTATAAAAGCTATTTTTTTGTTAATAGTTGTATTTTATCTAGAGCTAATTTTTAGTTAATAGCTGTGTTTTGTCCAAATGCTAATTTTAGGGTGTAGGCTGGAACAAGAAGAGAGACATTCACTTCCAATTGGAGGCCGAGTATGCACTGCTAGAGACAAGAGAACAGCAAGAAGTAAAAAGCAACCAGAGATAATGCAACAAGACAAAACGCAGGGAAAAAACATGCCGACCTTTGGGTTGAGGAGTGTATTTATCCACCTGATCCAATTACCCCAAGACCTCCACAATTTAGTGGGCTTACATCTTTCATTAAGTATGTGTGTGAAGGTAATGCAGGGTTATTGGGATACACTAGGAGACTAGCAATGCAAGCTCATAGTGTTTACACATTTGTTCAGCGCACCATGATGGGCATGGATGCAAGGATTAAGGAGCACACAAAATCACTAAGTGAAAAGAAGAGAGAGTATTAGAGTCTGCAAGATGCAATGCATGTTATGGAAAATGCGGTGCATGTTGTCAAGGTAGACAATGTAGAACTGCATTGCAAAATGCAAGGTTTGGAGAAGGACAACAAAAAGATGGAAGCAATGCTTGCAAAGACTGTTGTTGCTGGACCCTCAAAACGAAAACCAAACAAGCATGTGAGCGTGTGAGGTTTCTCAAACCACTTTATGAGTTGACTAGAGGGAGTGGGCAATATAATCGATGGGTCTATGCACAATGTGCAAACATGAAGAATATGTTTTCCAACCCAAGTGAAGAGGTTGATGATGCAATTGCAAAGGTCTTAATATAAGAAAAGGTATAGTGAAGTATGCATTGAAAAACCCCAAATTTAAAACCATCGGTGATGATGTTGCAAGAGTATGCTTGAAGGAGGTAAGCAATACCTTCACAGCCTACAGATGCTTAAGGCATATGTTACAAGGTAGGGATTAGCTCCGAATCCTATGCTATGATTTAGAAGCAATTGGATGCAGGGTTTAAGGCTGTTCTTAACAAGAGACGGGTGGTGCCCATCCCTAAACCGTTCCATCATGTAAAACAAGCACGAAAAGATCTTAATGCAAAAATCTTAGACACAATTGGTGAAAGTCTGGATCAAAGGAAGTGCCCTTCAAATTGCATGTAGACAATAACTTTGTATTGAATGTATGCAAGCTACAAGCAGCAATGGTAAAGTTCTACAACATGTCTGTTGAAGAGTGCAGAGGTAATCTTCAATTTCTTTTGAAGCTTGATGAGAGTGAAGTCGTTAAAGGGCCAAAAGCTTGAACGTGTTAGCTTCACACTAATGAGTAGGGCGTTGGATCCCATCATCAATTCAAAACATCCAAAATATTTCAGTGTGTAATTCGAGAATGAAATATGGTGGCTTGCTGCATTTGAGGTACTAAAGGAGGACCATGAAGTACTTAAGACTTTTTTTAAACTTAACAGAGATACCAGATATTATACGACGAAAAAACAATGGTGAAGTTTTGCATGTCGATGGATTTGGTGAATACAAGGTAGAATGGCATCTTGCTGGCGACGATTTGAAAACATTGAAATATATGTTGGTGTTTTAAATTCAGCATCAGCTGAGTTCCCTTGCTTATATTGCATGCAATACAAAAAGAAAGACAAGGATGTGAAGAAACAATGGATTGCAAGGACAGGACAACGTGGTGCTCCAACACGTGACCCGTGTGTTCAAAGGAATGGAATGTTGGTGCCATTAGATCCTAATGGGATCCTATTTTAGAAATACTCTTAACAAGGGTCTACTTTTGCACCTTGCATTGCATAGTAAGGATAATAGAGAAGTTGGTGTTTGAGTACGTGTGTTTTGCCTACAAGATGCAGCCTGCTTTAAATGCTGATGCAACATGCAAGAAGGTAGAACAAGTCGTATGTGATGTTGGATTGCACTGGGGCCAAGTAGAAATAAAAAAGGACAAGAAAAAGTAGAAATTTGCCATGTAAACTGTGTTTTGGGGGAGCGAAGGCTAGGAAATTCTTATCTCCACCATGAGATGAAGATGGTAAGTTGCTTGTAAAACAACCAGAGAAGTATGAAGCATGGAAAAAACTACACATGGCTGTCCCTGATTGGAGCAATGGGGGGACGGACGTGGATAGCAAAGGCAAATGTGTGGATTGCACTTGATGAATTAGCACCACTTTTACAAAACATGACATTCAGTTTTGATGATGCCAATGCATTTAAAGAGGCGGTTGTAAACTGTTATAACTTAATGACAGAGGCATGGACTTCAAATTGCATTACACACTGTATGGTCAGAGTGGTACCCATTTCATTTTTATAATTAAATTGTGAGTGTAATATTTTGAGTTTAATTGTGGATCCTGTGTTTTTGAATGCAGCACATATTGAGGCTCATGTTCCATACTTTGTTGAACAAGGAAGTTTGGCGATATGGTCCACACAAGGCATAGAGTGATCTCATTGGTAAGCTCAAGGCGGATTCCAAAAAGCAACGGCACATGGAGGTGATTCCAATCCTATGAGGCAGTTACTTCAATGGTGGTATAGGAGAATATAGATAAGATATGAGGACAAATTAATAAAGTCCAAATCCAATGATACAAAAGCTATTCGAAGGGTAATATATGAAGTGAGGAAAGTAAGATATGAAAATAGTATGGCCAAAGAACATCATGCAGAATGGTTGACAACCCAAGAGAGAGTCGGTAGCAAATGGAAATATCGATAGAATTGTAATTATAAAATAACATTTTATGTTTATGAGAGTATTGGAGCAATCCAATGTTTTAAAGAAATAGGTGTTTGCTAAAGTCAACATGGATAACTTTTTCAAAATAAGTGTTTACTAAAGTCAACATGGATAAATTTTTGACAGTGTTGATATTTTTTTAAAAGTAAGTGTCAATAACTTATAGTAAGTTCCATTTATAAATAAAGGCACTTCTTTCATTTCTTTCCATTCCTCCATTTCTCTCCATTCCTTCTAGCTTGTGAGTATGGCGCGTATTAAGCAAAGAGCAAACAAGATGCCTTCCAAGACACCGGCTCATTCATCTGGATCTAGTGAACGTACTAACACCGACAATGATGAAGGCCAAGCTCCTCTCACTGCTTCAACTAGGAAAGCTACTCCCGCGGCTCTAGCTGGAAATGCTCATCCACCTACACATAAGAAGAGAAGATGGAGACCAGGTACCGTCGCTCTTCGTGAAATTAGGAGGTTCTAGAAGAGTCCTGAGTTGATTATACCCAAGGCGCCTTTGTTGAGGTTGGTACAAGAAATACTGCAAGATCTACAAAGAGGACATCACTACAAGTACTTTTCAAGAGATCAAGCATGTAATGTGGAGCGATGGTTAGCCCAAGCGTTGCTTGCTCTTCAAGAGGCAGCTAAAAGTTACTTGGTGGATCTCATGCATGATGGTCAGCTGTTAGCCATCCATGCCCGATGCATCACACTCAAGCCCTCGGATCTCACTCTTGTTCGTAGGATTCGTAACACAATAGTGATGCATTCAACCTTAACCATGACATGGTTTGAAGAGTTGTGTAAATGCTCATGTATTGTTTTGTGTTTTCACGTTTTCCTTCAGTTCTACTCAACTAGTTGTACTTTATGCGATGTACTGGGTTTGGATATTTTAAGTTTCCTTGTTTCCAATGTTGTGTACCGGACTTGCCGATTGATTTGAATATTTTAAGTTTTCTTCATTTCTAATGTCAGTGTATATTCTTATATTTTTGTGGAAAAAAATTTGCAAGTGTATGTGCATGTGTAGGTGCTTTTTTATTTGTGCATGTGTAGGTGTATATTCTTAAATTTTTCGAGAAAAATTGATGCACGGTGTGCATAGATCATAATGGGCTGAAATTTGTTATGTGCATAAATCATGTGGCTTACATCATGAGCATGCATGTGCAAGCAAGTCCATGTGCATATGCAAGTGCTATTTTATATGATAATATGTTTTTTCCTAGAAAAAATTGATGCATGGTGTGCAGTGATTAGAATGGGTTGAAATTTATTTTGTGCATAGATCATATAGTTTACATGTCTTAGATAAAATATCAGCCTATCAAAGGCATGTAGGGCCCTTGTCCAAAGGCTCGTGTGTAGAGGCCTTCTTTTTTTAATAGTAGGTCTATACACGTGAGCCTTTGGATAAGGGCCCTACACACCTCTGATGGGGTTGATATTTTATCTAGGAGGTGTTCCATGATACTTATATGTACACATAAAATTAGAGCTCATTCTGATAAGGAAAACTATTTTTAAAAATTAAAAAGTATCAAATTTATTTATTAAGATAATTTAGAAAATATATAAATTTTCATCTATAAGTATGGAAGTAACCCTCATTTCACCTCATTTCTCATCTTTTATTTCTCTCTCTCACCTCCAAGAGCATGGCTCGCACCAAGCAAACTGTTGGAGAGTCTGGCCCCCCAAGGTGACCCCCCGTCCAACTACACGGCAGCAACATCGCAAGCATAGGTGGAGGCCTGGCACTGTGGCTCTCTGTGAGATTAGGAAATACCAAAAGACAGTGAACCAGCTCATACCAAAGCTCTCCTTCCAACATGTGGTGCGAGAGATCATGCATGATCTCTACAAGACTGTCGTGAATAGGAGGTTTTGGGTTTGTGCAGCATCAAGCCCACTATCTACGCGGTGGATAGGCAAAGCTTTGGAGGCACTCCAGGAGGCTGTAGAGGTGTACCTAGTGGACATTTTTGGTGACACGGTGTTTGCAGGTTTCCATGCAAAGAGGGTCACCATTAGTGAAAAGGACGTAGTTGGTGCGACGCATGCGACACTGGAGAGATCCTCCAGGCCAGGATCTTTAGTTTTATTTTTGTATATCTCGGCATGAATGTAATTCTCAAAAGCTATATAAAGCTCGATGTATATCGTTAAATTTTTTTTTCCTCTTATCTTGTGTTGCAAATAAGTCTCTTTTAATTTGAGTTTATATAATTTGTTGATTTATATGCATCTTCGAATGGATACAATTTTTATTTGAGTTACATGTGTAATTTGAATTTATTTACTTGAGTCAACGAATAAAATAAATTACAAGACACATATTAAACAAAAAATTTTACAACCCAAATTTCTATTCATAGCATAAAAAATTACATAGTCATCAAAGTTACATAATCATCATAGCTATATCCTAGGCTTCTTACTACTAGGCTCCCTAGACTCTGAAGTTGCCTTGATGGCTGGAATCAAAATATGGAACCCTTCAAGCTCTTTCCTGATGACGGTGGGATCCTGTACTCCCGTTAACAATGCCATGGGGGGCCACCACGGAATGTGAAGGCCCTGACCTTTGTGACTCGAGAACAAGTAAAGTAACTTTGAGCGTCGAAGTAGAACAACTTTTTCCAAACTTGATTTAGTCGGAATAAGTTTGAATGCAACACCCTTTGTAAGTGCTTTAATCTTCAAAAAGTTCTCCGCATACCTTGGAGAGCAAGTCTTGTGGAAGACTATCACATCATTGGCAAGTTTGCCAATGTAGTCCTTGAGTGTAGAGTCCTGAACCCTTCCTTGGCCCCCAAATCTTCCACTCTGCCTCGATGCAAATTCATCAAGATACACAATTTCTTGCAAACCAATAAAATTGATATCAGCATCGATCATGCAATGCATGGGAGAGGATGATTTTTTTAATAGAATGGTCCCAAATTTGATATTTAGGGCCTCTAGGGCATGTAGACCCCACATGTATGATCCCATGCCCATGAGAGAGGTTGGGAAGTGCACTGTCCGAAAGGCTTGCGTGTGGGAAGCCCTGATTTTTGTAGATTCAGGGCTTCCCATGACGCGAGCCTTTAGACAGTGCACTTCCCAGCCTCTAATGGGCATAGGATCATACATGTGGGGTCTACATACCCTAAAGGCCCTAAATATTAAATCTGGGGAGAAATTGGTAAAAGGAGATACCTTTTTTACTTTGTCAAGCTCCTTCTACAGCAAGGGTGCCTCTAGGTCTAAACTCTTGCAAAACCTAGGGTAGATCTGGTCCCCAAGGTAAGCATAGCGAGTGCTGCTAATCCACACGACGAAAGCAGGGGAGGCAGCCATGATGGGTAGTGGTGGGGAGAGCTAGCACACAAAGTGAGAGCTAGAGAATAGATAGTATAAATGAGTTTGATCTATAACTTATACTCATATTTATACTTACACTTAAATTTATAATATTTATAATAAATTTATACTTGTGTTTATTATATTGCTTACAAATATCTATAAACTTATATTTATTTTTATACCTTATGTTTATACTCTAGTAAATAAAGGACACTTCATTAAAATATAATAAATAATAAATCATACTTCTATTTCATGTTACATTATATTATTATTATTATTATTTACATAGTTACTTATTTCTATTTCATGTTACATTATATTATATTATTTACATAGTTACTTATATTATTATTTGAACTTAAATATATACTTAAAGTTATATTTATTTTTAAACTTATATCTATAGACTTAAAAATTAATGACACTTCATTAAAATATAACAAATCATAAAAATATATTTATATTTCTAGCATAATTAATTATATTATTATTTACACTTAAATATATACTTATATTTATATTTACGTTTGTACTTACTTATACTTATCATTATTTTCTTACATATTGAAGGGTTTGAAACACAGTAGACTTAAAAAAAACCATAACACTTTATGGAAATGAAGAAAAATTAAATTTTACAACACTTTTAGAGAAACCACTTCTTATATTCACTTGACTCACACAGTGATTGAGTCATCCAATCCTTAGATGGGCAGTTGCATATTGATAAGTAATCTTAGTTTTCTTAACTACTTCACAGGATCCAAACAAATGTGTAAACAAACCAAATGGTACAAACTAACTTAGATGCACATCTCAAGAGCCTAAGGATGGTTTCATGGCAGTATGAACATCAATTTTTATCTTTACCCTACATGCTTCTGACATGTCTAAGCTAGGATTATACCATTCGTGGGGCTAGACAACGGTGGTAGTGGAATATACTCCAAACTATGTCTCTCCACATCATACATTGAATCATAAAAGTAAACATTCTGAGATGCCAATTCGCTTGCACTCTTCTTGTCATAGATCAAGGCACCTATCTTTGCATGTAAAATATTTAGCTTTCCACTAAAACATTCTACATTCTGTCATTCATGCAGAGTGGATGGATATAAAGCTACAAGCAACAAACATGCTTGTATTAAAACTCTATCTAATAACCATGGACTCAAAGCACAAGAACACAAAGCATAGAGATATAAACTTACTGTTAGGCTTATGTCTTTCATTGAAGTTATAATGATGTACTCGAATCTCTGTGCATATAAATATGTTGAATGAAAGCCTCTGTTATTGTACTCATACCATTTGTGTGTCTCCTGAACTATATGATTCTACCTTTTCATTTCTTGTTGGGGTTTGTGACATCTTTGAGCTTGACCTTGAAATTTCCACGAGTACTTGGTCGCATTAAAATCTAGTTTAACTTAATGTTTTGATCTCAGGGATCCATGTACCTTCATCATCTCTCTTGTTAAACACCTCCACTACTGTGTGAATATTAAGGATATTCCTCCTCCTTGAAGACATCTAAATTAATAAAGCTATACTGCATGATTAATAAATATACATGTTAGATTGTAAGCAACAAATAAATATTAAAACAACAAGAAATAAACATCAACTTACTGCTTTGATTTACACAACCTTGCTGACAACCTTGTTGCTTTGATTTACACAACTATGAAAATAAACATAACACATTAAGACAAAACATTAACAAACCCTAAACCTATGATCATTACCCACATCAAGACAAACCATAGACAAACCCTAAACCTATGATCATTTTACTATTGTATTTTATGCCACTTGAAATCATTACTGTGCAGAGAAGATTGTAATCAACAAATAAAGATTAAAACAACAAGAAATAAACAGCAACTTACTACTCATAACCTTGCTGCTCACACAACCTTGTTGCTTCTGTAAAAATAAACAACAACACATCAAGATAAAACATAAACAAATCCTAAACCTATGATCATTACTATGGTATTTTATGCCACTTCAAATCATTACTGTGCAAAGAAGATTCTAAGTAACAAATAAAGATTAAAACAACAAGTGTAAGATTCTTTCCGAGGAGTAAAGGTATAAGAACCTCCCCTTCTGTTCTTGTAATTATTCCTCTCTCTAAAATAGGAGAAAGATCTTGTTTTACCTTGTTTTGGCCTAGAGAGAGAAAATGTCTAGAGAGAGATAACCCAAAATTGAGATATCTTTGGATATAAAAATCCTCCTAGTGTCTAAAATGGTTTCCCCTGAAATAGAAGTTCAAAATGAACTTTCCAATGTGCATTAGGAATCAATTAAAAATGATATAAGGGACCTTAGCCTAAGGGTCTAGATTTTTAAAAATTTTGGATTATGGCGGCCCAATTAAGGTTCCTATGGGCCAATAGGATTAATCCAAGTGTTGGGATGAGATAAATCTAAAGAATAAAAGAAAATACCCAAAAATGAGTAAATGCTCACATAAGATGAAGAGTTGACTGAGTACAAGGTTTATTAGTTAAAAATTAAGAGATATTACTAAAAAAATGAGATATTTTGAAGAAATTATGAATTTTTGACACCTTGGTGTAAGGAAGGGGGGACCTTTGAGGTAGGCGCCTCCTTCACATGTGTGGGAAGGTTTTTCAATTCAAAAAAATTGTGATATTTTTATCTCTCCTCTATCCTGGATCAAATTAGATAAAAAGGGAGCCTTGTCCAAATTGAGTCATACTGAACCTCGAAAATTCTAGAACCCAGTTGGACTTGATTAGTGGCCTCCCTCACCTATAAATAGACCCTTAGTCTTTTGTAAAAAAATTTGTGAGCTATACCATGCCAGTATAACATTAAAATAATTATTTTTTCTATGATCCCTTAGAAATCCTCTACTTTTGGAGAGATTGGAGCTTCTCTCTCTCTTCAACAACAACTCTTGGAGATTTCTTCTCAACTCACTAAACCAATTGATTGGTTGGGGGCTTCATTTCTAGATAAAGAAGCACGCGAAACCTAGAGGTAAGAAGGAATTTCATGGTTTTTGTTAATATTCTCAAATGATTTCACTTCTCAACCCCTCTCAAGCTTGAGAAGTTTCTAATTAGTTGTTTTTAATACAAATCAAGCTTTCTCTAAGAACTTTAATGATTAATCACAAAAAGTTAATCTTTATGCTTATTTAGAATGCTTTTTATGTATATCTCTTTCTCCCAAAAAAAGAATAGTAATTTCTATGGCTAATTCTTTAGAAAAAGAATGCTTCTCATTGATAAATTCTTAATTCAAAACTAAACTCTAAGCTTGTTAAGCTAGAGGTTAAGAAAATAATTTAATTCCATAATTTGGATTTAAGTTTAAGTATAGTTCTTCTATCATAATTGTATTACAAAGTCTTATTCTTTTTAGAAAAATTAAAAATTATTAGTAATAGCAAGTGAAGCTATGGCAAAAGTTTTAGAAAATAATACATATCTTATTTTTATGCATAATGCTAAAAGAGGACTTCCTACCATATTCTAGGATTGGACATCCTATACTAAAAGAATGATTCATGGGAAACAAAATTTTAGTGTTTATGCAAAAATAATTAATTAAAGAAAAGAAGGTCCACAATAGAGTAACCTCCTTCAATCGGCCACTCATCGCCATTGGCTCTAGCCCAGTGACCTCAACCTCTTGCTGCCACCTTCCATTTTCCCCAGTCCACCCTGATTGAAGAAGCTCCTCTTGGCTGTGCTAATGACCTATTTGAATCCCAAGACATATTCACCCTCTCCGAGGGAGAGGTGTGGAACCCAAAGTTGCCAACAACCAATCAAGAGATTCACCTAGTAACCCATGAAATGGCTCCCAATACCCTCCCCAAATCCATTACCCATTCCCACTTTATCCAACCTCCACTGCATCTACTTCGCAGTCGGCCTTCTACCCGCCATGGGGATGCATCCCCGACACCCTCAAGGATGCAATTGATTGGTCTCTCATGGACTATCTCTTTCCCCAAGAGCCGGCCTAGGATTTTGTAACTCCTCTCCATGCCCCATACTTCCAATGAACACTCAGTGGTGGGTCAAGCTTATTGACCATGTTGGCAAAACCTCCAAGTGCCACATTCTACAAAATAAAAATAACAACAAGAGCTTAAGTGCTAGGATGCCTACATCCCGAAAAAGGGTCAAAAACTTACCCATTCCTGATAAGTGCTTTAAGCTACCCATGAGAAGAGTGCCATGCTTAAATCCAAACTCAAGAAGGCCATGCATGAAATCCATCGGCTCTAGCATGAGCTAGTGGGCAGGTAGCAGCCAAAGCTACCCAGGAGGAGCTTGCCCACACACAAGAGTAGCACATGAGTTCCCTCTACCATTAATGTCAAGCCCTTGACACCACCAAGGTTATGATCTAAGCACATGAAGCCAAAAGGGGCCAAGCTCAAGATCAAGAAAGTGAAAACCAAAGAGGCCCAAGTAGTGGGCATCAAGGAGTGTGTTGCTGGCCTCGCAACACATGAAGTGACCACAATCTTTATCTATTTCCAAGAGGAGAATGATCTTACAGTGAGCAAATTGGATTTTAGGGAAGTATCCTACCAAGAGCTCCTCTTTATCAATTTCCAAGAGGAGCACAACCTTAAAGTGAGCAAAGAAGATACTAGGAAAGTAGACTACCAATAGACATGCTTCTCTAACGGTCAATCGACCTCAACACATTGCCACCATGATTTGGTCTTCCATGGGAGCCTCTGCCTCTTCCACCATTCATGGTGGGGTATGGCCATTTTTCAATTGGACTTTGGACTTCAGATCCTATTTTCACGATTATATCTCTCTCTTGCTGCCTTAGAAATTTGGAAAGAGTTGATAATCATTCTTATGGTGACCTTGTTGAAACTGTAGTGCTTAATTTGGGATGCAACCTCCTAAATAGTCTAATGTCAACAAAGGATCTAGACCTAAATAATAATAACATGGACATGGGCTACAACCAAATAATGCAACATCTAACTGGTCCAGACTCAGAAACAAGATTCAAAAAATACCACGGGTACATCCTCTCTTAAGAATTTACTACGGGTACATCCTCTCTTAAGAATTTACTAGAGACATTGCTTTTTTAGCTTGATAAAATTGTGCATTTGAAAATAGAAATAGATTCTTATTTTCATACCTATCATTTCTAGTGGCAAGGGGCACATTAAAACTTATGAAATTGGCATAAGGTTCTTGTTTGCATATCTATCATTGTTGCTAGTGACAATGGGCACATTCAAAGTCATGGAATTGGCATTCTTAATGGTTGATCACACACATGAGGATATTGATGCTATGTTTAGGAAGTTCTCATTTTGCACAAGCTAGAATTACACATTTCCTAATTTTTTGCAAACTTTTAACACGTGAAAGTACATCTCTAGCGCCATCCTTTTTATAACCAAAGTGCCTAATTTAAGGCATGCATAGAAGATTATTTTTGTGATGGTCAAGAATCTTTGATTGGGTACTCAAAATTGAAACCAATTTAGATTTTTCATGTAGGACAATGTTCTATTGATGCAACACAAGATGCATGTGAAGTCCCCTGATTGGTTCCAATTAAATGCGGCACTAAGTTATGGAAAAGAGACAATCAATGTAAAATAATGCTTCCAACAATTGGTGTACCAAAGTTAGTTCCTATGTTCCACAGATAAAGAATTGTTTGTAAGTAATATCTAGGATTGAAGATTACTTAAACCACTAGACTTATTGGGCACAACAACAAGGAACAACATCACCATTCCATTTATATATATCTCCAATTGATCGAGTATTGGGAGCAAATGCTTGTTCACTTGAATAATACAACAAATAGTACTCCGAATACACAATACTACATTGATTTTTGAAAATCATACAAGATGAGGATAATGGAGCTAATGCAATTAGGAATGATGATGAATTCCTAGGATTAGAGGCATTAGATGGAGATTATTATAATCCTCAAAGAGGTAAGCCAAAAGAAGCATTTTCTCCAAACAATAGATGTAAAGAAGGGAGACTTTATGCTCATTTGTCCATTTGGTGATATTTATCCAATTTGATTGGGAGTGGCAAAATTAGATGCTATTACAAAATAGGCTTTCAAAACATTATGGACAAGTACGACTATAATGTTGGACTCATGTTTGTAATAAAAACAATACTATAGATGCATAAATATATATTGTTTGTTTTGGAACAAGCATCGAATATACTACAACAAGGACCCACCGTGTTGGGAGTCTGTGATTCCATTGTGTGGGCATGGGTATTAAAGGGACAAAAAGTACAAAAAAAAAGATAAAATCCCATCATTCGATTATGTGTGAGAAGGCTCAAGCAAGTTTGAAAGCTATAAGGGAAATTTTAGATTAACTGGCAAGCCTTGTATATTTTATGATCTTTTGATCCTTTAAGAACATGAGTTAGTTCATGTATTCATCATAGTTATTAATCCTTTAAGAACATGAGTAAATTCATGTATTGATCATCTTTGTTGTACTTTAAGATATTTTGTTAATTTCATTAAAATTACAATTGTCATCTTAAATGATTAAAATTAATACTCTTGAAAAAAGGTGTCTTTCATCAACTTACATGAAATTCATCAACTTAATAAATATTGATAAGGTAAAAATTGTATTTATAAACACACCTATAACACTATAGTAATGATAGTAATCATGATCATCAACTAGCAATGTTCCCAATTCAAGACCACTGCAACTTTGAATTCATCAAATGCATAAATACTACTAGAAGAACTAGTTCTCAAAGCACAAGAGATTACTAAATCAAAATTCTTATAACATCCAGCACAACAATTTCATAATTTGATATTATCTAAAAATAATAAGGTGATCAAAATACTTATAAATTCTAGAATAATAATCTCTAAACTGCTACATTATATGAAATAGGTTGATTGAAGTTCCCATACTATCTGAAATGATAGTCTCTAAATTTTGGTTTTCCCAATTTTAAAATTCCCAAAGTATAAAGATTTTCTTAATTTTCCTAATATGGTGTTCAATTGATTGATTTGAATATTTGTTCAACCTAGTATGAAAGCTAGTCATTTGTATATAACCAAATTTAACATTAAGCAATAAAGATTTATTCCTTGTAATAGAACACTTGTTAACTTTCCCTCTTCTCTACTCTTGCTTCTCCATCTGCCTTTTGTGAGAGAGAACCATCGTGAAGGCTATCTCCTTTTTCTGTCCATATAGGCAAAGGAAGCTCTACCTTCACCCTCTTAGTAAAGAAAGCATTTTGGTGTGACAACACAGTGAGGATGTAAAAGACAACAAGCTAGACTTGAACACATTTGCATAATTTGAGAGAGTTAGTGTGATATTAGATTGCAACACTATATTTATAGTTGTGTGAGAAGACCAAACAACACTTGATCTAGCAAGGCTAAGTAAGCTCTCAACTTGAACACATTTACATATTTTGAGTGACTGAGTGTGATACTAGGCACATATATCTTAGGTTACATCTAAGCTATAAGTATAGTTGTGTGTGAGAAGACATACATAGTGGTATCTTAAGTGTGAGATAAATCCTTCTTGCTTGTGCTACATTCTAAAGTGCAGAGTGGGGTGGAGTCATGAAATAAAATGGAGAAAATATTCTTTGAGGGATGAGCTTGTGAGACTTCAAAGAGGATTCAATGATAAGAGAAGGGTGACAGTTGATAGAAGCTGTGTGAGACCTAATGTGTGAGAAGTTGGGAAGCTTAGGGAGGAGTACATGCTAGGAACCACTATCATTACAAGGGGAGAAGTTGTTGAGAGAAGTGACACCCTATGAGTGAGAAACCTCTTCCATTATGCACATCTTAAGGAGCTTCGAGTGGAGTAGACACTAGGAAGAACTATCATTACAAGGGGAAACTAAGGGAGGAAGGAAATATAAACTCATATTTTGTAGGACAAATTTGAGCCTTGACCCTCGACCACATGGCATCCTTGATCCTTGGTTAACCCTTGACCTCGACCATGTGGTAGGCAACCTTAAGCCATTAGCCTTGATCCGCCTTGAGCCTCGACTACAAGTCAAAGTATTCACACTTCGATACCTTAATGTGTGGTGAGACGTGAACCCTAGTACTCAAACTTCCCAAGGGTGAAAACACCACCTATATTAACCCAAGGTTAACATGCAGTACAACTAAAAACATCTTTTCAAGACCTTGTACGTAATGGATAATGGAGAAGTCATCATCAACAATGAGTTAAGAAGACACGTCCAGCTTGAAGAGCTAAGAAAAAGGCTTGGATGTTTGCAGTCAAGAAGGGGTAGCCACGGACATCAAGAACTTTCAATCGGTCGCCCAAACCATGTAATAACGTTTGCCCAAAGAAGCAGGACTTTAGATGTGTGTAACACGCCCTAATATCGCATTTGCACTTCATGCTGTACTCAACACGGATGGCACGGCTTGTATAAAGGCCATGAAATATCTCTAATTACTTCCCATTAGTTCATTTTTTAAGTGTTGGGCATCCAACTGAAGTCAGTGAGTGTGAACGCATGTGTGGCCAATAAGTGGCATGTATATAAGTGACTTAAACTAATGAGAAGGGGACATTCCCTTGAGTGTTGATTGAGAGTGTGCTCTTGCTCCTTGTGCTCTAGCTCTCTAGCCTATCCTCGTGCCCTCTTGGTAGTGCTTGTGTGAGAGTCTCCCCTCTTGTCCTCTTAGTCTTGCCATGTCTCGGTAGTGAGAGAGAGTGAGAGTGAGATATTGTCTTTGCACATTGGAACATGGGTAACAAACAACAGGGAGTGCCAAGCTCTACATAGACAACTCTCATGGTGTGCGGGTCTTCTCAAGTGCTAGCTTGCATTCATGTGGTTGCCTCTTCTATGAGATGGCGGGTAAGCTCCCAAGTTTCCAACGACATGCAAAAGGCGAGTTCTCTTCACTTGGTTAGCTTTGTGCTAGTGAGTGTGGTGTATTTGGGCTCTCCATCGGTGCCATTGTCAGGGAGAGGAGCACCGTAGTTTGCCTTAACGCTTGTGTTGACTCTTATCTGAAAGACCCGTGTGTGGACCAATTTTGATAGATCTAGTGATTTTTTTTTGGGGGGTTTTGAGATGTTTTTTTCGTGGGATTTGAGTGTATTTTTGTTGGATTTGTAGCTTAGGATAAGGTAGGGTAAGTTTTGTTAATTTTGAGATTATTGTTGTATTGTGTTTTAGGGTTTTTTCTCTTTTTTTTTTCTTCTTTATAGTATTTTTAGTCTAGGATAGTGTTAAGGTTAGTGTGATTAGTATTCAGTTAATTAATTAGTTAGTTAATTTAATTAATAGTTAGCTAGTTAATATTGTTAGTTTTAATTAGTTTATTTTATTACTAATAGTTTAAGAAGTAGTAGCGCTAATATTAATTAAGTTAGCGTTAATGGGCCGCTTCAACAAGATCGCCGAGCTAAGTCGGTGCGAAGCTAATATAGTAACTAAGCTTGGGCCACCTTGAACTGATGCAAAAAATGGTAAGGGCTTGCCGCATCCAAGAGATAGAACTTGCAGCAAAGAGAAAGAGCCAAAATTTGAAGAGGAGTAAGAATGGGAACTTGAGAAAGAGCGTCACTCACTTCAGTGTAAATTAGCCTCCCTTTTGTGATTCAGTGCATAAGAGTCTCACAAGGTGGCTCTGTCTAATGAGGAGGGGCTTGGCTAACCACGAGCTTATACTAAAGTCTCTATAGAGGGGAAGCCAAGAGAACATGTTTTTTTCTCTCTCTCTCTCTATGTGTTCATATTTCTTTATTCAGCTCTTAGTGTGAATGGTTAAAACTGTAATCACCTTGCTAATCAAGGATTAGCAAAAGAGGGAGAGGTTGTTATAGGATTGTTTCAGTAGAGTGGTTTTGGGGGTTGTCTTTCTAAAGGATTGTGGTTAAATTGTTTTCCTCTGTTGTTATGGCACAGAATAATGATTTTGAGTAATTGTGATAAGGGTTAATCATTGCTTAAGCCCTCTCTTACTTTTCCTAATCTCCCCTAATCACCTCCAAGTCACCTCAAAAGTTTGAAAATAATGTAACTGTGTGGGAATAGGGAAGGAGCTACATGTGAAGCTGGGAAAAAGACTTTGTAAGTATGGAATTAGAGTGAAAAATGGGCTAGTGGCTTGATTGATCTCTGAGAGAAAGAGTGCTCTAAAGTTGGCCAAGATTACTGTGCAGGTGGCTTTGCATTTCTTAGGAGTGTGTGGCCACCTAGTAGTGGATTGCTTGGGTTGGGTAAGGGGGAGTCAAGGCTGGAAATTAAACTTTCTCACTATGTATTTTTTTTTTTCAAAAAAGGGGGGCATTTGAATTATAGAGAAGGAGAATCCGAGGTTACAAATGCCACGTGGTGGCTACTGAATTAACAAGACCATTTGGCACTCTTAGAGCATGTGCTTGCATGCGTGACGCGTGCGAGGGGAGAAAGGGATTTGTCGACCCACGCGGGGCATCGTTGCATGGCGGCTGCTGAGATCGTGGAGGCCGGCTCCTTCTCTCTTCCTGGCATGAAAGGGGTCTTCATCCCCACCTTAGTCTCTGGTTCGACTCTTCTCCTCTCTGGGGGGATGAAGGTGCTTTGCAGGCTCCCTCGCTAGCCCTTTGAGCGGCCAGGCTTGTGAGGGCATCAGGCAAGGGTTGCCTCTTTGATAACTGCCTTCGACGCCACTCTGGAGGAAATCTGCAGGAGCTCCTTCCCGTCAGTCGTTTGCAGAGGATATCAGAAGAGGAGCTCGACCAGGCTGTGCGATTCAGAGAGGGTGAACTCCTCCCTTGGCAGGAAATTTTCTTCCTCCGAATTTGGTAAAATCTTAAGGTGTATTCTTTTGTGTTTCTTCCAGGAGGGCTAGATTCAGGTCTGTTTGCTTTCAGCTTGATCTGTAATGGCGTCATGCATCCGCTTGTAGCCTTGCTGTTACCTTTTGTCTCACTCATCATCTGAGTTTTTAACCTTGTGCAGGGTGCAGTTCCATGTAGATGATGCCGGTGCCATCTACTCCCCGCTGTGATGACGATTGGCTGCGCTTCTCTGTATTGTTGTGCTTCACCATGCTTGCAGAGGGCAAAGGGGGCATCGCGGGGATTTGCCCTTCCTGTTGTGGCGGGGCTTGCGGTCGATGTATGGGCTGTTATTGACATTTTGTTCTTGCAGGTTACTTTCAGGGACTTGTCTTTCTTTGTTTCTGTTGACTTGTAGGCAACTGGTTATCATATGTACTGTGCATGAGTCCTGAAACATTCGTCCATTAATTCCGATTGCTGGTTTGCAGAGAATCTACTGGTGTCTGCTATCTGTATGAAGAACAGCTTTATTGCCTGCAGATTATGTCTATCAGAGTTCTGTCTTTGGTCATGACTAACCTGATCTTGCCTCTGATTGTTTCCAGTTTATGTTTGATGAAGTCTGAGGCTTTCTTGTTATATTTACTTTCTAGCTTTTTCTCTAAGCTGCTTAGGAAGGGTAGTCTTTGGGACCAGTATCTGCTGCATGTTGTGCTTAAACTGACTGACAGCGAGGGACCTTTGATATCTGGATTGTTAAATGTTGCTGCTATTCTAAGCATCCATGCATGCCACAGAAATTCGGTTCTAATGACATTCCATAGCATGTCTGAGCATCCTATTGTTTCTCCCAGTAATAACTGTTTCCAGGAAAGATCTGTGCCCCATTTAGATGCTGCGTTTTGTAGTTCTTTGAGAGATTGAGAAATATGAGGACACTGTAAGAAAATATGTAGATCATCTTCTGGGAGTCCACATCTGGCACATTGGTTAGGGGCCACATTGAATTTGGCTGCCTTGCTTTGGGTCCATAGTGCTCTATAAGCGATGAGCCATGCTAGGCATGACTTCTTGGGGTCGGAGTGGGGGTTCCAGAGGTTCCTGAGGCAGTTGTACCATTTGTTGCGGTCCCACTGCAAGTGCCACCTACGGTTGAGGGGTAGGTGGATGGGTGGGGCTTTTGAAAATTTAGGGATGGGGAGGAGAGGTTTACTACCTGACCATTGGTAAGCACAGATGTTGAAGGCTGACGGGAAGTTTAACTTCCAGGTCTCCTGCTGGTCCCACTTCGAGGTTCTACTTTGTACAAGGTCCAGCTCCGGGGTCCTGCAGTCGTATCTTGCTACCAAGTCAGCTCTTGAGAGCCAGGTTCCTAGCTGTTGATCTCTGAGATCTGCCCATGTTACTATGCCTCTCTTGTGAAGATTAAGCGCTAATTGGGCTTCCTCAGGTTGAAGGGGGGGGATAGGGAGACTGGACCACCAGCAGGAATCCCCAGCCAGCTCACCATTAGAAAGGCGAAGGTTTGGGGCTGGGTTAAGGAATATTTTGACATTGTTCCAAGCTTTCCATAATGAGGACACAAGTTGACTGCCCTTGGGGGAGATGGAGAACTTAGATATGATTATGGTTGAAAGGGGTAGGCTGTTCCATTTATTGAATCCCGTGATAACAAATCTGGGTGTATCCTTGAGGAGAAGCTGGGCCCAAACTTCAGAGGGGTTAGCACATGCTCTTATGATCCATTTAGCTGCCATTCTGTTGGCAGTGATCCTGATATCCTGTATACCTAGTCCTCCCTTATCTATAGGGGAAGTGCATATGTCCCAATTGACTTTGGGTATGCTCTTGTTCCAGGGATCACCGCCCCAGAGAAAGTTTCTACACAGCTTGGTAAAGTTGTTTAGGTCAGAGTCTGGTGGCCGCCAACAGCTGATAAAAAAGATGGTGTAGGGCAGAATGAAGTGTTGGAGAATCATGATCCTTCCTGCCAAGGTGAGCTGTCTTCTTTTCCATCTCAGCAGCTTATTGTCTATCTTTTCCATGACCCACTGCCATCTTTGTTTAAGAGTGACCTTAAAGCCCATGGGTATTCCTAGCAGCCTGAAAATCTCCCCGTCATGGAGTAGGTTGCATCCTGCTTCCATAAGCCAATTAGGTGGGGGATCTATGAGAGATTTGATGCCTGTTTTACAATGGTTGATCGAAGAGCCTGAGGCCATGCAATAGACTTGTAAGCATTCCCAGAGAGCTTTTATACTTTCTTCCTCATTGGCTATCAGGCAATTGGTATCATCGGCAAACATTTGTGTACACATCTGATCTCCATTAGGGAGCTTTATTCCAGCTATCTCTCCTTTTTTCATTTTGTCCTTGATGAGCCAGTTAAGGCCATCTGAGGCTATGGCATATAAGAGGGGGGCTAGAGGGCAGCCTTGTCTGATGCTCTTTTGGAGAGGGAAGGGGGCAGAGAGCTCTCTATTGTAGATAATCTTGGCTTTGGCATTCCCGAAGAGGGTTTTGACCATGTGGGTGAACTGAGGTCCCAAGCCCATATCCCTTAAAGATTGGAGGATGAAATCCCAGTGTATTCTGTCATAAGCTTTTTCAAAGTCTATCTTCATGAAGAGAAAATCCTGATTAGATTTTTCAGCATGTTCAAGGCCTTCCCAGAGTGCTATGATGGCGTCTAGAATATATCTACCCTTGATGAAACCTTTCTGCCCTTTATTTATCCATCTATCCATGTGCTCGGACAGCCGGTTGGCAAGGGCTTTGGCGATGATCTTGTAGACACTGTTAAGCATTGTAAGAGGTCTCCAGTTTCCAACTTCCTCCTTGGGGCCTTTTTTGTGAATGAGCTTGATAAGACCTTGATTAGCTTGGGAGGGCAGTGCTCCATATTTGATCGCTTCTTGCCACACCTGGAGGATGGGGTCCACTACAACCTCGCTGAATGTTTGGTAGAATTCAGCAGCCAAACCGTCTTCCCCTGGGCTTTTGTTAGGCTTGAGAGATGCTATTACCTTTTTAATTTCCTCGTGAGAGATGTCTCGCTCCAGCACTTTTGCAAGATAAGGGGGCACAGTGGCTTCCCTTACCTCTTTAATGATCTGCATGGCTTTTAGCTTGCTTTGAGAGGGGGGTCCAGATTCGAGGAAGATGTCCCTGTAGTACTCAGTTAGGAGCTGCTTGTTCTCATCATGATTGTTGGCCTTGACACCATTCTTGAAGCAGAGGAGGGGAAGATGTTCTTGTCTTTGTTTTACTTTAAGCATCTTGAACATTTCTTTGCTCGGTCTATCAGCTTTACCTGCCCACCAGACTCTGGTGAAGAGTTTTGCTTGCTGAAGGGCTATTTCCTCCTCCCTTTTGATTTGAGCTCTGATTTGGTTTAGATTTTCAGGGTTGGAAGAAGACTCCTGTACCCGAAGCTGAGATTGCAGTTTTTTGAGTCTACTGGACCGGTGGGCTGAAACTTCCTTCCTGACTTGCTTGAGGAGGTTTTGAGTGGACTTGATGGCGAGGTTCCAGGCTTTAGCGGGGGGAAGGCTTAGAGAGAAGAAATGTTTCCAGATTTGGGCTATCTCTTCCTTGACCAGGGGTATTTTAAAAAGGGTGGGATCAGTGTGGAACCATCCAGCTTTGTGCCTAGTGTCCTGATTATCCATAGTGATGATAATGGGATAATGATCAGAAATGCAGGTCGTAGAATCAACCTGACACTCACATCTGTTGTGATTTGCTACAATTTCATTGCTAGCATAAGCTCTGTCCAGCCTGGCTTTCCTTTTGAGCTCCCCTGATGAGTAGTTTTGCCATGAGAAAATACCTTCCTGGCCTAGGTCTTGCAGCTTGAGTTTACGTTTGACTTTCTCCCAAGCGAGCTTCTCTCTTCCAAATAGGGCTTGCCCCTTGGCTTGGAACCTGTCTTGAAGGGATTCAACCATGTTGAAGTCTCCCAGAATGAGGGTGGGGGCCTGCAGGCTGAGAAGGGAGTTCCACGTTTCAGTCCTTTGTTTCTGGGGTCCGTGGGCATAGATTCCCACGAGAGTAAAGTTGTTGAGATACATTGCAATCCATTGGTTGTTGTGACCTATGTGGAAGCCCTTCAGCTCGGAGCTAAGGTCGAGGTGAATACCCACAGCCAAGCCTCCACTTCCGTGAGTATGCAGGGTGTGAATCCAGAAGTGGTCGGGAGAGACAGAGTTGAGCCTTCTGGACAGCTCTTCTCCTGTAGTCTTGATCTCAACTAGAACAATGATGTCCAAGAGGCCTTTGGATTTCAGCCACTGTCTGACCAGTTGTACTTTGTTCAAGTCAGTTAAACCTTTTACATTGAAGCTGGTTATTTTCATTATCTTTTGTTGGGGGGTTTGCTAGTTCCTCCCTTGGTGACTGATTGGGGGGTGGCTCCAAGTTGAGCTCTCCCTCTCTTAAGCTCTTTACTGATCTCCATGTCATTCGGAACCTCAGGCTGTGGACCAGTTCTGATCCCCTTTGTTGGGCTGGAAACGTTACCCATTTCTGCATCGTCAAGGTTGTCCACCTCCTTCTCTAGTCTTAGCTTGTTGAGTGGAGTACTTTCCACGCAGTCCTGTTCCTCTTCAGAAGCCCCTGGTTCAGGAATGGCAGCCAGGACTGAATACCTGTTAGGCTTAATTATCGGCACAGCGGATTTGGGTTTGACTGTTGGCTTTCGTCTGCTGCCTAATGGCATATCTGGCTCTTTGGGTAAGGATGGCGGGTTGGATGAGGAGGGGGGGGATTGGTTCAAGGGCTGAGGGGGGGGAGCTTTGCTAGCTAGGTGCGGATTCAAATTAGGCCCTGTTGTGACAGTTATGTGGATTGGATTTGATTTGGTTCTATGAATAGATTGTCATAGTGATAACTTGTACTAGTTGATGAGTAGAGATATCAGTTATTAACCTTTCGCAAGAATTGGGGGTGGGAGTAGATGATACTCACCCACCCACTGACAGGGAGTTTTAATTGATTAGATTGGTAGGATGGCAGTTGAATGCTGCACAGATGCGTTAGTTTCTTGTGGTTGGCACTTTGTTTTATTGCATTAAAGTGAAGGCATCTTTGGTGGTGTTATGTTTGTGCATTCAATTTTCTCATTTACTTCACACTAACATAACAACTAGCATCTGGCAGTGGATCTGTCAGGGTCCTACCTAGCTTCATGTGGGTCTCTTCATGGTCGTGAGCCTCACGCCTCCCGGCCTCCTTTGCGCCATGAGTTCTTTGTCCTTGGACTTCTGGTTTTGTGTGAGAGCCTCATATATCCCGACCTCTTCAGTGTTGGCACCGAAATGTGTTCCTCATGCTTCTAGATCCACAATGATTCGTTGGGTTAATTCCCTCATATTTCTACTTGTCGTGTTGCTGAAGTAGGGTTGTGCCTTCACCTCTCAACCTCCTCAGCGTGGCTATTGAGAGGTGAGTTTCATGAGTGTGAATCTCATAAGCATGAGCTTTCATGAGTCTTAACTTCATGGGCTCGTGGGAGTGAACCTTCATGAGTATGAACCTCATAGACGTGAACCTTCACAAGCATGAGCCTCACGGGCGTGAACCTTCAAGCATGAGCCTCGTGACGATGAACCTCACGGGCATGAAGCTTCACAAAATTTGCTAAGTGCACAATACATTCATAGGGGCTTCACAAACACAAATCCACCTTAATCTGTACTGTGTGCCGCCAACAGCACCAGCACTGCCTCCATCTCTACCTGCTGCTACTGTGTGCTGTCTGCACCTCCAGCGCCGCCATCAGTTGTAGATTCTGAACGCTGCTCTGTAACTTCACCATCGCCAACCGCCTTTGCCTTGTGCAACCAACACAACCAGCTAACTTCTTAACTCTATGCGCCATCTGCAGTGCCAGCCAACGCCAGCGCTCTAGCCTGCCTACGCTGCCTCCACCCTTTGGCTGTGTCGCCTTTGTGCCACTGATAGCCGGTTCTGCTACTGTCTCTCATTGCCGCCTGCTACCCTGAAGAGCCTGCACCACCGGCTCTCTGCTCTGTGTATAATCAACAGCCTCCCCCTCGACTTTGTGCGTTGCCTTTGCACTACTCTCTGCCCTAAAAGCATCACCATTTGCTGCCTTTATCTGCAACATCTATCCCCCTCAGAGAATTCAGTTCGAGCAACGTCAACTTCTCTAAACCCTCTAGAAGGAGGGAAGCTACCTTATGGAGACACTACCTAGTCGTGGATACTTCTGAGATTGTCCTTGTCCGGATTGGATTGAGAACGAGCTTTTGTGGATACTTGGGAACATCAGTTGGACTCATTGGATTTTGGTACTAGCCCAGTGCCAATCTCTTGTGAGTCATCCTCGTGGTGGGTGAGCTCGGCATCACTGATTATCTTGTGCCTCGACATCAACCTTGGCATGATCTCGACATTGACACCTTTGTTTGATATTGTATTCATTTGTTGTATTGGTCCTGGCTTGGAAAAGCCTGTGGATTGTTCCTGAAATAAATTCCTAAAGAGGGGCTAGGGCCTATTCCCCGCTCAGCGTGGTGTACGGTGTGCATCCCCTATTCCCATCTTTCTCTCCCCCTTCTCTCTATCTTTGTCTCTCATACATATGGTTGCATCTGTCACTGCACGCTCAGTTGGGATTATAGTGGTATCAGAGCGGGATTTCTCAAAACTCCCTTGGGAAAAGCAAGAGCATCGTCTTCTTCATCACCTTACTACCTCCTTACTACCGGTGCCCACCTCTGCAGTGCCTGTATCCATTGTTGCTCCACCAATTGTGCTGCCCTTCAGCCCCCTGTTCTGCCTCTGCTCCACCACTGCTCTTCCACTGCTTTGCCACCAACCGCCTTAATCTGTACTGTGCGCTGCCAACAGCACCAACGCCACCACCATCTCTTCCTGCTGCTGTTGTGCGCCACCTGCACCTCCAGCACCGCCATCAGTTGCAGCTCCTGAACGTTACTCTACAACTTCACCATCGCCAATCACCTTTGCCTTATGTAACCAACATAACTATCCACCTTCTTTAGCTCTATGCGCCACCTATAGTGCCCAACCAACGCCAGCACTCTAGTTTGCCTAGGCCGCCTCCACCCTTTGGCTGTGTCGCCCTTGTGCCACCGATAGTCGGTTTTGCTACTGCCTCTCGTTGCCGCTTGCTGCCCTGAAGAGCCTGCACCATCGGCTCTCTAATCTATGTACAATGAGCAACCTCCCCCTCAAATTTGTGCACTCCCTATGCACTACTCTCTTCCCTAAAAGCATCCCTACTATTGCCTTTATCTGCAACATCTATCCTGATCAGAGAATTTAGTTTGAGAAACACCAACTTCTCTAAACCCTCTAGAAGGAGGAAAGTTACCTTGTGGAGACACTACCTAGTTATGGATACTTCTGAGATTGTCCTTTTCCGGATTGGATTGAGAACAAAGAGCTTTTGTGGATACTTGGGAACATCAATTGGACTCATTGGATTTTGGTACTAGCCCGCCGGTGTGTAAGTCTCTTGTGGGTCATCCTTGTGGTGAGCTCGGCATCAGTTATCTTGTGCCTCGATATCGACCTCGGCCGGCCCAATCTCGACATCGACTTTGTTTGATATTGTATTCATTTGTTGTATTGGTCTTGGCTTGGAAAAGCCCGTGGATTGTTCCTGAAATAAATTTCTAAAGAGCGGGCGGGGCCTGTTCCCCACCCAATGTGGTGTACCGTGTGAATCCCCTATTCTCGTCTTTCTCTCCCCCTTCTCTCTCTCTATCTTTGTCTCTCGTACATGTGGTTGCATCTGTCACTGCACGCTCTGTTGGGCTTAGACCTTCAAAGGTAGTGCCCCTATCGAGTCTCAGTGGTGAAAGTTGCCAAAAGCATCTCAGCGCTATCACGATGGTGTCTAAGTTACGGAATAACTCGCATCATTTAGGATTGCCCCAACAAACTTAACCCAAGAAGTGGTCAAGGGCCCCCCACAACCCAATTAAACATGCTAAGTGCCATGAGAGAAAAAAGCTCTTTGGTGATCATCATTGATGCACTCGTTCCTTACATGAGGTCAAGCCAAAGCCATGGCTCTTCATAGCTTAAAAAACAGACGGAGTGACAAAATCTCACATGCTTCTACAAAGTGTTCCAAGGGACAAAAGAAGTGATAAAGGAAACAACATAAGAAATCTAGACCCTCAGTAATAGAACAAATTTCTAGACCTAATAAAGAGGGTAGTGTGATCATTGAGAGTGACGATGGAGATGTAAAGACCTCTTCTTCCTCAATAAGATGCACTTAGAGATGAAATTTTGGACATGGCTCAAAGAGCAATAGTTGAAAGACCTCAATGGAATGGACCACAGGACCTTCCAAAGAAAGTCACGCAATATGCCAACCCCACCATTGAGGAAAGAACTAGGTTCATAGCTGCACAAAACTTGGTGAAGGAGACTCGATACCAATTAGAGAGACCCTCGGCCCAGTTATAAATTTGTGACTAAGATAGCTCTTAACCCTATACTAGAAAGATCCAAAGAAGGGAGTGTGTTGTCTCCCCCAAAAAGTTCCTATAAAAAATCAAAATTTGTGACCAGGCCCATGGACGTTGGAATTAGTGCAAATATGAAAACCAAAACAACGAAGGAAGAAGCCAAGATGGGGAAAGATAGAGTTTCTAAAAATATAACAAATATTGTCTTAATGACTACCTTGAGGAGCAAGCAAAGCCTTATGTTGCTTTGTTATCCATATGGTTGAACGAATATGGACAAAACTCTTTAAATGAGTACTCTACCCTCTTATTTGGGTTCAGAAGGAGGAATCATTGTAATGAGAGTGCCTATCTTCGGGGACGGGCAACCAGACAAAAAGACACAATAGGAATGAGCATGGTAATTTCTGCTCCTATCACACTTACATTGTGTGCATTCTTGTCAAGAGACTCAGGCCTTTAGCGAGATATATGAGAGTGGATGGATGCAAAATTTGGCCAAAACCCATAGATGGGCTTGACATAGAGTCTGATAAAAGTACTGCTATATTGCTGATAATCCTAGTATCACATGTAAAAACTTTCCTGTCAACAAGTTTGGCAAGTACTTCGAGGGCGAGGAGCTTAATGCCACCTTGCCATTGAAACTGAAAAACAAAACACACAACAATCCTAGATGGGGGAGCTTCCATCAGCATGGCCACAAAAAAACAATGGAGAAGTTGGCATCAGCATAGCCACACAAAAATAATGGGAGAAATGTGGATCACCAAATTTGGTTTCCATTATCCTAAAAATCAAACTAGTTTATGGAAATCTTACCATGCCCATTGGTGTAATTAGGATCAACAAGTTGACCTCATGTGGACTTAACTTGATCACATATTTGCTATCATGGACTTTAAAAGCCTATGACATATGATGTGATATTGGGAAGGCCATTTATGAGATACCTTAGAATGGTCCATGACTGGGGAAATGACCATGTCTATTTGTGCAAAAAGTAGAGGATATGACTCCGCAAGGGGTGCCAGTACCTAATCAAGGAAAGAAAACCTCTTCAAAGAAAACCCAAAAACCACCAATTAAACAACCACAAGTCAATCTAGCCAATGGTGGGTCTACAAGGAGACATTTAAGAGTCATACACTTCAAAAGGATGTCTCAGATTCATCAAAACACTTGCACTCTTTTGCTTCTTCATCCAAATCTGATAAAACACTCCAAATGTCAAAGAAGAGGAGAAGATGCACAAAAAAACAAGACATCAACTTCCAAACTTCATAAGCATGTTATCTGCATCATCAGAGAGGTTGCAAAGAACCCACACATGGAGAAAGAAAAATCAACGTCAAGTATGGATTCCTAAGGAAGTCTTGTTGAAGCTTGGATATTACACAACAGGTCAGGTATTGATTTGCACAACAACACCAAGGAGCCTCAGGTGTCCAACTCTTCTAGATCACAACAAATTAGGAGCAATCAAATCATCAAAAAAATCTAGGAAGCCAGCCAAGGTACCATAGTATGGCAGAAATCTTTCGGCACAACCATTTCCATCATTTGTCTCAACAAAGATGAAACAACCGAATGGAAAATTAAATCAAATCCAATTGATCTAGAAAAGGGGAAAGAAAATATTCTCCATCAGCTGTCACTTGAGGAGGATATGCTTATTAAAAGCTTCGTTGCATATCTACCACCTCAACCTCAGCTTTCTGAGGAAAGATTAAATATGATGACTACTCCAAAATACTCATCTTGAAGAATAGGATATTCCCTAACATTCCTTCCAATTAACAATGACAAAAACCAAGAATAGGGAGGGGGGAGTTATACATTCACAAATCACTTTAGTCACTCAAAGCCCAAAATGTGGTGGAGAGCCTAGAGGGTCTAGGATTTTAATTTGAGCTTACTCATTGTATTATTTGTTGTAATCATTGAGTTTGTTCTAGTTTTATCTTGTTGCTCGAAGAGCCCAAAATGTGGTGGAGAGACTAGAGGGTATAGGATTTTCATTTGAGCTTACTCATTGTATTATTTATTGTTGTAATCATTGAGTCTGTTCTAGTTTTATCTTATCACGCATACTGAATGAGGTGCTCGTAAGAGTTCAAGTCATGTCACTTGTGCCAGAGGGAAAAGCATAAGAATCCAAATTAATGGAACTTCTTTGTATGGAGGAGGGGGGGAGCTCTTTTACTAACTTTTATGCCACCGCCTACATTACACACGCACTTGCGCACTTTCACATCTCACACATAGCACTTTCACACATGCACGGTGCACTTCTTGATTGAACCTTTTCTCCGACAACCATATCCTTGCTCATGTTTCTCTTTCATTGGATATTGTTTTGAATATTTCATCAAGCATATAAGAAGATAGGTGCTCTCTTTCAAGCACATGCATTTGGCACTCTTTTTGCTTTCTATCCAGGCACATACATGAGCACACAGTACCCTTGACTACAATGTCTCACTTTACTCTAATAATCTTTTATTCTGGCTGCTACCAAAGCAAAATGAATTGTCTCAAATCAATTCTTTCATGCTTTCAATCTTTTATTTCAGTTGCTACCAAAGCCAAATGAATTGTCTCAAATCAAGTCCTTCATGCTTTCAAACTACACCACACACACACACTATACACTTACACTCGCGCACAAAAAACTTTCACTCGGTGCGCATGAAGTTAGTGCCTCATCATCAAAATCCATTCCTTGTTTATATATCTTTCTTGCATAGCATGATTTGTTTAATTCTTGTGATGCACATAAGGTACAAGTGCTTGCACTTTTCAAGCACATGCATTTTGCACACTTTATATTTTTTATCCCAAGAACTTACATTTGCACAGCGACCACATCCTCACCCAGCATGATAAACCATTTATCACTTGCTCATTCTTTACATCCATTCAACCACTCAAGAATCTCTGGTAGTAGCCTCTTCCACTACTACATGATGCTTATGTTCTGATGACGATTTTAGACGATTGTCGTGGGCGTCCAAAATAACATCTGAAATATTGGCGATATTAGCATCGCTAAAAATGTTGGTATTGGTCGAAAATATCGTCAGAAATGACATGGAAATAGAGTTCAAAAATTATTTTATTTTTTTATTTTTAGCTTATTTATATCCTAATCGATATATATTTTTTTCCAGTTTTGGTATATACAAATACTTGTAAAACTAAATGAAACCAATAAATACATTACCATCAAATCATAGCATGTGAGAATATTTTCATGTTTACAAAATCATAGTTGATCATTATCAACTCTCTCATCTTCAAAAAGATCATTGGCCCTAAAAAGATCTATTTCAAGGAAAATCCCTCCATCTTCGAATCGTGTAGGAATAGAAGATGCCTCTATGTCGGCCTCTAAATCTTCTAGCTCTAGCTCTAGTTCCTCATTTGTTGCTAGCTCTTCGTCTTGATGTACTTTGACATATAGTGGAACTTGATCTTGTTGGCCCACACCAATCTTTGCTTCATCTTCTACTATTTCCATGTCTTCATATATTTGTTTACTACGTGGTGCCACTGGGATTACAAACCACCATCTTAGATCTCTTGGGTCCTCCTTAAATATTATTTGCTTACAATGCTCTAGTAGTACAAATGTGTCTTTTTGGTTTGTCCATATCTTTGTGGAGTCCACTTGAACTAATCCGGATTTGTCTCTTCGTACGGTTGCATGTGCTCCTGTTGTGACTACCTTGACATCAAAGACATATGAAACTTTCTAAAGCCAACCTTGATGATACCTTGGATGGTTTCAAAGTAATCGAGCATGTTCACATCCATATTTGAATCACTTGCACTAGTCCTACTTTCATGCATGAAATTTTCTTTTAACACCACAATCGAATGTTGTTCTCTTCTTATCGATCCTCTCCACTCGAAAATGGCATCCATGTGACCACAGTGCTGCAAATTTTCAATACTGAAAGAAAATAACACATCGTTCATTTGGAGAAGTTGTAAACAATATTTGGAAAACATGTGAATATATCGAGTCTTAGAATGAATGAAATCACCTACATGGTAGTCATAACTGTATGCAAGCTCCTCTTCCTCATCCATAATAACTTCATTATTACGAAGTTTTTCTTCTTGTAAGGTTTGTTGAAACCATCTACTGGATGGAAAGTGCGATGAAGGGTATGGTTGGTGAGCTGTAGTCCTGAGCTGTAGTCCAACTCCTTCGAAAAGCTTGACGAGCTCGATTCCTTTTGTTCTTGGCCTCTCCCTACTACCACTTGATCCACTTTTGCATACTCTTTGAGTTTAAGATGCAAAATTTATTGATCTCATCTGATAAGGCAACATCCATCCTTCTCTCAGTCCCTTGTCCTTGTGGCTCTTCTCCAATCACCCTATCATCCTCTTACGTTGACCATAGTTTAGGCATTTCATGGTCTACGGTACTAAGAAACTTTGTGATGTACACGAAGGATTCTTGCACAAGCCATCCCATTTCCATACTTCCCTTTGAGCGAGCTCTTTGTTTGCTAGAGAAATCCTTTTAGCGTCTTCATGAACACAACTAAAAAGATAGTGGGGAATAACCTAAAGTGGTGGGGTAATTTTTTTTTCATTTGCATTCCCTACGTGCACTATCTCATTCAAAAAACTCAGAGTCAACAGATCTCTTCTCTCTTCCTCTTCCCCACTTCCTCTCCCCCACTGATAGCTGCTTGAGAAAATGTATGCATCTTCGGTGATGGCTAACTCGAAGGGCAACGATGAAGATACAAAGGTGCCTCTCTCTCTCTCTCTCTCTCTCTCTAATCTCTCATCAACGTGCTAATCGAGCTCCATAGATGTTGGTGGTCTTGAGCTCAATATATGAGAGACAAGGAGATTGTGTTTACTTTTCTAACCAATGTTTTCTGCGTGCCAGAAGTGGGCACCCACCAAGTTTCACCACCCGAAGTTAGAGACAAGGCCATTGAAAGAATTTTGTAGGAATTCAGAGGATTTTTGTGTTTGGCCTCAATCTTGAGGGGGGGAGGATGCAAGGCATCTAACTCCCAATGAGGTGCCACCAAAGCATTGGCTAAGAGTGTTTTTAGCGCTCCTCGAGAAAGACAAGAAGGTAATGTTGTTGAGAATGGCAAAGCATGAGCACTACCTACCCTTGTATACATTATATAAATAGGTTTACCAAGATACACCATCAAACTATTTTTTGGGCCTTCAATTTGCTTGATGCTACATCTATGAGGTCTGCACCGGTCCTATGAAGTGGGCCGTATTTGCTGAGCAGGTTGTTAAAAAGAAGACAAGTGTCGATGGTAATTGAACAAAAAAAATAACTCAGTGGTGGATGTGCGAGGCAAGTGTATAGTCGATGTCATCTATGAGATGTGGTGTAACACTATCTCAGGATATGCATGCACTTTGTTGGCACAAGGTAGCCTATATGAGCCAGAGGTGGAGGTCTCAGGTCACTGCTAGCTGACATTCTACTGAATACCAAGTGCAGAAAGAAGCTGCATTGCTGGCTCTTCGTAAAGTGATAATGAAGGTAGAGGAGGCAAAGTGCATCTTGCATCGCATTGAAGGTGCAATTGAATACCACACCATGATGCATCCATCAAATAACATGCCCTCTGATGCACAAGAAAAAGCAGAGCAAAAACTTCAAGATAAACTTTGCGTCACTAAAGAAGCTCTAGAAAAAGCAAAGGTATGTATATGTGGTTTCTACATATGAAGAAAGTTCATGCCATGTTCATTGCCTCTTTGTCTGTGTTTATAGGCTGATTTAGACCACAAGAATGAGGCTGTGGAGAGAGCAAGTGCTAGTAGAGCTTTCATGATGGGTGTGACGTTAGAAAACTCTAGCACGATGATCATTCCACAACCGCCAAAAATTCTTCTACATGAGGATAGTATGCTGATTGTGACGAAAAATTACCCAGGGTGTGGCCTCGGATTTGAAGAGGACCAGTCTATTTTTGGTCTATTTATATTACCTTTCAAGCATGCGTACCATGTATTTTTGCTACTCTTATGTATGTGTCAAAGGCAAGTGCATTGCAGTTGGTTGTAGCCAGAGGCCATACCCAAAGAAGCAGAAAAAAATGGTGGTAAGGAAACCACTTGGTCATGCCATGCTTGAAAAGAAAGGTAGAACGCTATACTCTTTAATTGGTTTTATTTGATTAGCACTGCTGGGCATTTGTTAATACCACCTTTAAGCACTTACTATATGCCAGCCCATTGGAAACCAGTTGAAAGCCATTTGCGGTGCTTCCTAGCTATTATAGTGGGTGTCAATCTAGTGATTGAAAATCTATTGTTATGCTCCAAACATATAAACTAGTTGTCAGAAGACTCAAAACAATAGTCCAAAACCCTTTCAAGTTCCCTTCTCTTATAAACTTGTTGTCAACCAATTGCCATTTGTCATACTCTCAATCTATAAACCGGTTGACAAGTTGGAAGCCAGTTGTCATTTGTCATGCTCCCAACACCACTTTCTCAGCATTCAAAGACACATCCTATCCACCATAAAACTTGGAGAGTAGTTTCAATGCGAATAAAGGAAATTTTGCATTGTCTTTTGAGAACTCTTTATGAAATATAATAATATGCGCATTAAAATTGTAATCGTGATGATTCAAGTTAGCTTACTATCAATTATAAGCAAGTGTCATAAAGTGTATGTATCTTTTGAATGATTCAAATCTTATATATTCAGCGAGACCAGCATCCTTTCAATGACCTGTTGATTTTGAACTGCTAGCACTAGATGATCTTGAGCCTCTTGCTCTCTTTAGGAAACCATCATCATATACAAAAACTTGGAAGTAATGTAATACGTTTAACAAAATACACGTAAAACAAATACTAGTAGCTTAAGAAATTTTTGGTACTATTACCTGTTGATTTTCATCACCCTCAAGCATTTTGCTTGTTCACAAAGGGATCATAGACTTACTGCCTTCATGTACGATAACTGCTATATATTTTCCCATATCTGCCAAACCAAGACGGTCTGCAATTACTGCAGCCTCCTTCTCAAAAGGAAATCGGGTTTCATATGTCCTTGCTTCATTGAATATGTCCTTTAATATCTCCCTTCCAGGCAGATACTCGGAGTCCTGGACTACAGAATCAACTAGGAGGTGTTTGTCAACTCCTTACTCTACCCACCCCATGTTTGTTTCACTATAATTTGCTAAAGCAGCCAAGCAATAGTCTTCATGAATATTAAAATGATGCATAATGTCTGTTAATAATACATAATCACATTGGTCTACCATAGTAAAGCTAGGCAAAGAAGGAAGTGACAAGTCTCCTCCCTGTTCATTCTCATTAGGTGGACTCGCTTCCAATGGGATTATACTCATTGGTGTTATTGCATCGACACCAACAAGGGATGTACTAGTGGGAAACATTTCCTTTTTGGCCTTCGCACTCTCCTCTACTAGATCGATAGCACCTCTTCTTCAACTCCATCATTCTTGAATGGCACTTGACTTCTTGGTAAATCTGTTGTCCAGGGCTCAAAGTCTTCAGTAAGGAGATGCAAAAAACAAAGAAATCCATAATTGTATTGCAGAAGGCGACACTTCTTTGAGTGTAATGGGCATTTATCCTATACTCTACTGTTGCTGAGTTGGAGATATTTTCAAGACAACGGTTGAGCCTTCTTTTCATGACTTTGTCTGTTGCAAAATCAGATGAATGAACATATCGTTCACCACATCAGACGTCACAATGTTGCTAGAAACTATCTTTTCATAATCATGCTCCCGGTCACTAAGAAAAATCCCAAAAATCTTGGTAATGTTCTAAAAAAACGAAAATTTTGCATTGAACATTAAAGACAATTCAGGAGCATAGTGGTGGGCATGTGCCTTGTATAGGAACATACATAGCTTTTCTACGCAAGACTCTTCTGCCTCATCATCCGATTCCAAGAGAATGTCCAACTCATTCGCTAACATGTCTAAAGAAACATTTGAGTCGATTAGGACAAGCATGCTTAACATACAAGGGGTTAGTACCACAAGCGATAAGAGGCTTAGGTGATCACCTTGTCACTTGGTACTGACCACAAAACAAAAGAAAATAAAAGGGGGTCAGTGTTAAGCAAATTAGGGGCTTACGCGATGCCTGTGAGTTCCCTACTACCGCTTGGTACTAACCCCTTGTGTATAAAAGGATAGACATGGGGGTAAATATGAGGCCATATGGATCATGGGGTCAGTTCCAAGAGGTAGGGGGCTTACGTAATGTCCGCGAGACCCTTAACACTTCGTACTGACCCAGATAACAAAATGAAAGACCCCAAAATAAAAGAAAACAAAAGGGGATCAGTATCAAGCGACGATTAGGGGCTTACGGATGCCTACGAGTTCCCTACTGCTTGGTACTGACCGCTTGTGTATAACAAGAGAGACATGGGGATAAATATGAGGCCATATGGATCATGGGGTCAGTCTCAAGCGGTGAGGGCTTACGCAATGTCCGCGAGCCCTCCAACAACCTTACAGAAAGAAAAAGAAATTATATGATGTTTTAATGAACCATAGCTTGCTAAACTGTGATGCATGCTCATTTTGAAGGCATGGGATGAAACTTTTATTTGAAGGGTTAAATCTATTATGCCATTTTTTCCCTATATGTAACAAGGGGATTTTGAAAAAATCACCCTTCAATTTTTTGGTGGCCTTATATGAAGGGTAAAATGGCTTATAAATGCATGAGACCTTCTAATGCCACTTATTAATAGGACTCACCACACACGTGGTGCTAAGACCACCACCTGGGTCTAAAACGGTCCAAATCTCCTTTGGGGACATCAAGCTTTCTGCCCATCCTAAACCCTTGGTGTCGAGTTCTCTGCCCTTGATGTCGTCCCTCTCCATCGACATCATCTAACATGTGCCTTGCCATTGCCTTGGTGTCGATCTCCCCTACTGCCATTGTCGTCTTGCCAATCGCCAAAGCGGGTATCCTTGTAGTGCCTTATAGCTTGTTCTTACTGACCCCCTTTTCTTTAATTTGGTTATCTGGATCAATACGAAGCAATAAGGGGCTTGTGGACATCACATAAGCCCCCTACCGCTTGGTACTGACCCCATGGTCCATATGGCCTCGTATTTACCCCCATGTCTCTCCTTTTATACACAAGGGGTTAGTACCAAGAGGTAGGGAACTCGTAGGCATTACGTAAGCCCCTAATTGCTTGAAATTGACCCCCTTTTATTTTGGTGTCTTTCATTTTGTTATTTGAAGAGCAAAAGCACAAGACCAGTCACATCATCAAGATGCCACACAACCAGAACCTCATGCACAACCAGAACCGGAGGCACAACCACAAGCACAACCGAAGACTGCTGCCCCACACTCACAACCATCCGATTCTGCCAGTGATGGTGATAATTGTTCTAATGATCTAGCAGATGAGGATGTGGGCCAAGAACCCAATAAGATTCATAGAGAAATTAACGTCATTGAAGCAGAAAATATTAGAGAATTAAGGGAGTTGGAGACTTGCACGCCTGTCAATATAGGATTTACAATTCGGGGAAGCAGGCTTGTTTACCAGCTTAGATGCAGCTAATTTACGTGTTTTGTGATGTGGCGGGATACTGAAAGTCACAAACAAAATCGTGAATATATCACTATGGTATGTTGGCATGATTGTGCTGTATTCTATTTTCTAATTCTAATTCTATTTTTAGCAAGTCATGTTTCTATTTTCTCACAAATCCTAATTCTATTTTCTATTCATTGTTGCCTGCAAGTATTGTCTCTCGCTTCTACCAGAAGAGATACAAAATAGTACATATGGCCTGGTTTCAGGGGGTCAACCTTGATCTAGCGCGAATTATTATCACGGCTTACTATATGAAGAGTGAGTCTCATGTTAAGTTATAAACTGGCAACATATATTAGGTAATTTGTATATGTTTTTTTCATAAATGTCCTGTTTATTTTTTCAGTGCATTAGAGTTTTCTTGTCTATGACATTGCACAAAATACATGTTACTTTGCAAACTGTGTCTCTGAATATCATGGTTGTGTTAGAGAGTAATCCCCTATTAACATTTCTCTCTTCCACAATCATATAGATAGATTTATTGAAGTAGGATAAACTAATGCTTGTTTTATCAACCTTTCAGATGTGCTCGAAAGTTTGCATCAGTTGTGGAACACCTATTATTGGAGCCAAATCTTATTGAGACCATGAGATATTGAAGGATAAAGGTGCCAGTCCAACTTGTAGATGTCAGATGTGGATGGAGGATGTGCCTTAACGCATTTCTTTTTCTAAAAAATATTTTTAATTGTGAGATCCCCCTGATCCCACCGAGCAACGGATTCGGGGTACTAGCAGCGGAAGTAGCACTTCTCGCGCGGGACAGGGGTCCCACACTCGGGGCCTCGCCCACGGATATCCGGACAAGAAACTAATCCGTCGGTTTGTCCAAAACCGAAACCGGAAAAACTTCCTTTACCCGGAAAGCACGGGCGATCCCACCAGGATAACTCTTTACTCTAACGTAGTCAAGATCATTACTGATCAAACTGATCTGACTGCACCTTTAATGGTACTTGGTCAAGTCAAGGAAGAACTTGCACTTGGATCATTGGGATCAACGCTTTTTTCCCCATCAAGAGGCACAGCCGTTGATTCCTATCCATAGAACAATTTCTATCCGGGATTTACTTCATCTATCGTAATAATAGAATTTAAATCTCGATTTACGGATCCATCAGTCCAGCCTAACCCCATCCGATCCCATGGGTTAGCCAACCGCCCAACCACTGTAGTGATGGGATCCAATTTGGAATTTGGTTAGGTTTTGTCCCGGGTACCAAGGAAAAGAGTTCCAAGGCCCCCTAGCCGGAAGTTCATGCAAACATAAAACTAGCCACACCACTTACACACCCAATATGAAATTGCCTTTTTCTTAGCATCAGCTAACTTTAAAACAATCCTTTAAGGAAACCATAGTACCACTGATCACAATCTTCCAATTTATCCAGTTGATTCATAATTTCCCATCATTCCTTCATCAGAGTATCTATGGCATCATTGGCAACTAGAACGCTCACCACCTGTCCACACAGAGGCCGTTTCCATAGTTCCTAGCCCATAATACTCGGCAATATAATCACTTATCAAGATGGACTCTCGTTGAAGATCAGCAAGATCAACCAACAGATCCATAAAAAAGAGCCATGGACTCATCCGTTGAGGACCAGCAAGGTCAGTCAACCAGATCCATGCCCGGTTTCACAAAACAACTCTTACTCCTTGTTCCAATATCTTCCTCGACGCACGCGTGGGTATCCTAGGCGACCCAGAGCCCGAGCACCGTATGGTCAGCACCCTCTAGGATCCTTCGCAGGTGACCTAGCGCTTCACTCATAGGCCGCTTCCTTGGTCCCTCATCCACCGTACCGGAAGCTCACCATTTTAATCGAACCGAGGCTGGTCAAGACCTCGGCCGACCTTGCTACGCGAGACGTCCTCCATTGACTCTCCGTCAGCAGTTGCAACTTTAACCATGACCTTAATCACAAGACGGTCAAAATGCTTCCCCAGCATTCTTGACATAAAACAGCCATTTACAAACAGCATTTACAATAGTTTACAAATACAATTTCTATATTAACTCTCATTTTTCCACATTATCCCTCATTAATCCACATTACTATTCCACATTCCATTTATATATATACTCATCCAATCACATCATTTTCCATCTCTTCACTTCAGATTCCTTCACATCACATATCATATATTCACATCCATATCCACATCCATACATCCACATCCACATCCACATTCACATCCATACATCCACATCTACATGCTTACCTCCATTTTCACATCCTCATTTATACATCCACATCCCGTATCCACATTCATACATACACATCCATATCCACATCCATACATCCACACCCACATGCATACATCCACTATCACGTCCTCATTCATACATCCACATCCACATACATACATACATCCACATCCACATTCCCATTCACATCTATACATCCACATCTACATTCACATACATACATACATCCACATCCACATTCCACATTCACATCTATACATCCACATCTACATCCACATTCACATACATCCACATCCACATCCACATTCCCATTCACATCTATACATCCACATCTACATCCACATACATACATCCATCCACATCCACATTCCACATTCACATCTATACATTCACATCTACATCCACATCTACATCTACATCCACATACATACATCCATCCACATCCACATTCCACATTCACATCTATACATTCACATCTACATCCACATTCACATACATCCACATCCACATTCCCATTCACATCTATACATCCACATCTACATCCACATACATACATACATCCACATCCACATTCCACATTCACATCTATACATCCACATCTACATCCACATTCACATACATCCACATCCACATTCCCATTCACATCTATACATCCACATCTACATCCACATTCACATCTATGCATATACATCCTCATGCATACATCCACATTCACATTCATACATCCACACTCCCATCTCCACATTCACACATCCACATACATACATCCATTTCCACATTCCCATTCATATAACCCCATATGCCTTCACATCTAATCTTTTTCGTCACATCCATTCTTGCCCTATCATCACAACCCATATACATCTTATCCTATCACATACACTTCTTACCTCATCTCATACACATCTTATCACATCTTAATTCATCTTATTACGTCTTATCGCATTTTATACACCTCTTATCACATCCTATCACATCTCATATCTATTTATAGAATACAAGAGAACTCTTATATTTGATATAAGATTTCTTTACACATTTATTTATGAATAAATTCTATTTAAGGAGATTAATACTTTCAAAGTAAAAATCAATCTTTTATGCATCTTCCTATGCATAAATTCATTTTTAATGAAAATGACACTTTTGAATTAAATTTTAATCTTTTATACATTTTTCTATACATAAATTCAATTTAGATGAGAATGACACTTTTGAATTAAAAAAATCAATCTTTTATACATCTTCTTATGCATAAATTCAATTTGGTAGGAATTACACTTTTAGAATAAAAAAATTTCTCTTATGCATCTAAGTTAAGCATAAAATCCATTTATGAGGAAAATCACACTTTTAGTATAAAAAGAATATCTTTTATGCATACCTATATGCATTAAATTCAATTATGATAAAAGTCACACTTTTATAATAAAATAATCAACTTTTATGCATACCTCTATGCATGAAATCTAATATGATAAAAGTAACACTTTTGATATAAAAATTTTTCCATTATGCATACTTCTATGCATGAAATAAAAATGGTAAAAATAACACTTTTGATATAAAAATTTATCCATTATGCATACTTCTATGCATGAAATAAAAATGGTAAAAATAACACTTTTGATATAAAAATTTATCCATTATGTCTAATATTAAAATTCAATTTTTCCATGATTGTAATGAAATTCTTTCAATTAATCTAGGATGATAATTCCTAGAATATGGTAGGAAGTCCTCTTTTTATGCTTTGAATGAGATTATTTTATGCATAATTTTTATAAAAATTTTGCCATAGCTCCGCTGCTATGACTGATAAATCTCAATTTTTCTAAGGGATAATGCTTATCATTAAGGAAATAATTAAAATGATCTCTAATTGGATTATTAATCCATAATGGATTGAATCATCAATATTCATAAACTAAAAGCATAGAAAAAAGCCATTAATTTGGCCTCAAGCATAGCTTAATCTTGGGTTAAGGAAAAGCTTTATGAAAAGCTTGATTTGGATTGAGAACGGGTCATGAGTATGACCATTTCTTGAGTGAGAGAGAGAATTTACATAAGAATCATTAGAATTTAAACATAAATGAAAATTAACTTCAATAGCATTTATTAAATTATGTAACTCTTCACTACTATTCAAACTTCAATAGCATTTAAAAAAAAACCATACCAATTAAACTTCTCAAGCTTGAGAGGGGTTGAGAAGAGAGAAACATTGAGAAATTATAGAAAGATCAATATTCACTAATTACCTTACAACATGCTTGATTCTTTGTTCACGGTAGAGGCCCCCAACCAATCAATTGGTTAAGTATGTTGATGGAGCCACTAATGGGGATTGAAGAAAGAGGGAAGCTCCAAAAACTAGTGAATTATTAAATGAATTCACAGTTCTTGGCTTAGGTGGAGTAGAGTAACGATGCATAAACACTATATATTTTTCAACAAGGGGGAGGCTTCTATTTATAGGAAAAATTGAGCTCCTAACCAAACAAACTGATTCTAGAATTTTCTAAATCAGTTTGGTCAATATTTGACCATTTTTAGGTCAGTTAAGCTAACTTTTTGGAACTAGACTTAAATGAGGAGAGAGGAGAGATGAAATATCTCAATTTTTATAAGTTTAAAACTCATTCAAGCATGTGAAATATGCACCTCCTTTAAAGAACTCCCTTTCCTTACATATGTCATATTTTTAATATTGCTCATAGTTTTTTACTAATAAACCTTGTACATTTTCAACTCTTCGTCTTATGTGAAATATGCACCTCCTTTAAAGAACTCTTCTTCCTTACATATGTCATACTTTTAATATTGCTCATAATTTTTTACTAATAAACCTTGTACATTTTCAACTCTTCATCTTATGTGAAATATGCACCTCCTTTAAAGAATTCCCCTTCCTTACATATGTCATATTTTTAATATTGCTCATAGTTTTTTACTAATAAACCTTGTACATTTTCAACTCTTCACCTCATGTGAGCATTTACTCATTTTTGGGTATTTTCTTTTTACAAGTTGGATTTATCTCCTCCCTACACATGGATTGATGCTATTGGTCCATAGGAGCCTTAATTGGACCATAGTCTAAAGATTTCTGAAAATCTACACCCTTAGGCTAAGGTTCTTTATAGCTATTTTCGATTAATTCCAATTGCACATTGGAAAATTCTTTTTGAATTTCTGTTTCAGGGGAACTCATCTGAATTAGAAGAGATATTTTTCTATCCAAAAATATTCAAAATCTGAATATTCTCTCTCTAGAATATTTTTCTCTCTCTAGGCTAAAACAGATAGAAACAAGGTCTTTATATTTCTGAAGAGGGATTGATTACAGGGAAAGATACTAGACATCAAAAAGGGGGTGGGGGAGGAATCTTACATTCTACCCCACTTAAAAAACGCGAGATGTCCTCATCTCGCAGGTGGAGTATGCTCTCTTTCATCATCTTTTTCTTCTTCAATCACATTCAACGTTACGCCTTGGAAGTGGACGGTCGATTTTTCCCTGGTATTCTGCTGGCTTATGGATGACTTGAGAATTGTCGGTTAAGCCTTGGGTTTTTTTTTTTTTTTTTTTCAATTGCAGTAAGGATCTGCCCTTCTTTCCTCTTCTACTTCATCTGCAATTGTGACTGCTCTGGCTGCTGCAGTCTGAGGTGGAATTCTTTCTCTTTGGTTGCCCCTATTCTGGAAAGGAGTTCTGAGGTTACTCTGGGTAGAGGCAGATGGTTGATTTGGAGTTCTTCTGGGGTTATCCTGGCTTGGGCGAGACGGACCCTGATTAGACTGGTATGAAGGAATTGGTCTCTGAATTCGGGGTCCTAGACTTCCCTGTCCCCTTGACATGGCAGGAGTTGGGCAGTCTTTTAACTGATGACCAAAACCTTGGCATCCAAAACACCGGTTCTCACTTCTGGTCTCATTGTTCTGCATCCTTAAAATAGATGGTCCTCCTGAGAAAGTATTCTGGGGGAAGGATCTTCCTTCACTTTGGAATCTTCCTGCATCTTGATTCTGAATTGGTCCTTGCTGCCTCTTTGGGGGTGGAAAGTTTGAAGTACCTTCCTGGGCTTGGAATCTTTTAAAGTTAGAGGGTGCAGGCTTTGGCGGGACCTTTACTACAAAGGCCTTGGCAAAATCCTTTGCCATTTTTACTGCTTCAGCCATGGACACTGGTTTGGCATTTTTGACCAATGTGTCTAAGGGTTCGTTCATTCCCCGAATGAACCTGGCCATGAGCTGTTCTTCGTCTAGAGGTGGTGAGTATTTGAGTAGAAGAGCAAAGGCCTGGTGATATTCTTCAATGGTTTTGTTCTCCTGCTTTAGTTCTAAAAATTCGTTCATTTTGGTTTCCAAAAATCCAGGGGGACAAAATCTCTTTCTCAAATAGGTTTTTAGGTCATTCCAAGATTGAGTATTTCTATTCAGACGGTTGGTGTCACAGTGGTTCCTCCATGCTACCCTGGCTGTTTCCACTATTTTCAACCGGCCAAGAGCCATTTTGCTCAGCTCATTATAACCTGTGACGTCAAAATACTCTTCCATGGCTTCCACCCATTTCTCCACAGTCTCACCCAGGTTCTCCCCTTCTCCTTTGAAGGGTCCTGGCTGAGTCCTATGAAGAGCCTTGCGAACATCAGGGTCAAGTTCGTTATCTTCAAGGATAGGGTCTGGCTGCTGCTGACGGCTACGGTTTCCTCGTCTCATGATTCTGTCAAAATTTATATATTAGAGAGAGAATAGTTATAAGATCAGAAGGGAGATTCTTATTTTTGAATACTTCAATAACTGGGGAGAAATTTTACATTCTACCCCACTTAAAAAAGTGTGAGATGTCCTCATCTCACCAAGTAGAGGACAACTCTTTTTCTTAAGATCCAATTTATTCTAGGGTTCCTTATATTCTGGTCAACCCAACAGAATACGGGGATAAATATCCCTTATATAGAACTCATCATTAAATAAATTCATTTCAGATCATATCATTCATATCTTTAACACGATAATGGTCCATCAGATCGAAATTTTTTCTTTCTGAACATTCCTCCACGGGAATTTCAGTCAAGCAAGTTTTCAATTTGTCATCCCTTAACTTGATATACCGAGTCAAGTGTTAACAGTAGTACTTTGACAGCACAATCCACTAATCTCATAGTGATTTGTTGAAATCATTATCATCATTTATCATTACAGGGACTCGTCCCATTCATCCTCATTGCGGTTTTGGTCAAGTTATTATATTTCAACTAAATTTTAAAAATCATCATTTTTCAATCAGAATCCCAATCAATTCATCAGTTCTCAAACAGAATTAAAATCATATCAACCACATTCAAATTCATCATCTGGATAGCATTAACGCTTATAATTTCAAGTCTTAGATTTACTCGTATATACTGTCAGTAAAGAGCTGCAGTTATACTCTCGGTATATACGGATAGTCACGGCCCTTGGAATTATAAGGTAAATACCATCATGTCTAGGCCTCAAGCAAGTCAAGGATTCTATATAATTGCGGTACTTGCATCTGAAGACCCAATTACCAATTTACGAATTTCAATTTGAATATCAAATTGTATGAATTATATCACACAATTACAACCTTTTTGTGTTTCTTGATAAATTTCTGACCTATTTGTCTTCTCAATTGATCTTTATTAGCCAAATGCTCTGATACCAACTGTGAGATCCCCCTGATCCCACCGAGCAACGGATTCGGGGTACTAGCAGCGGAAGTAGCACTTCTCGCGCGGGACAGGGGTCCCACACTCGGGGCCTCGCCCACGGATATCCGGACAAGAAACTAATCCGTCGGTTGTCCAAAACCGAAACCGGAAAAACTTCCTTTACCCGGAAAGCACGGGCGATCCCACCAGGATAACTCTTTACTCTAACGTAGTCAAGATCATTACTGATCAAACTGATCTGACTGCACCTTTAATGGTACTTGGTCAAGTCAAGGAAGAACTTGCACTTGGATCATTGGGATCAACGCTTTTTTCCCCATCAAGAGGCACAGCCGTTGATTCCTATCCATAGAACAATTTCTATCCGGGATTTACTTCATCTATCGTAATAATAGAATTTAAATCTCGATTTACGGATCCATCAGTCCAGCCTAACCCCATCCGATCCCATGGGTTAGCCAACCGCCCAACCACTGTAGTGATGGGATCCAATTTGGAATTTGGTTAGGTTTTGTCCCGGGTACCAAGGAAAAGAGTTCCAAGGCCCCCTAGCCGGAAGTTCATGCAAACATAAAACTAGCCACACCACTTACACACCCAATATGAAATTGCCTTTTTCTTAGCATCAGCTAACTTTAAAACAATCCTTTAAGGAAACCATAGTACCACTGATCACAATCTTCCAATTTATCCAGTTGATTCATAATTTCCCATCATTCCTTCATCAGAGTATCTATGGCATCATTGGCAACTAGAACGCTCACCACCTGTCCACACAGAGGCCGTTTCCATAGTTCCTAGCCCATAATACTCGGCAATATAATCACTTATCAAGATGGACTCTCGTTGAAGATCAGCAAGATCAACCAACAGATCCATAAAAAAGAGCCATGGACTCATCCGTTGAGGACCAGCAAGGTCAGTCAACCAGATCCATGCCCGGTTTCACAAAACAACTCTTACTCCTTGTTCCAATATCTTCCTCGACGCACGCGTGGGTATCCTAGGCGACCCAGAGCCCGAGCACCGTATGGTCAGCACCCTCTAGGATCCTTCGCAGGTGACCTAGCGCTTCACTCATAGGCCGCTTCCTTGGTCCCTCATCCACCGTACCGGAAGCTCACCATTTTAATCGAACCGAGGCTGGTCAAGACCTCGGCCGACCTTGCTACGCGAGACGTCCTCCATTGACTCTCCGTCAGCAGTTGCAACTTTAACCATGACCTTAATCACAAGACGGTCAAAATGCTTCCCCAGCATTCTTGACATAAAACAGCCATTTACAAACAGCATTTACAATAGTTTACAAATACAATTTCTATATTAACTCTCATTTTTCCACATTATCCCTCATTAATCCACATTACTATTCCACATTCCATTTATATATATACTCATCCAATCACATCATTTTCCATCTCTTCACTTCAGATTCCTTCACATCACATATCATATATTCACATCCATATCCACATCCATACATCCACATCCACATCCACATTCACATCCATACATCCACATCTACATGCTTACCTCCATTTTCACATCCTCATTTATACATCCACATCCCGTATCCACATTCATACATACACATCCATATCCACATCCATACATCCACACCCACATGCATACATCCACTATCACGTCCTCATTCATACATCCACATCCACATACATACATACATCCACATCCACATTCCCATTCACATCTATACATCCACATCTACATTCACATACATACATACATCCACATCCACATTCCACATTCACATCTATACATCCACATCTACATCCACATTCACATACATCCACATCCACATCCACATTCCCATTCACATCTATACATCCACATCTACATCCACATACATACATCCATCCACATCCACATTCCACATTCACATCTATACATTCACATCTACATCCACATCTACATCTACATCCACATACATACATCCATCCACATCCACATTCCACATTCACATCTATACATTCACATCTACATCCACATTCACATACATCCACATCCACATTCCCATTCACATCTATACATCCACATCTACATCCACATACATACATACATCCACATCCACATTCCACATTCACATCTATACATCCACATCTACATCCACATTCACATACATCCACATCCACATTCCCATTCACATCTATACATCCACATCTACATCCACATTCACATCTATGCATATACATCCTCATGCATACATCCACATTCACATTCATACATCCACACTCCCATCTCCACATTCACACATCCACATACATACATCCATTTCCACATTCCCATTCATATAACCCCATATGCCTTCACATCTAATCTTTTTCGTCACATCCATTCTTGCCCTATCATCACAACCCATATACATCTTATCCTATCACATACACTTCTTACCTCATCTCATACACATCTTATCACATCTTAATTCATCTTATTACGTCTTATCGCATTTTATACACCTCTTATCACATCCTATCACATCTCATATCTATTTATAGAATACAAGAGAACTCTTATATTTGATATAAGATTTCTTTACACATTTATTTATGAATAAATTCTATTTAAGGAGATTAATACTTTCAAAGTAAAAATCAATCTTTTATGCATCTTCCTATGCATAAATTCATTTTTAATGAAAATGACACTTTTGAATTAAATTTTAATCTTTTATACATTTTTCTATACATAAATTCAATTTAGATGAGAATGACACTTTTGAATTAAAAAAATCAATCTTTTATACATCTTCTTATGCATAAATTCAATTTGGTAGGAATTACACTTTTAGAATAAAAAAATTTCTCTTATGCATCTAAGTTAAGCATAAAATCCATTTATGAGGAAAATCACACTTTTAGTATAAAAAGAATATCTTTTATGCATACCTATATGCATTAAATTCAATTATGATAAAAGTCACACTTTTATAATAAAATAATCAACTTTTATGCATACCTCTATGCATGAAATCTAATATGATAAAAGTAACACTTTTGATATAAAAATTTTTCCATTATGCATACTTCTATGCATGAAATAAAAATGGTAAAAATAACACTTTTGATATAAAAATTTATCCATTATGCATACTTCTATGCATGAAATAAAAATGGTAAAAATAACACTTTTGATATAAAAATTTATCCATTATGTCTAATATTAAAATTCAATTTTTCCATGATTGTAATGAAATTCTTTCAATTAATCTAGGATGATAATTCCTAGAATATGGTAGGAAGTCCTCTTTTTATGCTTTGAATGAGATTATTTTATGCATAATTTTTATAAAAATTTTGCCATAGCTCCGCTGCTATGACTGATAAATCTCAATTTTTCTAAGGGATAATGCTTATCATTAAGGAAATAATTAAAATGATCTCTAATTGGATTATTAATCCATAATGGATTGAATCATCAATATTCATAAACTAAAAGCATAGAAAAAAGCCATTAATTTGGCCTCAAGCATAGCTTAATCTTGGGTTAAGGAAAAGCTTTATGAAAAGCTTGATTTGGATTGAGAACGGGTCATGAGTATGACCATTTCTTGAGTGAGAGAGAGAATTTACATAAGAATCATTAGAATTTAAACATAAATGAAAATTAACTTCAATAGCATTTATTAAATTATGTAACTCTTCACTACTATTCAAACTTCAATAGCATTTAAAAAAAAACCATACCAATTAAACTTCTCAAGCTTGAGAGGGGTTGAGAAGAGAGAAACATTGAGAAATTATAGAAAGATCAATATTCACTAATTACCTTACAACATGCTTGATTCTTTGTTCACGGTAGAGGCCCCCAACCAATCAATTGGTTAAGTATGTTGATGGAGCCACTAATGGGGATTGAAGAAAGAGGGAAGCTCCAAAAACTAGTGAATTATTAAATGAATTCACAGTTCTTGGCTTAGGTGGAGTAGAGTAACGATGCATAAACACTATATATTTTTCAACAAGGGGGAGGCTTCTATTTATAGGAAAAATTGAGCTCCTAACCAAACAAACTGATTCTAGAATTTTCTAAATCAGTTTGGTCAATATTTGACCATTTTTAGGTCAGTTAAGCTAACTTTTTGGAACTAGACTTAAATGAGGAGAGAGGAGAGATGAAATATCTCAATTTTTATAAGTTTAAAACTCATTCAAGCATGTGAAATATGCACCTCCTTTAAAGAACTCCCTTTCCTTACATATGTCATATTTTTAATATTGCTCATAGTTTTTTACTAATAAACCTTGTACATTTTCAACTCTTCGTCTTATGTGAAATATGCACCTCCTTTAAAGAACTCTTCTTCCTTACATATGTCATACTTTTAATATTGCTCATAATTTTTTACTAATAAACCTTGTACATTTTCAACTCTTCATCTTATGTGAAATATGCACCTCCTTTAAAGAATTCCCCTTCCTTACATATGTCATATTTTTAATATTGCTCATAGTTTTTTATTAATAAACCTTGTACATTTTCAACTCTTCACCTCATGTGAGCATTTACTCATTTTTGGGTATTTTCTTTTTACAAGTTGGATTTATCTCCTCCCTACACATGGATTGATGCTATTGGTCCATAGGAGCCTTAATTGGACCATAGTCTAAAGATTTCTGAAAATCTACACCCTTAGGCTAAGGTTCTTTATAGCTATTTTCGATTAATTCCAATTGCACATTGGAAAATTCTTTTTGAATTTCTGTTTCAGGGGAACTCATCTGAATTAGAAGAGATATTTTTCTATCCAAAAATATTCAAAATCTGAATATTCTCTCTCTAGAATATTTTTCTCTCTCTAGGCTAAAACAGATAGAAACAAGGTCTTTATATTTCTGAAGAGGGATTGATTACAGGGAAAGATACTAGACATCAAAAAGGGGGTGGGGGAGGAATCTTACATTAATATTCTTGATGTAAGTGATGTTTATAATCTACATCTCCATCATCTAACATAGCTATAAGGTTTCTAACAAAACATTTTCCTTTGTGTACAAGAACTTAATCTGCAAAAATATGATCAATTTCATGTTAAATAATTTAGGATAAAAGCTACACAAAAATTTATTTTGGCGGTGCATAATTGTATAGAAGAAGAGATAAGACAAGCATGAGATTTTGCAAGGGAAGCCGAAGAGCATAGGTGTCAGGAAGAACAATACCAAAGGGAAGTTCAAGCACACCAAGTGGCTATCGGACGAATTTGAAAGGTGCATAGCTGAGGTGGATGAATGGCTGGAATCTAGGAGATAGGTTGAGCTAGAGGCTCGGAGGCAAGAACAGGAGGTCATCAGGCAAGCAGAGGAAAGATTGTGGGAAGAAATGTCGAGCAAAAGAGAGCCTTCATCCAAGGCCAACCCAATTCACAGACACATTCACATTCACATTCACGTTCACATTCATCACAAACACCTCACCGCCATTGCCCCTGAAATTAGCCCATGTATATATATATAAGGTAGCCCTATGCTATTATCTTGCTACATGTTAGTGCCACATCACCATCGCCACATCATCAATATGAATACATCAGCTGAAATTCCATTGATATTGAATATTGTTGTCTCTTTTTTTTCATTAGAAATATGTCAAGTATGCACACAATTGGATGGCATATTGTTTTACATAGCTTTGTATCTAACAAGTCATGCAAAAAATTGAATGGCATACTATTGTGCACAGCTTCATGTACGATAAATAGATTTTTGTTAACTGGGTGTGGGTCCATTAGAAATTTGATTGCTCATACAAGATGTGTTGCTATCAAGGCCTTCGACTTGTCATCCCACAACTCATAGGTTTGCTCGTCTTTAGGTGCATAGAAGAACCCTTTCACAATAAACATGCGATAGCATTCCCCCATCTGTCCTTTGTAGGTTTCTTATTACAGAGCTCTTTCTCCTTTGTGCATTTCAAGATGTAGAAGTCCACATTCTTTGGATTTCCTTTTTTAGCTGTCACTGCAAAATTGTCTCCTATAAGAAGGACATCACTGAGGGTATCATGGTGCCCTTCATAGGTGGCCTCCTCAATCTTTGCGATGTTAACATCAATGTCAACATTATCTTCTTTAGTTCCATCTGCTAATGGTTCAAGGGCAATGTAGTCCCAGCTATGAATATGATATTAATTGCTGAATCTATGCCATAAGTGTTCCATAACATGATAACCGACACACCCTCAATGCTGTTGGATCGTGCTGAGAGTATGCAGAGACTGAATGTAGGGATCTTGTGTTTGTCAGCCTTGACATTCCATGCCTCATCGCTATCTATATCACCCAACTTGATCTCCCAAAAGCCTCTACTAATGTACCGAGCTTGTGATGCATATGTGGACTCGGCTCCAACGACCATATTAGGTACTCTCTTCACCACAACCCCTGCACCATCATGCTCTTCCTTTCCATGACCAGAGCCAAAGAAATTCCAAGTCATTTGCAATCCTGTGATGGCAATGTATCTGGAAACAAAGTAGAAAGGCCGTTTTGCTTTGAATTGAGATGAAGCACCATTAGACCAAACCCAATGGCATTGTAGGGGAATACCAAAGGGTAATACCCAATTATAATGTAGCATGAAACAATGTTGCACAAAATGGGTATCATGCTTCTTATCACATCAGAGATATAAAAGTGTATCATTTTATGGATGTCACCTGCAATGCGAAAGTATGTAATATGCACAAATATGGACACTTGGCTTGAATACCAATGCATTGACTATATCTCATTTTGCTCCTTTAAAGAGTAATTCTCAGCAAAGTCTACAACAGATATTACCACATCTTCAAGAAAATTCGACAAGCATTATTTGTATTGCTCAGCTTGCCACCTGTACAAAAAATAATGTTTGATAAACTTTTCGAGCTAATCGTTGAACATTTGATTCAGTGCCTTGCATGAAATTTCCTTGTGTATTAACTCTTTCCTCTTCTTTGTCTTGCCATCATCAGTGGTTCCACATTCTATGCCCTGAAAGATCTTCACGGGTGACAAGCCAACCAACATATGCAGATTCAATAGGACAAACTAATATGTTTCAAGGACCACAGGTAGTGCAACTCCCTATCATACACTTCAAAGCATGAAAAATAGTACCTTCAACTTTGGGACATAGGATGGACTCCCATGCGCTTGTGATGCTCTTGTGGGACTTCTCTGCAGCCTTACACCCACCTGGATGAGAACCTCAGTGGGGTCACTCATAAATATGTAAGCGTAGCACGTGGGTTCAATAGAAGAGGTTTTTAAAATCCCTTTTTTACACATTTTTTACATACATAAGGGTACCATTTAAAGGGCGTATTTATAGATTGAATAGAAAAAGGATGTGTTTTATTCATAAAAAATTAAGCCTTGAACGTATGTAATATAGAGAGTTTACATATAGTAAACCCTTCGAGCTGAGAACCCACATTACAAATGACACAATCACATTGACATGCTTTGCCATGCAAGTCAAAATTAGATCCTGTAATCTTGTTCAAGGCATCTTTTAAGAATGACATCTGAACATGTGTTATGCAGCAACAAGTGTATCGATCCTTAAGCTTATGCACAAAGTATGGCTTTAATTTCTCAAAAGCTCGTTGATGAACTGATTCCTATGGATGCATCTCCTTAAACAACAAATATAGTTCAATCTGCAATACAAAACCATCGTAGCAAGTTAAACATTTGTTTTGAAACTGCTTTGTAGTTATATGTTCCTAGGTGTATGCAGCTCGTTCACCAACCAGTATATTATTGGTTTGACATTGGTATCATATTGTTTCAAAATTGGTATAATCTAAAGCAAAGCTGATCTTTACTTTATATCTAATGCATGTTGCATAGAGCTAATGTTCCAAATGGTATTATATTGGTACAAAACACTGGTATCATATGGCCAACCCAAGTTCTCCTTTCGGTCTTTACCCGGTATTATACCAGTGTTCAACCAGTATAATATCGGCTAGAAAATTTGCTAAATACAAAGTACATTAGAGGAGACCATGCTCTTAAGCCAATATGATAGTAGTGTTTAACCGGTAGCAGCTGGTATTTTCCCTATAAGTAGTGTTAGTTGTATACAGCTATCATTATTCCACAATCGGTATCATATTGGTTTGGGAGCGGTATGATACTGGTGAAAAGCCTATTAAGCTTGTTTTTGCTATAGCCTAAGTGTATACAGGTTGTTTTCGATCAGGTATCTTACTAGTTTAACACCAATCTCTTACTGGTTTTACACCGGTTTTCTTGGTTTTGTTTATGGCTGCCCTAAGTTGAAAACCGTTTAGAACCATGGTCTGCCTTGTGAGGGAGGATGGTTTCTTTTTTATTTGCTAGATTTTCCAGTCCTAAACTTCCCCAAGTAGTCCAAGAGCTATAGGTTGACTGACTACATAGACACATGATAAAAGAAGGAAACAACGCACATACAAGGATGATAGAATCATAGAAGAGTAAAGAATTTGGCATTTGTTTGGATATTGGTTGGAAACATCTAATCTAGTATTTAAATCTACTGAAGGAGTATTTAATGTATAAAAGCACACCAAATCAACACAGGTGTTGGAGCACGGGTTATTGCTGTTACCTGAGATTGATCGAGAATGTGTGTTGGATGCTTAACATAAGATTTTCTACCAAGGCACTTGCAACATGTATCCTTTTTGTTGGGTGAAACACAAGTATGGCTTAACCAAAAATTGAAAACAAGCTCTTTCACCTCATCACTGATTATGCCTACTGCAAGGGCTTGCCCGATGGCATGAAGATAATGGAAAAATACCATCAGCAGAGGTTTGCAAACGCTCTCTAGCTGCATAGAAATCACAGCTGCAATGTTAAGAGAGGATGTATTTGTGCCGATGCCATTCATAAGAATCATTGGAATAATCCTTTTAAGAAATATCTCCTAAGAGTTTCTAGACACTTTCACTACTTTCATATGCCCCCTCTATTAGACTTTTCAAGTTCCATAGTAGAAAACTGCTAGAAATTTCCTTCATGGAGCGACGTTGGAGAATCTAAGATAATATATCAAACCTCATCTTCTCGTCTAGACCCTTGGTCCACTGATTAAAGTACTGAACAATGTCGTTGCATATTTTTTGATGCTTATGCTCGTTTACACCATGACTACATTGTGCTCTTGTTCTTCGTGTACCTTAGACTTCATCCTTGCATGTTGTTCTTGCTTCCTTTGCACATGATAATCCTTGATTGGATTGGCATAAAACTTTACGCATGACTCACAACCCTCTACATAGGCTGAACTTCTACATCTGCCTCTAAATGCTTGGGAATCTATGATGGGTGAAAGGTCCATGTGTATGTGTGTGTGTCGGTGAAACAACAGTAAGGGGCTTGCAATAGGCACAAAGAGCCAGAGAGAGAGAGAGAGAGAGAGAGAGAGAGAGAGAGAGAGAGAGAGAGAGATGTTGGAATTAGGGTTGCAGGAAAGCACACAAAGCTTGGAGAAGAAGAAGCAAGAATGCACACAACACAAAGTGTATTAGATTGTGTCAATGTACAAAAGATAAGTTAGCCCTAGAAGGATGGGCGTATATACAAGCCGGGGAAAAAACCTTCTAAAGAGGGAAAAAGTGCCTCGGCGGTCCTAAGTGTGTTCACACACATCACTGCCTATGTATATGGCAACAATTGTTGGAATTAGGGTTGCAAGAAAGCACACAAAGCTTGGAGAAGAAGAAGCAAGAATGCACACAACACAAAATGTATTAGATTGTGTCAATGTACAAAAGATAAGTTAGCCCTAGAAGGATGGGCGTATATACAAGCCGGGGGAAAAAACCTCCTAAAGAGGGAAAAAGTGCCCCGGTAGTCCTAAGTGTGTTCACACACATCACTGCCTATGTATATGGCAACAAATCCCCCCTGGGAGTGATGGTGTGAACGAGAGCTGGCACTCATGTATAGGGGAGTGCCATGCCCGAAGTAATCCACAAAGGGGAGCAAGCCCAAAGCTTTGCGGAAAGCTTCGAACTTCTCACGAGGAAGCGCCTTTGTGAAAAGATCGGCGAGGTTGTCCTGTGTTGGTACATAGGCCAAGCTGATCTCTCCTGCTGAGAGTCTCTCCCTACCATAGTGATAATGCACCTCAATGTTCTTTGTGCGAGCATGAAAAATTGGATTTCTCACAACTGCCAATGCGCTCTGACTGTCAGTGTAGATAGAGGTGGCAGACTCCTGTCTAACACCCAAATCAGCCATAAGCCGTTTGAGCCACACACACTCAACCGTAGCTGTGAAAGCTGCCCTGTACTCAGCTTCACAACTCGAAGTGGCCACAGTAGGTTGCTTCTTGCTCAACCAAGATATGCATGAGCTACTGAGCATGAAACAAAAACCACTTGTGGACACTCTTGTGTCATAGCAACCAGCCCAATCTGAGTTCGAAAAAGCATGCAAATTTGGCGGCAACGATCCCCCCTTGGGATAAAATAACCTAAGATGTATGGTGCCACTCAAGTAGCGAAAGATGCGTTTAACTGCCTTCCACCAATGCTGAGACCTTGGGCTATGCATAAACCTGCTCACCTGTGAGACTGCAAACTGAATGTCCGGCCTCGTAATGCATACATAAATGAGGCAACCAACAGCTGTCTGATAGAGTGTGACATCAAAGTGATCTCCAGCATCAAAGTGATCTCCAGCATCATGAAGACTCAACTTCAAACCTATCTCCATTGGAGTAGCAATAGGCTTGCAGTCTTCAAGGCCAAATTTCTGCAACAATGTCTCAATATACTTTGTCTGACACAAAGCAATACCTCCATCACATTGCTTAAATTGTATCCCTAAATAATAATGCAAATGTCCCAAATCTGACATCTCAAAAGAGGCATTCAAATCAGCCTTAAAATCAGCAATATGACTCTCATTTGGTCCTGTGAGCAGCATGTCATCGACATAGAGAGCAATGATTAGATGTACACCATCCACACGTTTAACGTACACCATCCACACGCTTAACGTACAAAGTGCTTTTTGTTGGACTATTTTGAAACCCATGTGTAGTCAAATATGCATGTATCTTTTCATACCAAGCTCGTGGAGCTTGCTTTAAACCATATAAAGCCTTTTTCAACCTGCACACTTTGTTTTCCTGCCCTCTTTGAACAAAACCACGAGGTTGCGATACATACACCTCCTCATGAAAATCTCCATTCAAGAACGCAGTCTTTATGTCCAGCTGATGTACATTCCAACCATTATGAGCTGCCAATGCACAAATGCTATGAATGGTAGTCATACGACAAGTGGGAGCAAAGGTCTCATCAAAATCAATGCTCTTTTCTTGAGCATAACCCTTTGCAACAAGTCTAGCCTTATAGCGATCAACACTGCCATCTGGCTTTCGTTTCAACTTAAAAACCCACTTACATCCAATGGCCTTTTTACCAATAGGCAAATCACACAAAGACCATGTACCATTCTTCATTATAGCATCATATTCACTTTGCATTGCAGCCAACCAATTTTTTGAATTTTGTGCCTCATCAAATGAAAGAGGTCTTCCTCTTCACACATACTAGACACAGCCAAAGCATAACAATCTGATGTATAAGAGGCATGCTGAAAACCTGAACGAGTACGACTAGTCATAGGTGCATCAATTTTACTATCACGCAAGGTTTGCACCAGCCATTTAGGCATACCTCTAGCCTGCTCATTTTCAGCCCTATCCTCAAAAATTACATCCTGTAAATCTGCATCAGAAATAGGCTGATCTATGATGTCGTTTGAAATCTACATAGGCTGAATATTTGCCTCATTAGGACTTACATTTGAATTCCCTCCTGTAAACAGAGGCAACAATGTATCAAATACATCCCGTGAGCTCACACCTGTCTCTTTGGTACATGATAACAAAGGCTGCACAGCATCTTCCACAAAAACAACATCTCGACTAATCAAGATACGCTTTGACTGCGGATGATACAATCTGTAACCCTTGCTCTCAGCACTGTAACCAACAAAAATGCATTTGACAGCCTTATCATCCAATTTTCTACGTTGTTGCACAGGCACTAAAGCATAGGCCAAGCAACCAAATACACGCAAGTGACCAATAGAAGACTTCCTGCCATGCCAAGCTTCGTATGGAGTAATAGACTGCAAGGCCTTAGTGGGACACCTGTTGAGTACATATGCAGCACACATGACAGCCTCAAGCCAAAACGCATGTGGCAAAGCTTGGCTCTTGACCATACATCGTGCCATCTCCATAAGTGACCTGTTTTTTCTCTCAGCAACACCATTTTGCTGAGGGGTATACGGCACTGTACATTGGTGTTTTATCCCACGACTAGCCAGAAATGCATCAAACTCTTTAGACATGTACTCCCCCCCCTCGATCAGAACGGAGGGTGCCCATAGTACAATTGGATACATTTTCAACCATAAGAAAAAACTGTTTGAAGCACAAAAACACTTCGGACTTTGCCTTCAGTGGATATACCCATGCATGCCTTGAGTAATCATCAATGAAAGTCACGAAGTACAAGTGTTTACCAAACGACAGAGTTTGCATAGGCCCACATACATCACTATGTACAAGTTGTAATTTGCGAGTGGCCCGCACAGAACCATCCTTTGGAAACGCAGAACGTTGCATTTTGCCCAAAATTCAGCCTTCACAAACATGTTTCAATGGTGCCTCAACAGGGGGCAATGAAGCAACCATATCAAATTTTTGCAAACGTAGCAAACTAGCAAAGTTCAGATGACCAAAACGAGCATGCCATAGTTTTGCATCTGAAACTGCCTTTTCATCAGAAACTGCATTTGCTGAATCTTCCACACACTTGTCATAAGAATTGAGCCTATACAGCCCACGAAACAAGGTGCCAGATACAATAATAGTATCACCAGAAGTCAAATCATGAACAGTACATCTGTCATCCACAAATTTGACTACAAGTCCAAGTCTAGCAAGTGCAGAGACAGACAATAGATTCTTCTTTATCCCTGGCACATACAAAGCATCTGAAAGTGTGAAAGCGCTGCCATTTGTAGCAGTAAGCATAATTTTACCAATGCCCTTCACTGGGTAAGAAGCATTATTGGCACATGTGACAGTATTCCCATTAGGGAGACAGCCTCAAGAGAAGTGAACATATCATGATGCGAGGTAATGTGCTTTGTAGCACCACTGTCAAAATACCATACATGAGAGTCAACAGAAACTGCCAAACATGCATCATGTACAGATGGGTCATACTGGCAATACACGCTAAATGCCCATTCTGTATCGTGCGCACAACATTTGTAGAATCTGCATTTGTAGAAGCATTCGCTATTGTGGCTGCATTTGACTCTTTCTTCTTTGCCTCTTTAGCCTTTAGCTTAGGGTAATTCTTAATGACATGATCATTTGCCTTACAATAGTTGCACCTGGTCTTTTTCTTGCCTTTATCAAGAGCCTTCTCAGACTTATTGTTGCTACCTGTGGAAGGAGAAGAAGTTGCAGACCTACTAATAGGAGAAGAAACAATGGAAGGGGCTGCCTTACCACTTCTTCTCTGCTGCTGGGCAACAATAAATGCTTGATTAACTGCACGCTGCCTGGCCCTGTTTTGCCTGGACTGCGCTTCTTGCAAGAGCTTGTTGACTAAAGTATCATACTTGACAGCATCAGGTCTGTCCTCATTAAGAAGTCTCCATGTGGAAGCAAAAGTCTGATAGGTGAAGCATCAAGAACAATCTGCACAAGAGAATGATCAAGAATAATCTCACCTGCAGAAATCAACTGTTCTTTGAGATCTTTAATCTTAGCAAGAAAAACATTCATGTCATCATCTTCTTGCATAATCTTCAATTCTAGCTCTTTACGCAAGTAAGCGATTTTTGCCTCGTTACGACCTACATACAAACTAGCTAGAATATCCCAAGCCTGTTTTGCTGTTTTAGCTGAACGAATATGTGGGGTGATGTTACGTTTGACAGAAAGTGTAATCAAGGCATGAGCCTGCGCATCTTTACCATCCCAACGAGCTTGTTCAGCAGTGGGTAAAACAGCAGCAACAACAGTAGAGCTACTAGAACCTGCAATATCCTCAACAGATCCTACATCCACAGAACCTGGACATACATCTGTACCCTGCACAATGTTCCACACTCCTTTTGCAACCAAAACATGCCGCATCATGTATGCCCAAAGTGGGTAGTTGCTATCTCCATCCAGCAGACAACATGCGAAATACATCATTGCTGTTATCAGCCATGGCCACTGATTGAAACTGATGCAAAAGCTACTTGTAATGAAGCAAAGACTGAACAGAAGACAACTTGTGCTATGTAGCATGGTCCACAATAGAACACGTATGCCTGTTTTGCAGAAAACTGCACTGTCGAAATTTCTGCAGAAAATGACGAAAACACCTGTGTAGAACCTTACCATGCATCCTCCCAAAAGAAAGAGATAAAAAATGGAAAAGGTGATACGTAAAAAGTTTTGATACGCTAGCATCGGACCATGCAAATATTGATTGCAAGCTTAGCATTGCAAGGCATGTATGATATATGTGCACCATGATATAGAGCCAGCCTATGCAACTCTTATACTTCTCTTGAGGCTTGATCCATACGTCGATGGATACCGCCCATCTCCTGTGTGTCATTTCTCGCTCAATATCCCCTGCATCATGTAGGGCATCTATTATGTCATCCATGTCTTTCTCCAAATACGTCAGAGAGTCCACCATAGTTTCTTGAGGCCGACTAGTACTTGCTTGTGTCATTGTCCATCTAGTACTCCACTTGAGTTGAAGGTCCAAGCAATTAATTTGTTGCTCATTTTGAGGACACACATTCACAACACCAAGTAATGCATTTAGATGCTCAACTGGAAATATACCATTTTTCTTTACATGGTCGTTGCAAATTCTTCGTCATCGAGAGATTTGGTACTTACACCAATTTCAAGGGTACAAGCATTTCTCCTCTACATTCGGGAATTTCGATGTCTTTGTAGTGTTCACACCATCCATGATTGTAAATTTGTGTTTTTTGGGAGGGGAGGAATGGCCCTTTATATATTAGGCCATAGTCTAGTCGGCCAAAGTTTAAATTCTAATGCGAAAGGTGTCGGGGGGTGGGAAATTTCAAAGGTTATATACATTTTTGTTATATAATATCTTTCGTCTTCGTCGGAAAGTCTGTAGGAATATTTTTCAGAAAACTAATCAAAAATAACATTAGAAAGTTAAATTTTTGACACATTTTCTGACGCACATTTCGACGTTATTGCCGATGCTTTTCCCAACCTTTACTGTGATGCTCTTACCGACGTCTATTCCGACACTAGAAAAAAATTATAGAGCTGAAACACGGACTTTGTTTTTCTCATTTTTGAAGCTCTCCTTCGTGTAGCGCTAGTAAGTTCATCTCCCACCCCCCTATTGCCTGTCCTCTCTCTCTCTCTCTCTCTCTCTCTCTCTCTCTCTCTCTCTCTCTCTCTCTCTACATCCCTACACTCTCCTACACCACCATTTTGGTTGCTTTCATGATTTCTAATCTCTCTTTTTTTTGGGTTTTTTTTGCAGGTTGCATATCTTCACCCCCCTCACATGACCTTTTGGTTGTTCTCTCTCTCTCTCTCTCTCTCTCTCTCTCTCTCTCTCTCTCTCTCTCTCTCTCTCTCTCTCTCTCTCTCTCTCTCTCTCTCTCTCCCCTACATTTTTGCACTGTCCTACACCACCATCTTTCTTGCTTTCATGTTTTCTTACACGTGCATAGTGTTCTAATCTCTCTCTTTTTTTTGCAGGTTGCATATCTTTACTATCTATCCCTAATCTCTCAGAGGTAAGCCCCTTTTTTCTCTCCCTAATCTCTCCATATTAATTTGATTTTATGATTTTAAAATATAGCTGATTAGTGTGCTAATTAGTATGGGTTTTCTATTTTTGTGATGCAGGAACCCTCACAACTAATCTCAGAGGTAAGCCCTTTGGTCTTATTCTTTAAAAAATATATATATGTTTGTCACATGTCACATGTTCATATGCTCCTGCGCATAACTTGCATATCCACTTGCATAACCATATCCATGCACATATGTAGATGGAGGGCCATATGTATAGCACGGAAATCACCCCCCAGCATTACCCCCCAACCAACTATCCCACCTAGTCCACGTGTCATGAGCCCTGACCAATTTTTTTCCTTCATTACACAAGCCACCCCCGAGCAAGCAGCCATGGCTAGAGCCTATTTTGCCCATGGTGAGCCAAGTGCAGGCCCATCGGCCTGTGACCACGGTCACGGTCACACCCATACTATCGGCCTACGACCACGATCACGATCACACCCATACTGTCCCCTAGTCAAAAACCCCCACCCTCGGGTTGTTCCTCCAACCGCAGTCACGGATCATGTTGTAAGGGTGGTGGTGGTTGTTGTGGTAGTAGTTCCATGGATGCATCTATCCCTCCATCATGAGAGCATCCACCCATACATAGTGTGGCCAACACCCCCATCTCATCGCATCGATCTCGTCGGCATTTTGGTAGTAGCTCTCTCCCCAATGTAGATCAACATCTTTAGACGATGCAGGAAGGGAAGGCCATTCTCTATGATGTTGGTTAGGAGATGTGGAGTCATGTGAGGGAGCTATGTGGCATAGTACTATGCCCATGAAACTCTGACCAAATTCCTCCACCTCCCATCGGAGAAGAAAACAAGAATTTGTAAGCAAATCAAGAACGAGGTCAAGCCTACCCAAGTAGCGAGGAAGACCTTTCCAATGGATCTACGATCTCATGAGAGATTGTATGAAACACAAGAGGTCTGATGTCACCCAAACGGTGAAAGAGACGGTAGAAATGTAGATTAGACAGTTGTGGTTTTGTTAAGTACGTTGTACCATATGCCAATTTGAGGTTTTGGTAAGTTTATATATGCTAATTCGTGGGTATTGCATTGTTTTTGAGAGGTATACCTGAGCCTCCCCATTGAGGCTAGCTCACAAATTGGACACGCACTTTAGCTGGCATAGTTTTAGAATTGTATAGATCTTTTTTACACCCCTTTTGGGCATGTATAGTTTGCTCGCATATGTCGCAAATTTTTTATATACATCATTTATCGTATAAGTACTGATATTATACAATTCAAATCAATGTTTCATTTTGGTTTGATATCAAGTAATTAAACTTGATTTTGTACATTAATGTATCTTTGTTTGTGTTAATTCTTTAAGTTTGTGTAAAATTTCACTTCAATGCAATAAAATCTTTATATATTTGACATAATGGTGTATCCAGGTATAGAATTGTAACTGTATACACTATTATGCCAAAAAATAATTATACATGCATCCATCAGTATGAGCATCAAAAATTTCCTGCATCCGTTAGTATTTACATCAAAATAGATGTCTATATACACATCGATCAAATCATTGAAATACTGTTATTATCAACGTTTATAGTAGCGACACTAGTTTCGACGCTCTTTGTGATGTACTTTTTGACATTATTCTAGATGTACATTCCGATGTTTTTATACCAACGCTTTTTTCGACGTGCATAAAGATGATTGTGGATTTTACAAGCAATTATTTTACATCAAAAAAAACCTTGGTATTTGATTAAGCAATCTTGCATGCATGACAAAGCATTTACCCTATTGTTGATCTACAAATCACTGCCCTCACCGTAGTACCCTCAAGGACACCAACCATGGCTAGGTCCGCAGAGACGAGAGGGGAGAATGTTAATGGGCACCTCCAAAAACATCTTGTCAAGGCCTTGTACACAATGGATAATGGAGAAGTCGTCATCAACAAATGAGCTAAGAAGACACATCCAGCTTGTGAAAGATCTAAGGAAAGGGCTTGGACGTTTGTAGTCAAGAAGGGGTAGCCACGGATCTATTAGCTTGTCTTTTAGTAGAGCACCATCGGCTCCTACATCTCATCTTGGAGAGTCATCACATGAAGTAGTCTCTTCACCCGATTCCAATGATCAACGTAGATTTTGAGATTGGAGGACATGCTGGTGTCATGATTGTCGAGGCCAAATTCAACATTTAGGCCATGTTTGTAACATACATGAGTCTGAGAGAGGTTTGTACCAACAACCTCATATAGTATGTTTACTTTTTTTAAAGTTTTATTTTCTTTCCACCCATAGTTAAGAATTTGTTAATGTTTATTTTCTTATAGTTTTGTTTGATGTAAAGGTAACTATAGAACACACTATACCATATGCATCGTACCCTTCTAGCTCGAGTTCATCTGAGGCTGAGGAAAGAACACTTTATACTAGAAACGTACCACACGCCGTTCCAATGCTATTCATGGTATACACAGTCGCCTACAATGACTCAGAATGGATGTGGATTTACCACCAAGAATAGAAGCAGAGACGAATGGAGACTTTGAGTTACCCTCTCATTTGACTTCTTTGGTACGGTCTTATGATCATAGAGGAGCTAGTGGCTGGATTGGGCAACCTCCAAGAGATTGGCAAGAGTGCTCTTCATTACATTATAGCACCTTCCTCAATAAATGGTGTAGGTAGTAGCGGTCTTTAGATTGCTCAATATCTTCAAGTTCCTCATGGTTATGAAGTCACACTTATGAGCTTTTGTGGCCAACATACACTAGGCCTTGCATCATATATAATTAGCATGTCCTCATATGGCTTGAATTTGAATTATGAGTCACTTCAAAGAGAGACAAGCGATCAAAGAGATAGGAACCGTGCTTATATAGATGGTAGACCTTACACTCATGGAAATATAGTTGGACTTATAAATAATTCTAGAGGATTATGTGATGTACATCTAAATTGTGCTTTTGAGGAGCGCACAGGTTGTGATGAGTTTATGAGAGACGACAATGTCAATGATATGTAGTAGTTATTGACGTTCTCTATGGGCTGGAGAGGAGCTACTCATAAACTACTCATTTCATAGCCCTCTTCCTGTGCTCAATCTAGACGAGAGCAAGTAGGGTTACCATTAAATGTACCATTAGGACGCCCACCATCAAGTCCTAGGACATGATTGTAATCCATTTTGGTACAAGCTATATAATGGTTATAATCATCGTGTTTTATTTGCTTAACTTGTTTTGTTCTTGCATTGCATGATTAAAGTTTTATGGAGAGAATATAAATTGTAATAATATGAGCAAATAGTATTATCTTGCATTGAGTTATTGAATGTTTTAGAGAGGTACTTATTTAAGATTTATGACTTTTTATGTTTTAGATAAATGATGACATAGATGAGGTGGACCCAAAACCCTAGCCTTCCTCGTGGTGGGCGACATATTTCACAGTTTTCATGAGATTATATCAAGATGATAAGACAAAGAGACTTGGCATAATATGCATCACTACGATATGGAGGAGCCCATATGGAAGATCTTGATTTACTTGACCTTGATGACCCCTTCGATGATGGGGTTGGTGATTTATTAGGCGATTAGTTTGACCATGATACATATGACATGGACAACATCAAGGTCCGACAAGAAAGACAAAAGAATCAAAAGAGATATCAGCAGTTTACAAATCGAAGGCACTATACCAGTGTTTAAAGATGCAAGATTATCAAGACTTTCAGCAAGCTTACTTATTTTGAGAACTTGCAAAGCTGAGCATGGATGGAGCAATAACTCTGTAGTATTGGCTCTTTTTCAGTATGTAATTGTTATTCTTTATAATAATACTTTAATTTTAGTTTGCAATAACTTTGTATCGATCCTTTTTTAGTATGTAATTATTATTTCTTTAATAATACTTTAATTTTAAATATGCTCACAAAAAATATTATAATGTGTACAACACTTGGATTGCATATTTTTATCATCAAAACTTTTACCAAAGGATAACTTATTACCAAAGTCAAGAAATGAGGCAAAAACTATGTTGTCCAATTTAGGCATGGACTACAAAAATATACATGCTTGCATTATGAGACTGTATTTTATACAGAGGGGAATATACAAATTGCACACATTGTCTGAATTGTAATGAGCCACGTTACAAATCAAAATATGAGAATGACAATGTGCCTAGGAAGATCCTTAGATATTTTCCCCTCAAGCCTTGCTTGAAGCATTTGTTTGGATGTCCATCATTATCCCAATACATGGATTGGCATGCAAAGAACCGGAGTATAGGTGGAAGCTTACGTGTTCCAACACATTGAAAGACAATGGTCGATCTTTAAAGATGAACCTAGAAATTTGAAGTTGGGATTAGCACTTGATGGAATTAACCCATTTTGCATGCAATCATCCAAATGGTCAGCATGGCCTATTGTACTAGTCAACTATAGTATTCCTCCCTTTATGTCAATAAAGAAGGAACACTTGATCTTAAGCTTGTTGATTCCGGGTATGAAGCGTTATCATTATTCTTTATAAATTTGTATTATATAGAACTACTTTTTTTCTAATCATCATTTTTTTCCTCATGCTTAAGAAAACGCCAGGTAATAAACATAAACGTGTACTTAGCTTCACTAATTGAGGAGCTATAGGCACTTTGGATAGGTTTTGAATTGCTCGATAAATCAAGGCCCAAGGGACTTCAAATTTTATTTTACATGGTATATTATGTTGGAAAATTCATGATTATCCTGGTTTTACACTATGTTCAGGTATAGCATTAGAAACTCTCCCTCTATAAGTATATTATCTTCTCTTGTATTTTTCCTTCATAACTTAATGAATTCTAAAGGACAAGTTTATCAACTAAGGGGAAAAGAGCATTCCCTCTTGTGGAGAAAACTTGGATTACAAATGAAGTAATAGCTTGAATAAATGTGTTTACCGTCATTATAGAAGGTTTTTACCTATGGATCATCCATTTAGAACAATTGAAAAACATAAGTTTAATAACAAAGATTGTGAGACCCTTGCCCTCTCCGGGGCTCCTGCCGCCGCCGCCGACAGTGGAAGTGGCATCGGCCTCTCGCGCGGGGTGGGGATCCACACTCGGGGCCTCGCCCGCGGATGTTCAGAGACGAGAGGCTAGCCCGGGCGGTTCCTCCAAAACCGGGCCCGGAAAGACTCCCCTTGCCCAGAAGGCACGGGCGATTCTGCCGTGGGAAAAATCTTCTAACGGGGGAATTACTCTAACGAGTCAAAGTCTTAACTAGATAAACTGATCTGACCTAACCTGAAGTCACATGGTCAGATCAAGAAAAGACTTGCACTTGGTCCATGGAATCACCGCTTTTTTCCTCATTTACGAGGCACAACCGCTAATCCCCTCCCACAGAACAAGGTCTTCTCAGGATTTAATTTAATTAACGTAACTAATCGTATCTAGTTGTTTCACAGGAATCCTCTGATACGGCCCATGGGTTAGCCTATTGGTGGGATTTCTTTATAAAGATTTGATTGTGTTTTTGCCCAGGTACCATGAGGAAAAGAGTTCCCAGGCACCTAGCCAGTGATTCATGCAAAAATTAAGGTAGGCATACCACGTACACACCCAATATGAAATTGCCATTTATAACAGATTCGAGTGGCTTTAAACAATCCTTCAATAGAAATCATAATATTTCTGATCATCATTTTTTAAAATTTTGAGTCTATTGTATTACAAAATGTGTCCTCTCGACTCTCTGTTGAAGACCAGCTAGCCACCAACGAGATCCAGTATCAAAATTTGGTTCACAAAAATCCTTCCTTTTAGTCCATACGAAATCTTCCTCGACGTACGCATGGGTGTCCTAGCAACCGCGAGCCCGTACATCGCCTGGTCAAAACCCTCTAGGATTCTCCTTAGGTATCCTAGCACTTTACTCAGGGACCGCTTCGTCGGTCCTCGCCCATCGTACCGAAAGCGCACTTTTTTAACCGTATACCGAGGCTGGTCAAGACCTCGGTAGGCTTTGCCACGAGCGACGTCCCTTGAGGACTCCCCGCCAGCTGATCCAACAAACCTCCTTTTAGTAAAACATATGCCAAATGCTTCCTCCACCAACATTCTACCATAAAACAGTCCTTTAAATGAAAAACAGAGGTTCCATGATCTCTCATGAGGGTAATCTACCCATCATTTTGTCTGTTTGTCTAACTAGATTCTTGGTGAGTTTGGTCAAAGGAAAAACTAGTTTAGTTTCGATAGTCTATTCTTTGTGTTTAGGGACTAGAATTGGTCACGAAATTTTGCTTGATTTAGATCAAGAGATGGACAAGTAGGTTTACTGTCCGTCCCTCTCGTAGTCTAACCAATTTCATTCGGTTTAGTTCTAACAAGGATTCCCTTCACATAAACATCTAGTTTTGGGTAAATATCAATTTAGTGATTTTACCAATTAAAATATCCAAGATATTCTTTCTGCCACATAATTTCTCAACCTTAATTCATTATAGGTAGAATTATGGTGAAAATTCATCTTTTTGACCCTAAAAATTAATTAGATTTGGACCAGTTTGGCTCCCTTTTTTATTTGGTTTGATCCAAGAGAGAGGTGAGATAAAAATATCCTATTATTTTTTAGTTTAAAAATCCTCGACACATGTGAAATAGGTGCCTCCTTGAAGGCTCCCTCTTTCCTTACCAAGGTGTCAAAAATGAATGATTACTCCAAAATATCTTATTTTTTTAGTAATGTTTCATAATTTTTAACTAATAAATCTTGTACTCAGCCAACTCTTCATCTTATGTGGGCATTTACTTATTTTTGGATATTTTATTTTATTCTTTGGATTTATCTTATCCCAACACTCGGATTAATCTTATTAGTTCATAGGAACCTTAATTGGACCATAATCCAAAATTTTTAGAAAATCTTGACCCTTAGGCTAAGGTCTTCTAAATTATTTTTAATTAATTCCAATTGCATTTTGGAAAATTTATTTTGATTTTCTATTTCAGGGAAACATATTTTTTATATTTGTAGAATTTATATGTCCAAAAATATCTCAATATTGATTTACCACTCTCGAGAAATTTTTATCTCACTAGGCAAAACAAGGAAAAATAATATTTTCTTGTATTCAGAAACATGGAATGATTACAGGGTAAAGAAGTAAAGGCTTATTCATTATTTAGGCTGAGGAGGAATCTTACAAAGATGAGTTGCGACCAATGCCTCCTATCCACCACAAGACTGGGATACAGCTTGGACAACATTTGAAATTCGAAGAATAAAGAATCCACGTGAAGAATCCTTAGGCATAAATCCTGAAAAGTCTATATTTTATAAGCTTGAGTGTACTGGAAGAAGTTGAAACTTGTACACTTGTTGGATCCTATGCATTTGTTTTAAAACATTGGAGAGTCCTTGTGGGGACATTTGACAGGGATAAAGGACACGGCTACATGTAGGGCTGACCTTCAAGAATCTGACACCAAACAACAATTATGGCCTAAATATAACAAGGAGGGTACTCAAGAGGATTATGAAAGGGAACCATGGGTCCTTTTACTAAAGAAGAATACAAGTTAGTTCTACAATGGATTGCACAAGTGCGAACTCCAACTGGATATGGAGGTTCCTTCAAAAATCTTTCACAATAGAAAACAATAATCTAATGGGTCTAGAGACTCATGACTGGCACAACTTCATTCAGGTACTATAGCTTTCAATACACATCATTCTTAATATTTATCTCAATATAATATTATTTATCGACTAGCATCCTTTGCTCGATAAGGTTACCCAATTTCACTTTATTGTTATTCCTTTATTCTTAGTATATTTTCAAAAAAATTCTAAACGAGTTTGAATTGTTATGCCAGGTTTGTTGTTTCAAAAGAGATTAACTCCTTTGACTTGCCGAGAATGAAATCTGAAAGTATACTGCTTTTATGTTTGATAGAGAAAGAATTACCAAGAGGCTTCTTCGATAGCCAAGTGCATTTACTTGTTCACATCGTGAATGAAATTTTCCTTGCAGGTGTCGTAAAAGTAGCCGATGGATGTTCTTCTTTGAGCACTTTATAAAAGTTATTAAAGGATTTTCGCATCAAAGAGCACGACTAGAAGGGTCCATGGCTGAGGGATGGTTGGTTCTTGAATCATTATATTATGTAACAAAGTATATGGTTAAAATGGATCCAAATATGGCAAGGTTATGGAAAGCTGATGAAGATGAAATAATGCAGGGGAGGTACTATCACACAATGGAAAGGAAATAAAGCTATCACTAGAGCTTCATGAACATATAAATATCTTTATGTTATATAACACAGAAAAAATGAAGAAATGGATCAAAGTGTATGACATTGAGATGGCAAAGTGCACAAGAAAAAGATCTCACCAAAAATCTCAAAAAATGCCTTCTACGATGGAATGGATTAAAGGGTGAATGAAAATCATGGAGAAAGAAGGCAAAACAATTGATCAAGATGAAGAAGGGAATATCATGGAGAAAGAAGAGAAAATAATTGATCAAGATGAAATAGAAATATCATGTGGATGTGATGAATATGTATGAATACCTCCTTTACTGATTTAATGTTTGGAATCATGCTATTTAATTTACATATGTATAATTACATCTTGATCATGAACATCATATTGTACTTATTACAAGCACACTGTTAGAGTAGTATGTGGGCTTATGGATAACATTTTTGCATTGAAAGAACTGATACGCGACGAGTAACTATGGATTTCAGCATATTGGCCTTGTTTCAACAACAAAGTTGTGCTAGTACTAGAGACACAAATGTTATTGATGAAGAGTTAGGTTATGTAGGTGTGCTCGAGGAAATCATCCAAGTTAACTATAAGTCCTTTCAAGAAAGTGCTCCTAAAGGTACAGCAGTTTCAAATTGTGCATCGTGGTCGTAATGCTACATTAAGAAAAGAGGAGAATGGATTTTATGCCTTTGACTCGATGAAAATTTTACAACAAAGAATTGAACCTTTTTCCTTCCCTGAGCACTCTCAGTAAGTATTCTTCCATCCAATTCCACAAGATGAAAATTGGTGGTATACAGTCTTAGTAAATCTACGTGGTGGAAGACATATATTTGAAGCACAAAAAATTGGAGAAAATGAAAACTTAGAGCAAGATCAAATGGAAGATGAAGCATTTAGTGTGAGAAACTCGATTGAGAAAGGTACCGTAGGAAACACGAAATCTAGTAGGCTTCTTAAAGGCAATGAGGACGAATACAATAGGCTTCTTGAAGGCAATGAGGATGAAGAGGATAATGATAATGATGAGGAGCTACCAGAAATCAACGAGGATGAAGATAACATTATGCACTTGCATGTTGTTATTCCCATTGATGATTTGGAAACTTCACTAGATGAGAATGAAGACTTCTTGGTGGATGAAGCTCTCGGTATGCTCAAGGAAGACCATCGAGAGCCTTGAGGTAAGTGATTTGGTTATCTTTATTTTTAATCATTATATATTTTTATTTTCATGGAGGGGAAGAGTGCTCCAAATTCCTCTTATTGAATGAAATTCATATGGAGCATGGGCGGCGCTGAGTGCAAGTCTTGGGTGACTTTGATGGAATAGATTAAAACCCCTCGTCCATGGCATCTAAGCCAAATGTAAGGAATGTACTATTAACTTCTATTATTTAATAGTGCATTACGAGAAATTATTGTCCTCAAATAAAAAAAGAAAAAGAAATTTATGTTATACATATAAAGCTTACAAAAGGATAGGTCCCCTACCTACCCAGGAGGAACTTGATACACAGGTACCACAGCAACAGGAGGAGGAGGATTCAAACTATGAGAGAGACCAAGAGGAGGTTCCTGCAAGTGCGCGCAAGCATAGAAAGGTCAAGCTCTTTAAGCCAAGGAATTCCCAACCTCACCAACGCACTAACACAACACAGAGAGCTCCAAGGAGAAGGATGCGCCAAGGGCATAGGGCTCTACAAGAAATCAAGTTTTATCAGAGGAACACTGAGTTGCTGATAAGAAGAGCCCCTTTTGCTCGCATAGTGAAGGAGATTCTCCAACGATATAGAACAGAGTTCCGTGTGTGTAGGGGATTGCCCTTGAAGCATTGCAAGAAGCCTCCGAGGATTACCTTGTTGGGCTTTTTGACACCAACCTCCTTGTAATACATGCAAAGAGGATTACCATATCTGCCAAGGACATGCAACTAGCTCGGCGCATTCGTCGAGGCGAGCGAGACACGATCCAGAGATCTTAGATGTTAACCTTTTTTTTGAAGCAACTCTTTTGTTTCAAACCCCCCTTTGTAACAAGCCTATCTGGCTTTCATTTGTAACCTTCTGATAATTAAAATTTTAAGTTTCTCTTACAATGTCTTGGTGTCATCATGTTTGGTTAACATGGAGTGTCTATCATGTGTCAATTTGTCACCCAAGGCATCAGAAATGCTCTTGGAGGACTGAGGAAGTTGTACCAAAACAGTGCAAATTTGGCCTCTGCAATGGCGATGTAGGCTCAAAATTCACACTGTTCTACCCCTAGCCACTCAGGATCATTTTTCTGATGCATTTATAATGAAGTTGAGCACACTAATTGTGAGAAATAGTAGTTAGATAAAAACACCTTTAATCATGTGCAAAAATATAGTGTTTATCATCCAATGCATCAGAATTGCTCCTAGAGGACTAGGGAAGATTTGCCAGAACAGTGCGAATTTAGGCTCTGCAGCGACGGTGCATGCTCAAAATTCACACTGTTCTAGCACTACTCCCCCAGCCACTCAGGATCATTTCTGATGCATTTATAATGAAGTTGAGCACACTAATTGTGTGAGAAATAGTAGTTTATAAGATAAAAACATCTTTAATCATGTGTAAAAATATAGTGTTTATCATCCAATGCATCAAAATTGCTCCTGGTGGAGGACTGGGGAAGCTATGCCAGAATAGTGCGAATTTAGGCTCTGCAGGCTCAAAATTCGCACTGTTCTAGCACTGCTCTCCCAGCCACTCAGGATCATTTTTGATGCATTTATAATGAAGTTGAGCACACTAATTATGAGAAATAGCAGTTTATAAGATAAAAACACCTTTATTCATGTATAAAAGTATAGTGTTTATCATCCAATGCATTAGAATTGCTCCTGGAGGACTGGGGAAGCTATGCCAGAACACTGCAAATTTAGGCTCTGCAGCGGCGGTGCACGCTCAAAATTTTCACTGTTCTGGTACTGCTCCCCCAGCCACTCAAGATATTTTTGATGCATTTATAATGAAGTTGAGTACACTAATTGTGAGAAACAATAGTTTATAAGATAAAAACAACTTTAATCATGTGTGAAATTATATTGTTTATCATCCAATGCATCAGAATTGCTCTTGGAGGACTGGGGAAGCTATGCCAGAACAGTACGAATTTAGGCTCTGCAGCGGCGGTGCAGGCTCAAAATTTGCACTGTTCTAGCACTGCTCCCCCAGCCACACTCATGATCATTTCTGATGCATTTATAATAAAGTTGAGTACACTAATTGTGAGAAATAGTAGTTTATAGGATAGAAACAGCTTTAATCATGTGTAAAATTACATTGTTTATCATCTAATGCATCAGAATTGCTCCTGGAGGACTGGGGAAGCTACGCGAGAACAGTGTGAATTTAGGCTATGCAGCGACGATGCAGGCTCAAAATTCGCACTGTTCTGCATTGCTCTCCCAGCCACTCAAGATCATTTCTGATACATTTATAATGAAGTTGAGTACATTTATAATGAAGTTGAGTACATTAAGTATAAAAATAATAATTTATAAAATAAAATTACATTTAATAATGTATAAAAATACATTATTTGTTATCTAATGCATTAGAATTGCTCCTGGAGGACTGGGGAAGCTACGCCAGAACAGTGCGAATTTGGGCTCTACAGCAGCGGTGAGGCTCAAAATTCGCACTGTCTTGGCACTACTCCCCCAGCCACTCAGAATCATTTTTGATGCATTTATAATCAAGTTGAGTACATTGATTATGAGAAACAGTAATTTACAAGATAAAAATACCTTTAATCATGTGTAAAAATACATTATTTGTCATCCAATGCATCAAAATTGCTCCTGAAGGGCCGAGAAAGCAGTGCCAAAACAACAGTATGAATTTGGGCTCTACAGCAACGGTGCAGGCTCAAAATTCGCACTGTTCTGGCACTACTCCCCTAGGCTCCCATGGCCATTTCTGATGCATTCACAAAAACATTGATGGTACAAACTAGAAAAACAATAATATACTTGTTGAAAATAAGTTTATAAAAATTGTATTGTATTCATAAAATAAGAAGTGATACATCATCTTTACAAAAGCTTTCTTACAATATTGAGCTTCCTTCTCTTGTTATTGGGGCAGAGTGTGCTCAAGGAGTGATTGGGCTATTTCTTGAGGATCCTCTATGCCTATGCTTTTGGCTATACCTATATGAGCAAGAAGCTTACCCCTAAATCCAAAACCAAAAACATCGAAGGCAAGGGATTTTTTAATTAGAACTATACATTTGGTGCTCTGTGCCATAGAGGCTACACAGAGCACCTTAGAGAGGGCTTTCAAAAAGAAGAGAGTGAAGGCAGATTAAGGGGTGTAGTCCCTGTGGATAATGGCGATGCCATCCATAGGAAGTTGACCAAGATAGTGCGCCAATGCAGCATCATGTCCATGGACCTTGGCGTGGTCCTGCCGCGCCGCCTCTCCCAACAGAAACAAATGTGTCAATTTCAACCACCCTCTGCAATTAAAGGAAAAATCAAAATATTTTCCTATACATAATTACAAATGTTTCTAGATTGTAAAAGGTCGATTATTACCTCTTTCTCAATGTCTTCTTTTGTCAAAGTGTGGTGGGGGCGGAGAGGTCAATCGAGGACTTAGCCTCATCCTTTTTTGGTGCTTTGGTCTCCTCCATTATTCCAGTAGCAAGGGTATCCTTTTCAGCCTCTAGCTTGTCTTGTAAGGTTGTGAATTCCTCCTCTGGAACTAGGGCTTGCTCCACGGTCTCAACCACAGTTTCCTTGACCAAAGCAACTGTCTCTGCGATAGATTCTCTAAGGGGTAATATAGCACTATCTAGGTGAGGACCGAGGTTGGACGTATCAAGGTCCACCTCACATCGCGTGCATATAATGTCCAAGCATTCATCCATTCTCAAGCCAGCTATCTTTTTAAGGTCATGAAGAAATAAGTATTCTTCACCTTCCACCGCAATGGTGCTCAAGAGATTGATCTCAAGTGCTGGCAGCACGTTGCTCTCCTCGTGTGTCTAAGGGGTAATATAGCACTATCTAGGTGAGGACCGAGGTTGGACGTATCAAGGTCCACCTCACATCGCGTGCATATAATGCCCAAGCATTCATCCATTCTCAAGCCAGCTATCTTTTTAAGGTCATGAAGAAATAAGTATTCTTCACCTTTCACCGCAATGGTGCTCAAGAGATTGATCTCAAGTGCTGGCAGCACGTTGCTCTCCTCGTGTGGGGAAGACAGCCCCGCATCTTCTACTACACAGTGGGCTATTCAGCTATAGATTGTGCACCCTCTGGAAAGTGCTCTGATGATGCAAGCTGCTCTTCTACACCAGCACTCATTCCTACTGCCTTCACTTCCTTGTCATCGCTCAAATACCCTGCCAGCTGCAATCCAGGCATCTCTACCTCCTCATCCGAATCCTCATCGTTGCTGATGATGAGGAACGCAAAAGTGGCGAGCCACGAGAGGAACCTAGTTCCTAAATTTCCCTTCCTCCCCAACCTCTTCACCTCGTTCTTATTGAAGGTACAATAAGCTCCTGCGGGGATGCAGATGTCGATGAAGCATTCAAGTGCTGGATGTAGGGGCGGGCATATTGTTGAATGTACTTAAGCAACTCAACAGGCACCCATCGATCATTGGGGCAATGGGGAAAGGAGATGGAGTGGGGATCCAAGTATTACTCCATGTATGCAATCTGCATCTCATAATGTTGGGACGCAAGGGCGAGCGACTTTTCAAAGTCGACTTCACGAGGAACATGACAAAGAGCTCGCTCTTGCCCGCCCACGGGGTGGTGGAGAGAAACTCACAAAAGTTGTTAAAGTGGGTAGCCATGTGAATGCAAAGAGAGTATGAGCTCGTGCTTGGTTTCTATCTTGTGAAAATGAGAAAGAAGGCACCTTTGGCTATTTATAGTTAAAATTTAAAGTTTGGCCTTTTCACACTAAGACCGCTAGAAAAAAAAATTACAGTTTGCAAAAATATTAAGATTTCAATTAAATAAAGATTGGTTAAAAAAGAGCCTGCTACAAAATTACAAGAATGTCATCTAATCTAAAATTGTTATAATGTCTTCATATTTTGCCCCTCTTGTGACATTTACTTCATGTTGATCTCCATCTCCTTGTTGACTTGAAAGCTTGTCATTTTCTTCACCTTGATCCTGAAACTCTTTCCCCTCACGTGCATCAAAACAGAGGCTATTTTTCCATATACTCAGTTCATCTTCAAGCTCTTCCACATGCCTACTATGTGTTGGGTAGGGCTATGCACCTTGCTGTTGCTGCTAAAAATTCAAGGTCCCCCATTTACCATGATTCTGAGACCATGGTTGTCCCCTCCTTACACTTCCCAATCTGTAAAAATATAGAAAGTGGCACAATAACCTGAAAGTGTAAGGGTTAACTCTAGACATGTAGTGGAATCAGATATACCTTTCTTCTCATCAACTTGAAACTTGACTCTTCCACATTGTCAAAGCCCATGATCCTAAAGTGTTGACATAGGTCTGCTAGGCTCCAATGCTTGCTTGCTGTGCCACTCGCTCAATCCATCCATTTTGCATCATCACAGCTACCTCAATAGGCATAATTTCTTCTTCTGAGGCTTGAAGTGGGATCCATGTCCCGTGCTTTTGCATCCATCTTTGGTAGTACAGACGCATGTACAAAATAGAGCGTGCCTTCAAGAACCTGAAAGACACTGTAGAATCTACTACATTGCACTTGTACACATCACCTTGATGTGACTCCTCATTAACCTCACAACCCTCTCCTAGTAATCCTTGAATGAGGTCAGACCGTACCTCCTTACAAATATACATTGTTTTTGTTTGGTGCATTGGCATGGAATTGAACATGTGCATAAAAACATGTAAAGGACAAAACCAATTTAGCCCTATTGACCTAGATGCCTTTGAAAACTTGAGTGATGTCTTGATATCACTTACCATCTTAAACTTTAAGCATAAGATGGTCCAAGCATCAGGTTTGGGCCATTCGGGGATTGTTAAGAGGGGGTTGGGGATCTCTTCTAGCTTGCCAAATAAACCTGGTTTTTTATCTACAAAATATGAGTGAGAAAAGAAAAAGATATTGTTCTGTATAAGATCACTTGGGCTTTGAGATACAAACATTGCCTCTCCAATGGATGCATGCATAGCATAGAAAACTCCAGTGAGGCTTTGGAGTGATTGTTCCTCAACATAATTAGAGGGGAAAATATCTGCAAAGAGACATAAGAAAATGGAGAATCATAAGAAAATTTGAAACAAAAAAATGGAGAGAGAGAGAGAGAGAGAGGTGGCGAGATGAGTGCATCATTAGCGGCTTATAACTATTTTTTATTTTTAAGCTTTTCAAACATACAAAATGTGGGAGAAAATGACTTTATCAAATGTCTAAAAACTAGTTTAAAAGCCATGTCTAGGACATAGGTTTTGAGTCCACCTTAAGAGATAAAAAATGGAAAAGGTGATAAGTACTTACGTAAAAAGTTTTGATATGCTAGCATCGGACCATGCAAATATTGATTGCAAGCTTAGCATTGCAAGGCATGTATGCAAAATAGATATATGTGCACCATGATATAGAGGTGTATGAGCCAGCCTATGCAACTCTTATACTTCTCTTGAGGCTTGATCCATACGTCGATGGATACCGCCCATCTCTTGTGTGTCATTTCTCGCTCAATATCCCCTGCGTCATGTAGGGCGTCTATTATGTCATCCATGTCTTTCTCCAAATACGTCAGAGAGTCCACCATAGTTTCTTCTTCCGACTAGTACTTGCTTGTGTCATTGTCCATCTAGTACTCCACTCGAGTTGAAGGTCCAAGCAATTAATTTGTTGCTCATTTTGAGGACACACATTCACAACACCAAGTAATGCATTTAGATGCTCAACTGGAAATATACCATTTTTCTTTACATGGTCGTTGCAAATTCTTCGTCATCGAGAGATTTGTTACTTACACCAATTTCAAGGGTACAAGCATTTCTCCTCTACATTCGGGAATTCCGATGTCTTTGTAGTGTTCACACCATCCATGATTGTAAATTTGTGTTTTTTGGGAGGGGAGGAATGGCCCTTTATATATTAGGCCATAGTCTAGTCGGCCAAAGTTTAAATTCTAATGCGAAAGGTGTCGGGGGGTGGGAAATTTCAAAGGTTATATACATTTTTGCTATATAATATCTTTCGTCTTCGTTGAAAAGTCTGTAGGAATATTTTTCAGAAAACTAATCAAAAATAACATTAGAAAGTTAAATTTTTGACACATTTTCTGATGCACATTTCGACGTTATTGCCGATGCTTTTCCCAACCTTTACTGTGATGCTCTTACCGACGTCTATTCCGACACTAGAAAAAAATTATAGAGCTGAAACACGGACTTTGTTTTTCTCATTTTTGAAGCTCTCCTTCGTGTAGCGCTAGTAAGTTCATCTCCCACCCCCCTATTGCATGTCCTCTCTCTCTCTCTCTCTCTCTCTCTCTCTCTCTCTCTCTCTCTCTCTCTCTCTCTCTCTCTCTCTCTCTCTCTCTCTCTCGCTCCTACATCCCTACACTCTCCTACACCACCATTTTGGTTGCTTTCATGATTTCTAATCTCTCTTTTTTTTGGGTTTTTTTTGCAGGTTGCATATCTTCACCCCCCGCTCCCCTCACATGACCTTTTGGTTGTCCTCTCTCTCTCTCTCTCTCTCTCTCTCTCTCTCTCTCTCTCTCTCTCTCTCCTGCATTTCTGCACTGTCCTACACCACCATCTTTCTTGCTTTCATGTTTTCTTACACGTGCATAGTGTTCTAATCTCTCTCTTTTTTTTGCAGGTTGCATATCTTTACTATCTATCCCTAATCTCTCAGAGGTAAGCCCCTTTTTTCTCTCCCTAATCTCTCCATATTAATTTGATTTTATGATTCTAATATATAGCTGATTAGTGTGCTAATTAGTATGGGTTTTCTATTTTTGTGATGCAGGAACCCTCACAACTAATCTCAGAGGTAAGCCCTTTGGTCTTATTCTTTAAAAAATATATATATATTTGTCACATGTCACATGTTCATATGCTCCTGCGCATAACTTGCATATCCACCTGCATAACCATATCCATGCACATATGTAGATGGAGGGCCATATGTATAGCACGGAAATCACCCCCCAGCATTACCCCCCAACCAACTATCCCACCTATTCCACGTGTCATGAGCCCTGACCAATTTTTTTCCTTCATTACACAAGCCACCCCCGAGCAAGCAGCCATGGCTAAAGCCTATTTTGCCCATGGTGAGCCAAGTGCAAGCCCATCGGCCTGTGACCACGGTCATGGTCACACCCATACTATCGGCCTACGACCACGATCACGATCACACCCATACCGTCCCCTAGTCAAAAACCCCCACCCTCGGGTTGTTCCTCCAACCGCAGTCTCACGGATCACGTTGTAAGGGTGGTGGTGGTTGTTGTGGCAGTAGTTCCATGGATGCATCTATCCCTCCATCACAAGAGCATCCACCCATACATAGTGTGGCCGACACCCCCATCTCATCGCATCGATCTCGTCGGCATTTTGGTAGTAGCTCTCTCCCCAATGCAGATCAACATCTTTAGAGGATGCAGGAAGGGAAGGCCATTCTCTATGATGTTGGTCAGGAGATGTGGAGTCATGTGAGGGAGCTATGTGGCATAGTACTATGCCCATGAAACTCTGACCAAATTCCTCCACCTCCCATTGGAGAAGAAAACAAGAATTTGTAAGCAAATCAAGAACGAGGTCAAGCCTACCCAAGTAGCAAGGAAGACCTTTCTAATGGATCTACGATCTCATGAGAGATTGTATGAAACACAAGAGGTCTGATGTCACCCAAATGGTGAAAGAGATGGTAGAAATGTAGATTAGACAGCTGTGGTTTTGTTAAGTACGTTGTACCATATGCCAATTTGAGGTTTTGGTAAGTTTGTATATGCTGATTCGTGGGTATTGCATTGTTTTTGAGAGGTATACCTGAGCCTCCCCGTTGAGGCTAGCTCACAAATTGGACACCCACTTTAGCTGGCATAGTTTTAGAATTGTATAGATCTTTTTTACACCCCTTTTGGGCATGTATAGTTTGCTCGCATATGTCACAAATTTTTTATATACATCATTTATCGTATAAGTACTGATATTATACAATTCAAATCAATGTATCATTTTGGTTTGATATCAAGTAATTAAACTTGATTTTGTACATTACTGTATCTTTGTTTGTGTTAATTCTTTAAGTTTGTGTAAAATTTCACTTCAATGCAATAAAATCTTTATATATTTGGCATAATGGTGTATCCACGTATAGAACTGTAACTGTATACACTATTATGCCAAAAAACAATTATACTTGCATCCATCAGTATGAGCGTCGAAAATTTCCTGCATCCGTTAGTATTTACATCAAAATAGATGTCTATATACACATCGATCAAATCATTGAAATACTATTATTATCAACGTTTATAGTAGCGACACTAGTTTCGACGCTCTTTGTGATGTACTTTTTGACATTATTCTAGATGTACATTCCGATGTTTTTATACCAACGCTTTTTTCGACGTGCATAAAGACGATTGTGGATTTTACAAGCAATTATTTTACATCAAAAAAAAAACCTTGGTATTTGATTAAGCAATCTTGCATGCATGACAAAGCATTTACCCTATTGTTGATCTACAAATCACTGCCCTCACCGTAGTACCCTCAAGGACACCAACCATGGCTAGGTCCGCAGAGACGAGAGGGGAGAATGTTAACGGGCACCTCCAAAAACATCTTGTCAAGGCCTTGTACACAATGGATAATGGAGAAGTCCTCATCAACAAATGAGCTAAGAAGACACATCCAGCTTGTGAAAGATCTAAGGAAAGGGCTTGGACGTTTGTAGTCAAGAAGGGGTAGCCACGGACATCAAGAACTATTAATTGGTCACCCAAACCATGCAATGTCCACCCAAAGTAGGACTTTAGATGCGTGTAACATGCCCTCATCTCACATTTACACTTTATGTGGTACTTAACGAGGGTGGCATGGCTTATCTAAAGGCCATCATCATATGCACTTCATGAAAGGTCTGTAATTACTTCTCATTAATTCACTTTTTAAGTGTTGGGTGTCCAACTTCAATGAATGTGAACGCCCGTGGCCGATAAGTGACATGTATATAAGTGACTTTACCTAATGAGAAGGGGACATTTCCTTGAGTGCTGGTTAAGAGTGTGATCTTGCTCCTTGTGTTCTAGCTCTCTAACCTATCCTCTTTCCCTCTTGGTAGTGCTTGTGTGTGAGAGTCTCCCCTCTTGCCCTCTTGGTCTTGCCATGTCTTGCTAGTGAGAGAGTGAGAGTGAGCTATTGTCTTTATGTAGTGGAGCATGGTCTTACAACAACGGGGAGTGCTAACCTCTACATAGACAACTCTCGTGGACAATGGGAGGTGGGTCTCCTAAAGTGCTAGCTTGCATTCGTGCGGTTGCCTCTTCTACAAGGTGGCAGGTAAGCTACCAAGTTCCCAACGACACACACGAAAGGTGAGTACTCTTCACTTGATTAGCTTTGTGCTAGTGAGTGCAATGTATTTGGGCTTTGCAACCTATAATTAGGTAGTAAAAGAGGGTATGAGGTAGTTATAGTTGGAGTAGTAAAATAGGGTATGAGGTACCATTTTGGAGGTGTCGCCCCACTGAGCATAACTTGGTGCTAACTCTTCTAAGTGATAGCTAGAAGTGGAAGGAAGAGCCCTTCATCTCAATATCCCATCGCTCGGGATATATTAGGCCTAATCTAGCCATGCTATAACAATGTAGCCATCATATGTCTATTGAACATAAACCCCAAGAAAGAAATTTATGCACCCATAATGACCAGGTTACAAATCTATGGTTTTTAAAATGATGTGATAAACTAGCTTACAATTCAATCCATTATTTTGTTTTAAATAAAGATTTTGAAGCTATTTAATCTAATTTAGTTATTTTGAATATTTTTTAAAAATTTGGTTATTTTAAGTGTTTTGAGTATGGTTGACCAAGGCCAAAGTATTTAACATGATGATTCACACACAACACAATGGTAATTTAATGGTATTATCCCTTAAATAAAATTAATTTTTAGCAACAAGAGTTTTTTTTTAATCATTGAAGCTCAAAGTTTAAAATCTCATTAGGGGCTTTTTATTTTTTGGAACCAAGGCCTGCACGCCCCCCCTTCTTCCATTCGTTTATGGTGTGTTTGTTTTCCTCAAAACAAACATGCATCCTTCCTGTTCATGTGACTTGTGGTGATACACTGAAATCAAGAAATAATGGCTTGAATGAACTTTAAAGTTGGTTTCATTGTGAGATATATTAAGCATGTGATATTATTGATTAGTAATCATCCAATAAAGTCATGTAAAAGTATATATAAATACTATTTTTCCCTTGGAGATTTAGCTTTGAATATGTGAGACAGCACATGAGCACAAGAAAATAGTTTTTATTAGGTTACATAAAAATATGCATACATAAGGGGGTTTTTCCAAACCTTTTTTAAATGGAAAAAAAAATCTCAATTTTGGTCCAAAAATGGGTAGTTCTATGATCTCCAAATTTACTTAATGTGTGTCTTTAAAATATCAAAATTCACAAGTAACGGGTTTTTGGAAGGCCTCTTTAAACACGCATGATATACAAGGCTTTCATTAAGTGACACCTAGCTTTCTTCCCCCACAACCACCATCACCATCTATCCCATTTTTAATGAGGTATCATGCATTGTATGATAGCTCCAATATTCTTCTACATTGTAGTATGCCAAAATGTTTTATCATATGAATCTTGAGTGTTCCTTGCAACTTTTGTCATGTAAAGTTCTCACATATAAGTAGCATCATTAAACACTAACTCATCATGTTAAGTGTCACAAAATAATAACATGATTCAAATTTTGCATTTTGAATGTGTTGTACCTTTTGTTGTTGGAGGCTATCTACATCTATAACGATATTGACAAGAATAAAAGTGATGATATAATAGCTAAATGATGCTTAAGAATTAATACTAGTGATTAATTCCACTTGTCTCTTTGAATATGTGTGAATGGAATTTTGTGACTATGAAATGATGTTTCTACAAAAATACTGTTAGAGCACTCACTTAGTTGCTTGAATGACTCTTTATTTTTGCAAGCAAGCTACTTGAACTTTTATGGCTAGTGGATAGGCTTATATATCTCGAGCAAAAACAATCAACAAGTCTCTCTCATCTTTTATAATTATACTTTGGATCTACTAGCTTTTCTTTTAATTAGTTGAAATGTATGTCAATATATTCTCTAATATAGATTTTCGGGCTAGGCTAAAATGAATATAGAACCAAAGACTCGTGGGACAGTTTTAACAAAGTAAGGGTATGAATCATGCATAAGAAAACAAATAGTGAGAGGAACATCACATAAATTCTTTCGTAATCACATGTGCACACATGTCAAAGATCTTAAGCATATATGTACTTACTTCTTGTCATATTTGTTTCAAAATTTCACACCCTTCAAACAAACTAGACCTTGGAACTTGGATGATGATGACATTACATCACAGAATGTGTGCTATGCTAAAATGTTGGGAGCAAATGAATAAGTTATGGCCTTCTTTAGCCCAACTTAAAAGTTAGGACATTAAATAAGTTATGGCCTTGTGGAGGGTAATAAGTTAGGCCTTCTTTAGGGCATCACTTTTCATCCTCCAAAATGTGGGTACATTACATTTTTTCATGCAAAAATACACATACAAAGTCTACATGGTTGAAAATTGTTAACAAAAAAATACAAGGCTATATGATAAAATGTAGAGATAGGCAAGATTGGTACATATATATAAATGTATGTGCATGTGTGTGTGTGTGTGTGTGTAATACAATTGTATGCTAAAATGCATAATGGGCAAGACTTGTACATGTATATATAAATGTGTTTATGTATATATATATATATATATATATATATATATATATATATATATATATTTAAGTGTGTGTGTGTGTGGGGTAGTGCTCATGAAAAAACGAGGTTTAGTGTCAGGTGAATGTCAAATTTTGAAAAATAGCCTTCAAATTTCAAAAGAGCAATTCACAAAAATCTGCAAAATTTAAAAGATTTTAGTTATAATTTTACTAAAAACCTTTAAAATTTAGGGGAAAACCTGCAGAAATTCGAGGTTGAAGGTTTTTTTTGGAATTGTTGGGAAAAATGTTTTCTAGAGAACCTTTAGTGTCGGGCGAGGTGTCCAGGAATGGAACTTTAGAAGAATTAAGCGCTGATCTAAATGGAGCACTACGAGAGGTTGTGTTTTCACTCTTTATAGTTGATGTTAAAAGATCTCATTCCCTTGCCGGTGGCCGACAAGAGCGATGCGTCGTGTGTCATCCGCTTCCCCTCTGAAATTTGAATCGGGGCCCTCCCCGAAAAATTAAAGATTCTCTAGTTTGCGATTATGATAGGCGTAGCCGTATCCCTATAAATTGACACAAGCTTGACGCCGCCACACACACACCTCCATTTAGTAAAAATTCCATATTAATATTATCTTCCATAGCCTAATATAAATTAAATCCCTTAATCTGTGGCATAGCAGCTAGAAGGATGGCGCATGGGGGTATTAAACTGGTTTTCAATGGGGTAATCTACCTGTTTTCAGGCCGTTCACGCCTACTGATCATGGAATAACATCAATCTCAATATCAGGTAGCTCTAACAACTTCCTAATTTGGAGCTCTAACCCAGTCACATAACAGCTAATTTCGGGTCGTAAAGGACTTGAACTAATTATTATGGTTAATCAAGCGATATCAACAAAACTAGCAATGTTTAACAATGACTAATTCTATCTATTCACGTTGATTTTATGCAAAAGCTTATGAGTGGTTAATCATGCAATAACAAAAATAACTATAATTCCAGTCATTTCAAAAAAAAAAACTATAACCAGGAGACATCATAATTTTTATATGTGTATATCTATATTAAAACTAGTAAACAGTGAATGATCTTTATATATAATACATATATTGAAATAATGTGCTAACTTATTAGCTAAATTATTGATACCAATGATTAGGAGGCTTATTAATATATATTTTAGATTATTTTTTTAAAAAAACCCAATAACCTATCATTCATTGCTTAGTGTGGCTTAACATTATATATATAATATTCCAGCAAAACTGATGCAATGAGTTTTTCTCATCATTACGTTTGGTCAATATAACTGGCATAGTTTGGCACTAGTGATGATGAGCATGGGGATGACCTAAGCTAAAATAGCTCAAGAAACTCTCTCGTAATTTTATTATGTTTTGTTTTATGCGTGCCATGCACAAAATGCCACGTACTTTCACAAGCTTGTGGCCACGTTGACCTATTTTGGAAGCCTAATTATGCCGATAATTTCGCAAGGTTAATGGGAAATAGCGGAAACAATTATAAATGATCATAATTCACGCATGCTAATAATGAATTGTGTGTATTATTGTGGTATAATTTACGTTAATGCAACTGAATGGAATCTGGATGTATATTCATGCAGACAACGTTTAATGCTCTGGTTCTAAAGCATTAGATATTTAATTTATATTTAATTTACTGCGGGAGGTGTAATAAGAATCCTGATCAGAATTATGATTGCGGGATGAAATGAGCAGCTGATGAGGGAAAATAAACGGACAAAAGAAAAAGTGAGTTGATCTGTTTCTGTTAGCGTTGCATGCCATACAGGATTCATGATTATTATTATATTTTGTGCTGAACCAGTCCGTTTTTTATTCCCTCGAGTCTTCGTTTTAAAGCGCAAAACCTTCGTATAAACTTTGCAGTATATGCAGTACTGTCTGCAGACTGCAGTGTGCACGTTGCGTGCGTGCGCGCGCGCGCGTGTGAGAGAGAGAGAGAGAGAGACTGACTTCATTGCGTGTACTTAACCCTCATCGTACTTTACAAGAGATATTGACTCGAGTAACCCTGATTTCTTAGACCCTCTCACTGCTCAGCGGTGTGGGTGTGGGTGTGCGTGTGTATGTGTACTGTGTGTGTGTGTGTGTGTGTGTGTGTGTGAGAGAGAGAGAGAGAGAGAGAGAGAGAGAGAAAGATGAATGTAATAGCTGGGTGTACGTGTATACTGTGTGGGTGAACCGTGTGTGTGAGAGCTGAGAGAGAGACACCGGGTTATGTGTGTGTATGGGAGCGAGAAAGAGAGAGAGAAGTGTTGGGAGGGTGTTGTGTCTGTTGTGTGATATATACTTAAATTGTCCCCTCGCTAGTAATCAATCTTGTCTTCCAAATCTGCTCTGAACATTTATCTTCATTTTTATCCTAACGTACCCTTCATTTGCAGGCGCTCTACAGCCCTAATCTTGCTGATTTAGTGACGCAACTGAACGCAATCGACGAAGCAAGATCAAAGCAGCTGAATTGCAGTAATTGATGATCGGCACGGTCGAGCTACTCGTAATTAACCAGCATGGCATTAGCATCAACAAGAAGTGTGGTGTTGGGGAGCTTTGCATTTCTCGTGTTTTGGGTGATGGCAACTTTCCCGACATTCCCGGGCCTTCCGATAGGCAGGACAGCAGGAGCAATAGTGGGGGCTGCTCTCATGGTGGTTTTCCAAGTAAACTCTCCAGATGAAGCCTATCAATCCATAAACCTACCTATCTTAGGGCTTCTGTTTGGGACAATGGTGGTCAGTGTGTACCTGGAGAGAGCTGATATGTTTAGATACCTGGATTTCTTGCTCACTTGGAAATGTAAAGGTGGTAAGGACCTTCTCTGCCGTCTCTCCTTCTTGATTGCCCTATCAAGTGCCATCTTCACCAATGACACCTGCTGTGTTTTGTTTACTAAATTCGTCTTGAGCCTTTGTAGAGAGAAAGGCTTGCCCCCAGAGCCTTTTCTTCTTGCCCTCGCATCCAGTGCCAACCTCGGCTCCTCGGCCACGCCCATTGGCAACCCCCAGAACCTTGTCATTGCCATCCAAAGCAAAATCTCTTTTGCGAAATTCACTGTCGGTATACTCCCGGCCATGTTGGCCGGAGTCACCGTCAACACAGGGCTTCTGCTTGGCATGTACTGGAAACAGCTCTCCAAGGTAGAGCTAGCTGATGCCCAGATCAACGCCATCGACGTCTTTGAGATTGAGGTGCACAACCACCCTAGCTCAGATGTACAAGATGAGAGAGAGGTGAAATTAAGCAGCCTTGATGAGCCAGATCTGTTCCAAAGCTGCCGGTCTTCAGGTTTTGCCGAAGACAAGAGCCTAGCCCATGACCTAGGTGAGCATGTTGACAACACTAGGAACATCTACCCAAGTCCTGATTACACACAAGGTACTCATGATAGAAACACGGATGTAAACAGCATGGTTTCGGATGGCATGAAAGAGCTGAGCCATCAATGTACTACACATAACAGCAGGAGGACATTTCCGGAAGAGTATGTGAGCTCGCTTCAACTTGTGAATGCATCAATAGGGTCAACGTCCGAGAGAGAGATTCGGAGCATAGGCTCTGATCATCCAAGGTCGCCGCCTCCATGTGAATCTCCGCCGTCTTTCCAAAGTCACCACAGCTACATGAGGGCTATCAAGACATGGAAAAAGGTTATGTGGAAGCCTTGTGTCTACCTTGTAATCCTTGGTATGCTGTCAGCCCTTCTTGCTGGCCTCAACCTCTCCTGGAGTGCACTATCTGCTGCAATCTCACTCATCGTGCTCGACTTCACTGATGCTGGAGAAACTCTCAATAAGGTCAAATCTTCGTCAAATTTTTGGATCATAGGATTGGTGTTTAAAAAGACCACCTGAATTCATTAAATGATCAATGCGAATGGCTGCTAGTAATTGTGATAACTGATAATAACCCTCTCTTTTGTGCAGGTTTCATATTCTCTTCTTGTTTTCTTCTCGGGAATGTTCATAACAGTGGATGGATTCAATCAGACAGGAGTACCAGAGGCATTTTGGAATTCTATGGAACCATATGCTCGCATCAATCATGCAAGCGGTGTTGCTATCCTTGCGGCCGTGATCATTCTTCTATCTAATGTTGCTTCAAATGTTCCAACAGGTGAGCTTTATGCCCTTGTCCTGTGGCATGATGGAGATATCTTCTCTTGATTATAAGTAATCATTACAATCAAAACCTCGATCATGCAATGCGCTTAAGACTAGATAATTAACAATTAAGAATGGTTAATTAGGTTACCATTTATGTAAGATTTTTTGTTTCAAGTTCCTACAGCTTGTTATATCAAGAAGCTGATTTTTCTTTAAGATTTTACCACCCCCTTCATTGAAGTGTTGCTGCTAGGGCCGAAGATAGCAGCATCATCTGCAGCTTTATCGGGGGTGAGTGTGACAAAAGCATGGCTGATCCTGGCATGGGCAAGCACAATTGCAGGAAACCTAACTTTGGTAGGATCTGCAGCGAACCTTATTGTATGTGAGCAGGCCAGGACGGCTCAATACAACCTCTCATTTTATAGACACCTAAGATTTGGGTTCCCTTCCACCCTATTGATAGTTGCAGTTGGCCTTCCCTTAATACAAGGCGGTTAATCTAGTTCTGCAACCAATTTTCCCTAAAGCATGGGTGAATCTCATTTTCAAAATGGCACCATTGGCAGGGTGGGGTTAATTAGTAGTAATCAGGCTTCCCCTTCAGAGCCTAATATAAACCACTACTTGCCAATGATTGGCCATCCATCTTCATGTAAAAATACACAACGTGCGTGGATGCGGGATTTTGTACAGTTTATCATGGTTTCATTTGATATTCTATAAAGTTAAGTGCTTTAAATTACCTTGGTTTTTAGCTGGGTGTACGTGTGTGCTGTGTGGGTGAGCCGTGTGTGTGTGTGAGAGAGAGAGAGAGAGAGAGAGAGAGAGAGAGAGGTGGGTTATGTGTGTGTACTATGGATGTTATGTAAGAGAGAGAGGAGGGCGGGAAGGGGGGGCAGTTGGAGGAAGGGACTAGTGTTGGTGGATGTTGTGTGTGTGTGATATTATATATATGTATATATACTAGTGTTGGTGGTAGAAGTTATGACCACGTTTTACAAATACTCTGTTGCCATTCCCTTTTGGTGTTAGAAAAGTAAGGCAACAATTGAATAACAATACCTCCTTGAACGCATTGGTGAGCCTAAACACATAGTTCACTTGCATGTATTCAAGAATTTTGCTAAAGAAGTAACTTTCGATCTGAATCCAAACAATAATGTCCTTGAACGCATTGGTGAGCCTAAACACATAGTTCACTTGCATGTATTCAAGAATTTTGCTAAAGAAGTAACTTTCGATCTGAATGCAAACAATAATTATGTCTTTAGTGGGATGTGTGCAAATTGCAAGCTGCAGTGGTGAAGTTCTATGATATGTTTGTTAAGGAATGTGATGGCACACTGAAATTTGTACTAAAATTTGATGAGATTGAATTGTGAAGAATCAAAAGATAGAAAGAGTAAGTTTGACATTGATAAACAGGGCATTGGATCGTTCCATAAAGAGTGGTGATCCTCAATACTTCAGTGTTCAATCTGAAAATGAAATTTGGTGGCTTGCAGCATTTGAGGTTCCAAAAGAGGATCATGAGATCCTAAAGATGTTTTTCAATCTAACAGAGATTCCTATTGTGGTTCAGCATCAAAAAGCAAGTGAAATTCTACATATGGATGGTTTTGGAAACTACTCAGTGGAATAGCATCTTGCAGGTGATCTTAAGTCACTAAAGTGAATGTTTGGTGTCTCAAATGCTACAAATGTAGAGTTCACTTCTTTGTATTGCATGCGCTCAAGGAAAAAGGGTAAGAACAAAAAAAGGCATGGAATATGTATACTGGGAAGGATGGTGCACCAACTCGTGATCAATACATATGGGATGGCAAAACAACGGTCAAGGAAGGATGGTGCACCAACTCGTGATCAATACATATGGGATGGCAGAACAACGGTTAGAGTGGATCCAAAGTGGGACCCTATACTTAACATTCCTTTAACACGAGTTCATCCTCGTACACTACATACCGTCTATAGAATTGTGAAAATTTTGGTTTATGAATATATATTTTTCGTATGTAAGATACAACCAACATCAGAGGCCCAAGCTTTGTGTAAGAGAGTGGAGGAGGCTCTTTCATGTGTGGGTCTACACAAAGGGAAAGTGGAAATCAAGAAAGATCAGAAGAGGCTAGGTACAAGTGAAAATGTGCCATGCAAACCAAATATTAGTGGAGCCAAGGCTAGAAAATTTTTGTCACCACCAAAGAACCATGAAGGCCATTTATTAGTTCTTCAACCTTGGAAGTATGAGGCATGGAGGAAGTTACACATGGTTATCCCAGATTGTAGTAATAATTGCGAGACTAGAATTGCAAAGGCTAATGTATGGATTGCCTTTAATAAGGTTGCTACACGTCTATAGAAAATGACATTCAACGAAGAAGATGCCAATGACTTTAAACAAGATATGACCACGTTTTACAAATACATGGTGGAAGCTATGACCACATTTTACAAATACATGGTGTGTGTGTGTGTGTGTGTGTGTGTGTGTGTGTGTGTGTACACACACATTGTAAGGTCCCCCCCTCTCCGAAATTAGTGATCTTCGTCATTTTCTTTTATTGTACTCCTATGTTGTAAAAATTGAGCTTATTAATTTTGCTCAGGTAGTAGGCTAGAAAATTTCTTAAGTTGGACATTATAAAAAGATATAATATTACTTTTTTATTTAAGACTCAAAGATAGATTATAATAGATATTTATAAATTTCACAAAAAAATGGTCGTGTAAATATTAGACAATAAATTTTTTATTAAGTAAAGAGCTAAAAATTTTCTTAAGCTGGCCATTATCGGGAGTTATGGTAGTAAATCTTGATTTCCAGTTGGGCATGGTACATTAGCAAGAAAGAAAAGAAAAATAGTAAATTATTTTTAAAAATTTGAAGCAAATTATTCTTGGTGATTTTTGTGAGGGGTGAAATTTTGGGGTAATGTAAGTGACCATTCGGGTAACCTTAGTCAATTAGACCTTATGAATAAGGGGCTTGCTTGGGAAACTTACTCAAGGGATTACTTGGCCATTCTTAGCCTTATGTCCTCCATACCTCCTTCTCGAAATGGTAGGATACTTCTTCCCTCACCTCCCACCATCCGCTTTCCATGTAAGACCACCCACCACCTATCATTATGTTGTTGAATGTGGACCGTTGTTTGGAGGCTTCTCTTTCTATCCTCATGGCTTAAAAATGCACCTATTTCTCTATCCCTTCGGAGTTTCTTTTTGTCATAACAAATCTTCTCTCTTACTGCCTCCTACTCCTACCCCCTCAATTTTTGTGTGCTGGAGCTAGAAGACTATATCCCGCTCTCCCAAAGTCAAGTTTTGTGTATTGTAAGTAAAATTCTAGTTTTTCTCTTAATTTTCAGCAATCAAACTTAACCTCTCCCTAGGGTTTAATTATGAGCAAATGTGCTATCATTAGGAAAAACTTTAGGCAGCTATAGTGTGAAATGGTAGGTGAGTAGATATGGACCTCTACACAAGAGACCATAGCAAGCCTCCAAGCTCCCCTTGAGTGTGCCCCATGCCCCTATTATATAGGAGGGCCCTCAAGTGACTCTTGACTTTCCATTCCTCATGTGTGACCCTTGGATGCCTGACCCTAACCTTAAACCTTAAGGTTAGTCCTAACCCATGCTCCACTAGAGCTTGTTCCCATGCTCCCATGCTCACAAGCCTAATGTGGGTTAGCCTCCTAGTATATGCACACATAATGTGTATATAACATAGCACACATAATGTACATATAACATACTTCCCCTCTCTCAAAACATTGCACTCTTGCAATGAAAAGAAGGAGAACTGTACTGAACAATCTCAACCGACTCCCAAGTCGAATTCTCAATTTCCCTATTTTTCCACCTTATTTTAACCTCAGGGATTAGTCTACTACAAAGTTTCCTTTCCCTGAATTCAAATACCTTATCAGGTTCATGTGGAACATAGGATAATTCATCGACTTCAACAAGTTCTTGAGGAGTAACTGTGTCATCCTCACCTCCCAGTTTCCCTTTCAATCTATCGATATGAAAGACTGGATGAACTCTAACAATTGGAGGTAGTTTTAGTTCATACGCAACCGTGCCAATCCGATGTATAACTCAAAATGGACCACAATATCTAGGAGATAAATTCGAGCATTTTCCCATTGACAAAGTTTGAGAATCTTTAGGAACATTAAAATAAACCAACGCTCCTGGTTCAAAAGATCGAGATGAGCGTCCCCTATCAGCATAAAACCGTGCCCTATCATGAGCACTCCTGATAGAATCCCGAGCTTCGGTCAGAATTTCCTACATATCTCACAAGAAATCCCTCGATGCATCAAGCTCGATGTCCTTAAGACCGAACATCAATAGGTGCCCTGGGTTAATACCCATACATAAGTATGCATGGACTAAAAAATAATAGCCGTAAATTTAAAACTGTTATAGGCAAATTCCATCATTGGAAGATATTTTTTTCAATATGATGATTTTCTAGAGACATATGCACGAAGCATACACACTATAATCTGATTCATACACTCTGTTTGCCCATCAGACAACTGCAGATGATCAGAACAATTCACATTCAAAGTAGAAGACTTCTTGGTGGATGAAGCTCTTGGTATGCTCAAGGAAGACCATCGAGGGCCTTGAGGTAAGTGATTTTGTTATCTTTATTTTTAATCATTATATATTTTTATTTTCATGGAGGAAGAGTGCTCCAAATTCCTCTTATTGAATGAAATTCATATGGAGCATGGGTGGCGTTGAGTGCAAGTCTTGGGTGACTTTGACGGAATAGATTAAAACCCCTCGTCCATGGCATCTAAGCCAAATGTAAGGAATGTACTATTAACTTCTATTATTTAATAGTGCATTACGAGAAATTGTTGTCCTCAAATAAAAAAAGAAAAAGAAATTTATGTTACTTATACATATAAAGCTTACAAATTTTTAATTTTTTAAAGCTAAACCATACAAAGCTTCTAAAGCATACAACCTAAAATAGTTAAAGCATATGCATAAACCACACAAAGCATATATAGAGAATCCACATGAATGAGCTAAATCATATACAAGTTAAAAATCATACCTGGCATTGTCACGTCTATGTCGTATCAGCTCTCTCATATCTCTTAATACAAGAGCATGACTCCATCCACCTCCGAACTCCGCCTCCAACTGATTCACCACCATTTTCTTTCTTTGCTCTAGTAAGTTTCTATATTCAAATAACATTAGATAACAATGACGAGTAAGTTGAATTAATGTAGAAAACAAAATTGTAATATTTTCTTTAAATGTATTTAAATGTGGCTACCTCCAAATAATATGCACATCCTCAAGATAAATGCAGGCTAACTCTTTAATGCACTTGTGAAACTCTCTACCCACATCATCAAACATAATCTCCTTGGTGGGCAAAATGGAGATACCCGTGTGCTGAAAGGTAGTACTATCATTCGCATCATCTGTAGACCTCCTAGATGAAGTAGCACATCTAGGAGGGTGGGAATAGCTGTCGATGGTGTAGGCATGGGTGAGTGGCTAGCCCTAGCACTATCAACATGTGTAGATGACGGTGGTGGTATAGGCGTAGTAGGTATTGGTGTAGGCATGATGTCCGTACTCGTTGCCCACACCTATAGTGGAGGAAAGTCTGAAATAAAATTTGAAAAAATTGATAAGAATCACATATATCAAGCTTGTCAATTATAAGTACATAGAAAGCATGCTTGTAGAAACTTCCATCATGCACTAGGATCTCCCAATGCATGCCGGGTGTTACCTAAGTAGTTGATAGCTACCAGCATGCACTGGGAGCTTTCAATGCATGCCGGGTTCTATCTAAGCATGATGGTAGCTACTACTGGCATGCATTAGGAGCTTCCAGTGCATGCAAGTAGCTCCCGGTGCTATTGAAACATGCCAGTAGCTCCCAAGTGACATTTCGTAGCTCTTTGTGCGCTAATAGCTCATGGGTGCTATGAAACAATCCAAAAACTATCTTCACCTACTACAAAGTGGCCCAATACCACTTCCGCTTGTCCAAATCAAACCAAACTTGAAAGGAGTAGTTCCTGACCTCTTGTTTACCTGCACAATAAGCCTCAACTCAAAATTATCTTAGTAATCTCTTCATCAATTTGCAAACATGTTCGCAGCTTTAGAAACTTCTAACACTTGGACCAGACAATAATTCCACTGTTGCACCTTCTCAGTAGACCCAAAAGTGATGAAAACTATTCAGATCTATCCAAAGGCATGTCTCACACCCTCACATCATGTTTCATGTGAAAATCACCCCAGGGGAAGGTCTGCAAAAGTCGATAAGATCCACTAGGCCTTATGCAGTTCAAAACTGCACAGCAGTGCCTTCAAACACCTGTCTCTTGATGTCAAAATCTTATGAGATCTGGTATGATTAGAGAACAATATATGGAAATACTCCACACCAAACCGTGTGGCCTATATCATTCCAATAGAGCAAACAGGGCTGGAACAAGGCACTTTGACCCTGCTGAAATTTAGGAAACAAGCAACAATACCAAACCTAGACCCTACCCCATCTTCTGTACTTAACCAATTGTAGAAGTTGTATTTGCATAGATACCACCCTCCAAACCCCGTTCCTTATTACATATCACCTCTGGTTGCACTTCTTCTACATACCACTACTCCACATAACCACAAGTGAATTGTCCCGACTCACGAGTACATGCTGTTAGCTACTAGCAGGCATCAGGACCTCCCAATGCACACCGGGTGTTACCTAAGCATGCCAATAGCTACCGGCATGCAATGGAAGCTCCCAATGCATGCCGGGTGCTACCTAAGCATGGCAAAAGCTATCGGCATCATGCAATGAGACCTCCGGCAGCTACCTAAGCATGCCGATAGCTACCGGCATCATGCACTCAAAGTTCACAATGTATGCCGGGTGCTACTTAAGCATGCTAGCTGTTACTGGCATGCATTGGGGAGCTCCCGGTGCATGCCATTAGCTCCTGGGTGCTACTACTGATGCTTGTCAGTAAGCTACCGGCCTGCACTCGGAGCTCCTAATGCATGCAGGGTCCCACCTAAGCATGCCGGTACAACTTGAGCATGCACTTGGAGCTCCCAATGCATGTGGGGTCCTATCTAAGCATGCCGTACAACCTGAGCATGCCGATAGATACCTAAGCATGCCGGTAGATACCTAAGCATGCCGGATGCTACCCAAGCATCCGGCATGCCGGTAGATACCTAAGCATGTGGGGTACCCAAGCATGTCAATAGAGCTGTCAATGCATGATAGTAGCTCCTAATGCATGCTTTAATAGTAAATAGAAACACATATCACTTAAGTATGGCAGTAGCTCTACTGGCATGCATTGGGACCTCCCAATGCATGTCGGGTGCTACCTAAGCACATCGATAGCTACCGACAAACGTCACTAGCACTCAAAAGCTAATGGCATGCACCGGTAGTTCCCAATGCATGTCGGGTGCTACCTAAGCATGCTGGTAGCTATTACTGACATGCATTGGGAGCTCTCTGTGCATGCCATTAGCTCTCGGGTGCTACTGATGCTTGTCGGTAGAGCTGCCGGCATACACTCGGAGCACCCAATGCATGCTGGTTTAACATGAGCATACCGGGTGTTACCCAAGCTTGTCGAAAGCTATGGGCATGCACCAACACTTCCCTATGCATGCCGGGTACTACCTAAGCACGTCAATAGCTACCGGCATGCACTAGAAGCTCCCAATGTATGAATGCCGGGTGCTACCTAAGCATGCTGAAAGTTATTGACATGCACTGAGACCTCCTAATGCATACGGGGACTACCTAAGCATGTCGATAGCTACTGGCATGCACTAGATCTACCGACCTCCCAATTCATGCCGGGTGCTACCTAAGTACGTCGATAGCTACCGGCATGCACTAGAAGCTCCCATGCATGCCCAGTGCTATCTAAGTATGCTAAAAGCTATTGGCATGCACCGAGACCTCCCAATGTATATCGGGGGTGCTACCTAAGCATGACGATAGCTACTACAAAACACTATCCCAACTCAATTTCTTGGCATGCGTGAGCTATAACCCAGTGGTTTCCTCAAAATAGTGGAAGAAACAACACAAAACAGTCCAAAAATTGTCTTCACCTACTTCAGAGTGGCCCAATACCACTTCCACTTGTCCAAATCCACAAAAAACATAATAGGAGTAGTTCCCTACCTCTTGTTTACTTGTACAATAAGCCCCAACTCAAAATTTCCTTAGTAACTCCTTCATAAGTTCCCAAACAAGTCCATAGTTTTAGCATCTCAGACACTTGGACCAAACACTAATCCACTGTTGCACCTTATCAGTAGACCCAAAAGTAATGAAAACTATTTAGATCTATCCATAGGCATGTTTCACACCTTCACATCAACGTTCATGTGAATCACCCCATAGGAAGGCCTTCAAAAGTCAATAAGATCCACTGGGCCTTATGTAGTTCAAAACTGTAGAAGTTGCCAAATTAGGCAATTTTCATCCTTGCAAACACCTACCTCGTGATGTCAAAATCTTATGAGACCTGGTATGATTAGAGAAAAGTTTATGGAAATACTCCACACCAGACGGTGTGGCCTATATCACTTCCAGTAGAGAGAAAATAGGGTTGGAATAGGACAATTTGGCCATAATGAAATTTCAGAAACAAGCAACAATACCAAACCTAGATCCTATCTTCTGTACTTAATCAATCGTAGAAGTTGTATTTGCATATATTCCACTCCAAAAACCCTGTTCCTTATTACATATCACCTCTGGTTGTAATTTTGTTCCATACCATTACTTCGCACAACCACTGGTGAATTGTCCCAACTCATGAGGGCATGCCGGTAGCTACCGACATGCACCAGAACCTCCCAACGCATGCTGGGTGCTACCTAAGCACGCCGATAGCTATCGGCATGCACTGGAAGCTCCCAATGCATGCTGGGTGCTATCTAAGCATGGCAAAAGCTATGGGCATGCACTGAGACCTTCTAATGCATACTAGGTGCTACATAAGCACGCTGATAGCTACTGACATGCACTCGAAGCTCTCAATGCATGTTGGGTGCTACTCAAGCATGCTAGTAGTTACTGGCATGCATTGGGAGCTCTCAGTGCATGCCATTAGCTCCCAGGTGCTATGGATGCTTGCACCAGGACCTCCCAATGCATGCCAATAGCTACCAACAAGCGTCAATAGCACCCGGGAGCTGATGGCATGCACGAGAGTTGCCAATACATGCCGAGCACACTACCTAAGCATGCCGACAACTACTGAGATGCATTGGGAGCTCTCAGTGCATGCCATTAGCTCCCGGGTTCTACTGACGCTTGCCGATAGCTAACGGCATGCACTCGGAGATCCCAATGCATGCGAGGTCCTACCTAAGCATGCTAGTACAACCTGAGCATGGTGGTAGAAACCTAAGCGCATGTCGGGTGCTACCCAAGCATGTCGAAAGCTATTGGCATGTATTGACACTACCCAATGCATGCCGAGTGCTACCTAAGCATGTCAATAGCTACCGGCATGCACTCGAAGCTCCCAATGCATGCCGGGTGTGGTACCTAAGCATACTGAAAGCTATCGACATACACAAAGACCTCCCAATGCATACAGGGTGCTACCTAAGCACGCCGATAGCTACCGGCATGCACTAGTAGCTACTGGCATGCACTGAGATCTCCCAATGCATGCCAGGTGCTACCTAAGTATGCCAATAGCTACCGGCATGCATTGGAAGCTCCCAATGCATGCTGGGTAGTATTGCCTAAGCTTGCTGAAAGCTATTGGCATGCACCGAGACCTCCCACCCGGGTGCTACCTAAGTATGCCGATAGCTACTACAAAGCACTATCCCAACTAAAGCTCTTGGCATGCATGTGCTATAACCCAATGGTTTCCTCATAATAGTGGGCTACTTGGAAGAAACAACCCAAAATAGTCCAAAAACTGTCTTCACCTACTACAGAGTGGCACAATACCACTTCCACTTGTCCAAATCCACAAAAACTTGATAGGAGTGGCTCCCTACCTCTTGTTTACCTATACAATAAAACCCCTTAGTAACCCCTTCATAAGTTCACAAACATGTCCGTAGCTTTAGCATCTTCAGACTCTTGGACTAGACACTAACTCCACTATTGCACCTTCTCACTAGACCCAAAAGTGATGAAAACTGATTAGATCTGTCCATAGGCATGTCTCACACCCTCACATCAAGTTTCATGTGAATCACCCCAGAGGAAGGCCTCCGAAAGTCAATAAGATCCACTGGGCCTTATGGAGTTCAAAACTGAAGGAGTAGCCAACTAGGCAATTCTCACCCCTCCAAACACTTCCTCCTAATGTCAAAATCTTATGAGATTTGGTATGACTAGAGAACAGTATATGGAAATACTCCAGACCAGATCGTGTGGCCTATATCACTTCCAGTAGAGAGAAAACACGGTTGGAACAAGACACTTTGGCCATGCTGAAATTTTGGAAACAAGCAACAATACCAAACCTAGACCCTATCTTCTGTACTTAACCAATTGTAGAAGTTGTATTTGCATAGATGCTACTCTCCAAACCTTGTTCCTTATTACACATCACCTCTGGTTGCACTTCTGCTCCTCCATACCACTACTTCGCACAACCACTGGTGAATTGTCCCAACTCACGAGTGCATGTTAGTAGCTACTGGCATGCACCGGGACCTCCCAATGCATGCCGTGTGCTACCTAAGTATGCCGATAGCTACCAGCATGCACTCGATGCTCCCAATGCATACCGGGTTCTACCTAAGCATGGCGAAAGCTATCGGCATGCACTGAGACCTGCCAATGCATACTGGGTGCTACCTAAGCATGTCGATAGCTACCGGCATGCACTCGAAACTCTCAATGCATGCCAGGTGCTACTTAAACATGCCAGTAGTTACTGGCATGCGTGCATGCCATTAGCTCTCGGGTGCTACTGACACTTGCAGTAGCTACCGGCATGCACTCGGAGCTCCCAATGCCCACGGGGTTTTGCCTAAGCATGCCGGTACATCTTGAGCATGCACTCAGAGCTTCCAATGCATGAGAGGTCCTACTGGGTGCTACCCAAGCATGCCAATAGAGCTGTCAATGCATGACGGTAGCTCCTAACACATGCTTTAATAGTAAATAGATACACATACCACTCAAGCATGCCGATAGCCTACTAGCATGCACCGAGACCTCCCAATGCATGCTGGGTGCTACCTAAGCATGTCGATAGCTACTGTCAGTGTCAGTAGCACCCAAGAGCTAATGGCATGCAATGGGACTTCCCAATGCATGTCAGGCGTGCTACCTAAGCATGCCGGTAGCTACTGACATGCGTTCGGAGCTCTTGGTGCATGCCATTAGCTCCCGGGTGCTACTAAGACTTGCTGGTAGCTATCGACATGCACTTAGAACTCCCAATGCATGCACCGTCCTACCTAAGCATGCTGGTACAACCTGAGCATGCCAGTAGATACCTAAGCATGCCAAAAGCTATCGGCATGCACCGACACTTCCCAATGCATGCTAGGTGCTACCTAAGTATGTCGATATCTACTGACATACACTGGTAGCTCCCAATGCATGCCGAGTGCTACCTAAGCATGATAAAAGCTATCAACATCATGCACCGAGACCTCCCAATGCATACCGGCTCGGGTGCTCGGGTGCTACCTAAGCAAGTGGATAGCTACCCAACATGCATTGGGAGCTTCGAGAGTGCATGTCGATAGTTATCAACATACTTTGGTAGCTACCAGCATAATGCACCAAGACCTCCCAATGCATGCCAAGTGCTACCTAAGTACACTGATAGCTATTGGCATGCACTGGAAGCTCCCAATTCATGTTGGGTGTTACCTAAGCATGTTGAAAGCTATCAGCATGCATCGAGACCTCCCAATGCATACCGGGTGCTACCTAAGCAGGCCGATAGCTACTAAAAAACATTATCCCAAGTCAAGTTCTTGGCGTTCCTATGCTATAACCCAGTGGTTTCCTCAGAAAAGTGGCTACTTGGAAGAAACAACCCAAAACAGTCCAAAACTGTCTTCACCTACTACAGAGTGGCCCAATACCACTTCCACTTGTCCAAATCCACAAAAACTTGACAGGAGTAGTTCTGTTTACCCGTACATCAAGCCCCAACTCAAAATTCCCTCAGTGACCCCTTCATAAGTTCACAAACATATCCGCAGCTTTAGCATCTTTAGACACTTGGACGAGACACTAACTCCATTGTTGCACCTTCTCATCAGTAGACCCAAAAGTGATGAAAACTATTTAGATCTATCCATAGGCATGTCTTACACCCTCACATGAACTTTCATGTGAATAACCCCAGAGGAAGGCCTCCAAAAGTCAATAAGATCCACTGGGCCCTTATGTAGATTAAAATTGCAGGAGTGGCCAACTAGGCAATTTTCACCCCTGCAAACACTTGCCTCGTGATGTCAAAATCTTATGAGATCTGGTACGATTAGAGAACAATATATGGAAATACTCCACACAAGACCGTGTGGCCTATATCACTTCTAGTAGGGAGAAAATAGGGCTGGAACATGACACTTTGGCCATGCTGAAATTTTAGAAAAAAACAACAATACTAAACCTTGACCATATCTTCTCTATGTAACCAATCGTAGAAGTTGTATTTTCAAAGATGCCACTCTCGAAATCATGTTCCTTATTACATATCACCTTTGGTTGTTGCACGTCTTCTCCATACCACTACTCCGCAACCACTGGTGAATTGTCCCAACTCATGATTGCATGCTATTAGTTAGCGGCATGCGCACTGGAACCTCCCAATGCATGCCGGGTGCTACCTAAGCACTGCGATGGCTACTGGCATGCACTGGAAGCTCCCAATGCATGTCGGGTGCTACCTAAGCATGGCAAAAGTGATCCACATGCACTGAGACTTCCCAATGCATATGGGGTGCTACCTAAGCATGTCGATAGCTACCAACATGTACTCAAAGCTCTCAATGCATGCTGGATGCTACTTAAGCATACTAGTAGTAGTTACTAGCATGCATTGGGAGCTCCCGGTGCATGCCATTAGCTCTCAGGTGCTACTGACGCTTGTCGATAGCACCCCCCGAGCATGTTTGCAGGTTGAAGAAAGCCTTGTATGGCTTAAAACAAGCACCAAGAGCATGGTCTGACAAGATTTTTGAATATCTTGTCACTATTGGCTTTCATGTAGCCAATGCAGATTTCTCGCTGTATGTGAGACATGGTGATAGAGGGGTTGTGCTTGTTGTCATCTATGTAGATGACTTGATCATTACGGGGGACCATGATGCAGAGATCTTTGATGTAAAGATCTTGCTTAGACAGAAGTTTGAGATGAAGGATCTAGGGGAGCTCAGATATTTCTTGGGCGTTGAGGTGATTAGGTCACCACATGGTATTGGATTACTGTAGAGACAGTATGGCTTGGACATGTTGTCCAAGTATGGTATGACAGGCTGTAAGCCTATTTCCGTGCCATTGGATCAGAATGGCAAGTTGAATGCAGATTTAGGAGAGATCTTGGAGGATCCTACTATGTATAGGCACATAGTAGGAAGTTTGATCTACATGACGATCACCAGACCAGATTTGAGCTATGCTATTGGGTTGGTGAGTCAGTTTATGCAGGTTCCACGAAAATCGCATTTGGATGCAGTGAGACGCATACTGAGGTATGTAAGGTCTACTATGCATTGTGGACTATTCTATGAGACTGGGACAGAGATATGTGTACATGGGTACACAGATGCTGATTGGGCTGGTAGTATCTCAGATAGAAGATCTACCAGTGGATTCATGTTTTCACTGTGACTTGGACTAGCAAGAAGCAGCCTATGGTTGCTCTATCCAGTACAGAGGCCGAGTACAGAGGAGCTGCTATGGCAGCATGTGAGGTAGCTTAATTAAGAAAGCTACTTGCAAATTTGGGTCTATCAGTGGATAGACAAGTTGTCATTTTCTGTGACAACATTAGCAATATACAGTTGGCCAGGAACCCAGTCTTTCATGCTCGCACCACGAAGCATATAGAGGTCCACTACCATTTCGTCAGAGAGAAGGTCTTGGCAGGAGACCTTGACCTTGTTTATGTCAGCACAGAGGATCAGGTAGCTGACATCTTCACCAAAGCATTGGGTACAGAGAAGCTCCGCAGATTCAGGGCTTCACTTGGTGTACATGAGATGGAGTTGAGCTCAAGGGGGAGTGTTAAGATATCGAGCTCTAGTGAGGTGGTGGACACTGATAGGCCCCACACTTACACCACTGGCATGGTTGGTGAGATCATGGGTGATATGCGGCCAGTGGGATGACAGGCTATGTGACAGCCATTCTAGAGACTGGCATAGTTATAGTGCCAGCTCATTTAGTTGGGTTCACACTATAGAGAACCCGTGTATGTATTTGGTTGAGTACCTTTCATATTGTGTGTACTCTTATCTTGTATATGGTGTGTTGAGTGTTGAGTGAAGAAGAAGAAGATTTTCAGCCTCTCACCTTGTGTGTTCTCTATTAGGGTTTTGTGAGTGTGAGTGTGCTTGCAAGAGCTCCAGCTCTCTTCCCCCCTGCATCTTTTCATATATCACTTCCAGTAGTAGAGAGAAAACAGGGCTAGAACATGACACTTTGTCCATGCTGAAATTTCAGAAAACAAGCAACAATAACAAACGTAGACCCTATCTTGTGCACATAACCAATCGTAGAAGTTGTATTTGCATAGATGCCACTCTTGAAACCTTGTTCCTTATTACATATCACCTCTGGTTGCACTTCTGCTCCATACCACTACTCCGCACAACCACTGGTGAATTGTCCCAACTCACACGAGTGCATGCCGGTAGCAACCGGCATGCACCGGGACCTCCCAATGCATGCCACGTACTATCTAAGCACGTCGATAGCTACCAGCATGCACTGGATGCTCCCAATGCATGCCAGGTGCTACCTAAGCATGGCGAAAGCTATCGGCATGCACTAAGACGTCCCAATGCGTGCCGGCGGGTGCTACCTAAGCATGATGGCAAAAGCTATTGGCATGCACTGAGACATCCCAATGCATACCAGGTGCTACCTAAGCATGCCGATAGCTATGGGCATGCACTCAAAGCTCTCAATGCATGCACTCAAAGCTCTCAATGCATGCCGGGTGTTACTTAAACATGTGAATCTTATTGGCGTGCATCCGATACATGCTATTACATTAGGAATTTTTTGGACCCAAATAAGGATTCCTAATTTTAAGGGATTAGAGCTTAAAAAGCTAGGGTTAAGGGAGACAAAGGCTATGATGACCCCTATTTTTTGCCTTGCCACATCAGCCATACCCCCTAGTTTCACTTTTTAAAGGGAATATTCTCACTCTCTCTCTTACTTTTTGACTTTTCTCATACTTTCTCTCTTACTTTTTGAATTTTTAATCTTCACTCTCTATAAATTGAATCTTTCTTGTCAGTTTGAAATCTCCTTTCTCATTAACTCCCACCATATCTCCCTTCCACATCAGTAAAACATTCTCGTATTTAGGTGAGTCCCAAAAAGTGAAAATTTTTATTTTTTATTTTTTTACATTTTGGTGAAAAAAACACCACCCAACCAATATGTATGATAAAAATATTTTTTCCCTCCAAAAAGCTTATAATTCAATGGTCACGTCAAAAGCCTGTCAGGAGCCAATACATACCTCAGTTGCATCGTCACTTGCAACTAGTTTCTCATTTGTCAAGTTTATGCTTCCTTGGTCTTGAGCATCGCCAGCAACCAAGGGCATGTGTGGTTCAAAGGAAGCTACGCTCTCATAGAATTGCACATCTTGCTTTATTTCAACGAGCACTTTGGCCATTACATCTTCCAAGGAACTGCTACCAATATCGTATGCAAGCGCTTTTGTGAGGTTGTCATCTTCAAAAGAGATTTTCACTTTCCCTTTGTCTTGACCCCCAGCATTCACGGCAATAATAGACAGCGCCTCATCCTCGCGAAACCCGAGTGTCTTGGCAATGTCATCCAGAAACAAAAATTCTTTCCCATCAATAATGATTGGATGCAAAGACATGACAACAAGGTCTGGGACCTCCTCAAGTACTTCATCGCCCTCTAGAACTAGTTCCGGAACCTCCTCAGGGACATTCTCTTGTAGAGCCACCAATGCCATTGAGGCCTCCCATTGTTCTGTAACATTCTCTTCCTCAGCATGGGTCTCTTGGACCTGCTCCATTAGCTTTGCTTTGCCCTTTTCTTTTTCCTTTCCACTTTCTTTCGCCACACCCTCTTGTAACAGAAGGACCAAAACCATGTCCGAGCTCACGAAAGAATTGCCGATGTTGCCCATTTGTAGATCCAAGAGTAAGTCTTCCTCCTCATTCCTATAGTCCTTTTCTGCAATCAGTGAGAATCGAAGAACTAAGTAGTCACGTAAGTTGGCAAGGGACCAATCATCATTCACAGCAACATCTTCTACATCCCCACCTTACATGGATATATGTAGCACACCCTGTTCTATAGAGGTTGTGTCGGAGTCTAACGCCTCCCATTCTCCATTTGTAAGCTTCCATCGCCTGTAAGGAAACGCAATGGACAACTGTTGCTTGGCAATATGGTAGCGCATCACAACCTTCTCAACTACTACTCCGCATCTGATGGTGTCTCCATTGTATTGAACAACTTTTTTATCCCATGCAGGTGATAAGAAACAAGTCAGAGCTCTCTCCCCCTTTGCAATCCATAAAGTTGGGGTGCGATGTGTGTCACTTGTACGGAACAGGTATACAAAGAGGTGTAGAGGTAAGAAGCAGGTTATGGTTGCTTTGTGAGATCCATATGTGCACTTCATAGTATTTTGCACCTTGCTTTCGATCTGCAAACAAGCCATGGCCACTGAAGCATTGTCTAGAATTGGCCATTCAATAGATGTGAGAGTTGGTGTAGGCTCTGGAACTAATTTTCTAGTACCATTTGCTGTCGTGGTGGGAACCACATATGTATCCTCATAGAAGAAGATGTTTCGTGCCAAAAGTTGTGCAGCTGGACACCCTCCAAAGATTAAACTACCAAGCTCCACATGGTATGCTTCAAAGGTTCCTGAAATTGCTCCATCACTATAGTTTGAGGGAAAAATATCTACGCAGAGGAACCCAAGAACAATCAAACTAGTGCTTAGTATACCATTATTAGCACACAATTGATTTAAAAACAAGAATATAAAGTGGTGAAATGACTTACAATTTGCAGGAAATCGTTGACATTGGTCATGGTCTGCTAGTGTCAGCTCTGTTGCCTTATAAACATGTTGGACCTTGGCTAGCTTTTTTCCATCACGATCTTGTTTGAGCTCCAATATCTGCCCTTTCCAATGGTGACTTTGTATATCAACGTATCACTTTGACACCTTGTGGGTTCCTCTTGTACTAGGCTGCATCGTAATCCAATTCCACTTCTCGTACTGTTTGATGTTCCAGTGCCCATCCTCATCTTGACCACTGCTACAAGAGAGAGATTGAATACTGATCGGAGGCCTTCGAGCTCTAGAAGAAGACATCAGATGTATATATTAGGGAGATTATAAACCTTGATGGCAAAGGAAAATAGAATGGTGAGAAAAAAACTTAGACTAGGGAGATGTACAAAAGAGAAGGAGTTGTAGAGCAAGTTCCAAGGGCTTGGCTGTGCTATTATTTACTGCACTTTGAAAGAGGATATTAGAGGGGGTGAGAGGAGACAATGAGTAAGATTATGAGAGCCAAAGCATTTGCAACTCAAGCTTCCATAGCTTGGCTCTGCTGTTACACTCTGTAAAAGGAGGTTGGACAATGTAGAAGGATGAAGTAAGGAAATGTAAGTGAGAATCAAACTTCCATAGCTTCTGAGAGGAGGTTGCAGATCAAGCTTCCATAGCTAAGCTCTGCTGTTACACTCTGTAAAAGGAGGTTGGACAAGGAAGAAGGATGAAGTAAGGAAATGTAAGTGAGGATCAAACTTCCATAGCTTCTGAGAGGAGGTTGCAGATCAAGCTTCCATAGCTATAGATCTAGGTTTTTGAGTGAAGAGAGAGGTAGATCAAGAGGTAGATAGCTAAAAGAAGTAGTCTAGAGAGTGAAAAATGCCTTGCTATGAGAAAGGGGAAAGAGAGAGCGTTTTGGAGGGAACGTGGGAGAGAGGGATAGTGGAAAGTGAAGGGGAATGTGCATTGAATGCAAGATAATGATGGGAACTTGTTTTTGGGCCTCTATCACTTTAGAGACCTTACTTAATGATGGCTACAGGCTACAGCTATCCTTTTCTATAAAAAATAGGAGAAAAATTCATATACGTGTAAATTTTTTGAGTTTTAGTTGATTTTAAAAATTAAAAAAGAGCCTATTTAGCCTATTATTCTAAGTTTGACCGCTACCTTCTAGGCTCTTACAAACCATTGGTTTCAGTCCACATGTAATCTCCCTATTTGTCTATTTCTTAATCACCTCCATTAGGCAATGGCAAATTAAAGGACCCAAAAAGACTCCATTGAGTTCCTAATGAAAGAGTCAAGTTTCAAGTTGATGAGAAGAAAGGTATATCTGATTCCACTACATGTCTAGAGTTAACCCTTACACTTTTTGGTTACTGTGCCACTTTCTATATTTTTACAGATTGGGAAGCGTAAGGAGGGGACAACCATGGTCTCAGAATAATGGCAAATGGGGGACCTTGAATTTTCACCAGCAGCAAGGTGCATAACCCTACCCAACACATAGTAGGCATGTGGAAGAGCTTGAAAATGAATTGAGTATATGGGAAAATAGCCTCTGTTGTGGCTGCTTGTGGCTGTGCTTGGCTTGCCCTCCTTGCGTCCTCTTTGTGCTGCTGTCTCTTTTGCATTTCTGTCTCCCAAGCCACCCTCACAAGAGCAAACTCTTTGTCAATGGTATCTTTCGTGATGCCATAGGACAAGAGCTGACCTCTCCGTTCTGTAAGATAACCTCTAGCTGTTCTAGGGTGTCGGCCTCAATAACAATCTCCGATGGTTGCCCTTGACCTTCCTCGGCTTCTTTTCGATGCCGCTCTTCTTTCGCTTCTCTACTAGGCTCTACTTCTTCAGCTTCCTTCCTGCGTTGCGCTTCTTCGACCTCCTTCCTGCGCTCTTCTTCTCTCATCTCCTTTGCCTCTTGCTCTGTTATTATATGTAGATTTTTCCTTTTTGCTGTAGCAAGTAGTGGGCCGAGTTGATCAAAAAACTACAAGTCTTGCTCCTGTTCTTCTGGCATGGCCTAGGTATGTATGTGTGCGAGAGATAGTGGGAGGGCAAGAGAGAGTAGAGCACAAAGAAGAAATTAAAATGTGGTGGCTATAAATGAAAAATGACTTAAATATGTCTATAAATATAATTTTTTAAAACTTTTAGAAAATTTAAACACACAAAAAGATTATAATCAGAGAGTTTAAGCCCATGAGGAACCACACCGACGCTTGCTTGCTACGCACTGCCGTAGTCTCTCCCTAGCATTTGATCTGTTGTATCCTTCAGTTCTTCTTGCATTAACAGTTTTCATTATTTGACGCCTAAGAGACAAATTACCGCAAGTTTTCTGCCTTTTTTTGCCAACCAGAACGCAATAGAACCAGTTGAACATTTCACAGAGCGCATTACTCTTGACTTTGCCACCACCATGGCGCCCTTAAAATACACGGCCTTTGCTTGGTAATGTGATTTCTCCATGCCTTGATTGCTCCAAAGTGCTAAAGAGCCATATCTATCAAGAAAGTATGACCCATGTGCATACAACATATGTTGCATAGAAAATTACAAAAAGTCAACAAACAATATGAAGAACATACTACAAGGACACGAAATATAACATTACCATGTAGTGAGTAATGTGTGTTTCTCCCCATGCCTTGACCATTTCTTCTGTAAATCTACAAGTGTCTTGTTTAAGTGCCTCAATACCATGGTCATCCAGGTGAGGTCGCTCTAGAAGATCGACCATTTTATTACACACCTCCCATACACGTGCATGTTTTAGGCCAAGCCTGGCATCATTTCCTCGATATGTTGTAACATCACATATCTTCTTCCAAATTTCAAAGTTAGTGTGGCTATGAGAACCCAAGTGGTTTGATAGCAAGTGTCTTGCCTTTGATCCACCCATGCAAATTTTATTAGGGTTGTCTTGTGTAGGGTTTGATTTTCTGTCCTTTGTCAAGACCACTGCTCCAGCATGTAATCCAATAGAGGAAAGTACACCCTCTAGTGCACGTATTGACTCTTCTCGTCGATCTTCAGGCTCCATGTTCCAGACATAGTTTATGTGGAGCATCAATAGCTTATCCAAAATCCTGAGTCTTGCATGTAATGTGCACACATGCACTTGACATAGTGGAATGTCCAAGATTGGGTTCCAAGCATTGTCCTCCTGGTCACGACTAGGTGGCTTGCTTTGGTCACAACTTAATATGCCATTATGCCATACCTTTGATCCTTTCCTCTGTTCAGCATCAAAAACGATTACTTTTTTTGCACCCACCTGTTTTTGACTTTTGCCTTTGCTAGGTTGTTTCCCTTTTACTCTTGAGTCTACTGCTGTCTTGGAATGACAACAGTAAACACATGAGAATATAGTATTTGCACCTGTTTTACAACCCAACACACACTTTAAGGTTTTTAGATCGCCACCCATCAATGTTAAAGCAGCCTATTCCAGGAACATCAAGCCTTTGACCATTGACTTGACAAGAGATGACATGTTGAATGCTAGACCGTTCAAAATACCACCTCAAGGTATCATGGTTCTCTTTTGGGAGGACCCATGTTGCTTGCCACCAGATGTTCTTCTCTGATTAAATGCCGTAGTAGTCTTGCTTATGCCCTTGACCCCTATTGTTGCTGTCTTCAATTGCATCCAACTCTTGGGTCTCTAAAGGCTTTCCTCTAAGTGCTTGGCTCATCAAGGTTAAACTAACACGCTCCAGTCTTTGACCTTTAACCACTTGACATTCATCTAGCTTCAAGACAAACACGACATTTCCACCTGTCTCTTCAAGTGTGAGGCCATAGTACTGAATCATTACTTTTTGTAGCACTTCCATGTCAATGTAGACATTGTTATATGCATTGTATTCAAAGGGTTTGATTGTTGGCATTGGCATAATATCCTCCACCCACTTGTACCACCATTAAACATGGATGCAATATCACCATTAGCACACTTCTTTGCCATCTGTAAGCTATAAAGTGTTGGAAGCAAGGATTGCATAACTCCCTTTGCTCGCAACCCTAAAGTGATTGACCTGTACATTGCTCTGTAACCTTTCTGGCTAATACCTGCTGAGTCACATATATCAAGCATCTCTTTGGGTGTGACAATTTCTTTGATTTCCTTCAAGAAATATTGATGAAGGGTCTCCCACAGCTTATCATTACCAGAACCTGTTATCATTTCCATGATATCCTTCTCTTGAAGGACATGCTGAAGAAGGGAGACATTAACATTGTCCTCATCGTTGTTACATCCTAGTATAGCTGTTGCACATGCCCTACAATCGCAAGAGTCACCCATGAGAGATGCTTTATTCATTAATTGCTTCTCAAAGTTGCTATAATTCCTACAAAAAATTTTACCTGGTTGTTTGTTTATGCCTCTTGCATGCGCCTGTTGTCTTAGAAAGTAACCCAACAGCTTTACGTTTTCTTTGCCTTGCGTGATATCCAATGGGAAGGTGAGTGAAATGGTGAACATGACGCCGCAGATTACGAGTGGAGTGTTGAAGACGAACATAATTATCGGTAAATTGATTTATTGTGCGCACACGATCCGCTAAATTATTCTTCTGCACCTCAAGCTCCTCTGAGAGCTCTTTAATCCTCTGCATCAAACTATTGATCTGCTTAGTCGATGCCGCTTGTCGAAGGCAAATTGTGTTTACCTCTTTTCAGCTACCTCATCTAGCCACAACATGTGTAATCTCCTACAATAGCCAAGAAGCCCATTGAAACCATCACCAACAAACTTAAAAAAACTTGTAATGCTTTTGAATGGTGGAGGGGAACCAGATATTGGATCTGGTGGATAAAGATTTCCATCAATCCAAAGATCAATGGCCTTTGCTCCTTGCATTCGAAGCTGATCGTATGAAATATTGGGTGCAACATGCCTACTGCGTAGGGTTGCGTATTCTGTCTCCAAATCAACCTGAAGGCAGATCTTAGAAGGCTTATTGGTGATGTGTGTAGTGCCATCTACAAGAAAGTAGGCTTGTAAGCTTGGGTTGAATAGGAGTGGAAGGAGCAGGATATGGTATCAAAAAATAATGGGAAGAATGGAGATGAGGGTTGCTTCTCTAGAGCTGCATTGTGGATAGAGAAAGAAGCCAGAAAGGGAGCCAAAGAAACATAGAGAGGGTTGGCAATGGTGAGACGAAAATGCAAAGGAGACAATGCATCATGGGAAGCTTCTTTAGTGCAAGCTATGGATGCTAAGCAATATAGAGAGAGAATACATCATGAAAAGGTTCTTCTGTGCAAGTCATGGCTACTACTGTGGGTTTGGAGAGAGAACCAAGTATTGTAGAGAGAATGCCACTGGTAAGCTTCTTCCTTGCAAGCCATGGCTACTACTGTGGGTTTGGAGAGAGAAGGCTCATTTAGGAGTACAGACCTGCTAGCTATGGAGAGAGAACCAAGTATTGTAGAGAGAATGCTCATGGTAAGCTTCTTCCTTGCAAGCCATGGCTACTACTGTGGGTTTGGAGAGAGAAAGCTCATTTAGGAGTACAGATCTGCTAGCTATGGCTTTTGGAGTAGAGAAAGATGCTTTTTTCCATGGAGAAGGAGTGCAGGGCATTTTAGAGAGAGGATTTAGGAGAGAGAAAGAGATCTGGTGCACACACAAAAAAGGGGGAAAGAAAGTGACGAATTTTTGGAATGTTTGGAGTTTGAAAAGGTAGAGAAGGCTATGATAACTGACTGACAGCCCATTACAAAGCTTTAAAGTCACCTAGGTGGCCAGATCTAAGAATATCTCCTTTTTTTTCATTTTTTTTTGTTTTTGTGAAAAATCAAATATATGCTTTTAGGACTAGGCCTCTAGGCTTGGTCAAAGATGGATTAGCATTTTAAGCATTTCACTAAACGTCCAAATTAAAGGGCCCAAGAAGACTCCATTGAGTTCCTAATGCCACATTGTCAAAGCCCATGATGCTAAAGTGTTGACGCAGGTCTGCTAGGCTCCAATGCTTGCTTGCTGCCACTCACTCAATCCATCCATTTTGCTAGGCTCCAATGCTTGCTTGCTGCCACTCACTCAATCCATCCGTTTTGCATCATCACAGCTACCTCAATAGGCATAATTTCTTCTTCTAAGGCTTGAAGTGGGATCCATGTCCCGTGCTTTTGCATCCATCTTTGGTAGTGCAGACGCATACAAAATAGAGCGTGCCTTCAAGAACCTGAAAGACACTGTAGAATCTACTACATTGCACTTGTACACATCACCTTGATGTGACCCCTCATTAACCTCCCAACCCTCTCCTAGTAATCCTTGAATGAGATCAGACACTGTAGAATCTACTACATTGCACTTGTAAACATCACCTTGATGTGACCCCTCATTAACCTCCCAACCCTCTCCTAGTAATCCTTGAATGAGGTCAGACCGTACCTCCTTACAAATATACATTGTTTTTGTTTGGTCCATTGGCATGGAATTGAACATGTGCACAAAAACATGTAAAGGACAAAACCAATTTAGCCCTACTGACCTAGATGCCTTTGAAAACTTGAGTGATGTCTTGATATCACTTACCATCTTAAACTTTAAGCATAAGATGTCCAAGCATCAGGTTTGGGCCATTCGGGATTGTTAAGAGGGGGTTAGGGATCTCTTCTAGCTTGCAAAATAAACTTGGTTTTTTATCTACAAAATATGAGTGAGAAAAGAAAAAGATATTGTTCTGTACAAGATCACTTGGGCTTTGAGATACAAACATTGCCTCTCCAATGGATGCATGCATAGCATAGAAAACTCCAGTGAGGCTTTGGAGTGATTGTTCCTCAACATAATTAGAGGGAAAATATCTGCAGAGAGACATAAGAAAATGGAGAATCATAAGAAAATATCTGTAGAGAGACATAAGAAAATGGAGAATCATAAGAAAATTTAAAACAAAAAATCCAATATTAGCATGTTGTTAAAGCTATGTTTATGTTACGGGTGACTTCAATGCCCACACGCAGTGCAGATAGTGTGAGGTGTATGACTATGATGACATGGAGATCCTCCACCCCTGTGGATCGGGCATCAGAGGGCACTGGACCAGACAGAGGACATTATGGGGACCACTTACTAGAGTTGGGAGCCAGGCATCATCTCATTATTTATAACGGGATGCTATAGTGGCCGGGATCAGGAGGGCTGACATGCTTCCCACATGGGGGTCATACACACGGACCGGAGGCACGGTGGTAGACTACATTATGGGGTCTTTGGAGGCATCACAGCTTGTCACCTCATTCTCCATCCCACCTCGTCCTATTGGGGCAGATCATACATACTTGGCATTTTCACTAGCCGGATTACCAGTATCACACACACCAGCCCCCCACATACCGATGCCACACACTACCATCTACTTCACACATGACATAGCAGACATATACACTGGCAGAGTAGAGGATGGGCTCCTACTCATGGATCCCCTGGCACCTATGGATACCATTACAGCCTAGCAGGCATCACTCCTACACACGGCTGCATTACAGAGCTTCCCACATCATGTGTCCACTCGGGAGAGCCTACGAGATCTGGGACTATGCCCCCAAAACAGATGGTATAATGACAAGTGTAGAGCCCTATACTCACGGCTCCACATACAGAGAGCCTTGGGAGCCATCACAGAGAGCAGAAGTCAAGGAGAGAGATGAGGAGACTCTCGCTGCAAAAGGCGGACCTTCACAGAGATACAGGAGCTAGAGATCTTCCATTTCTTCATGAGTAGAGATAGCCCTATCTCATGGCGGCACTTCAGAGAGCCCCGGACACCGACACCCATTGCAGACCCATAGACATGGCACACATATGCAGAGGGCCTATACCATGCCCCATAGCAGCCACCTATACCTTAGCCACAGGAGACTCGACCTACCACATCTAGCTTCTTTACCCACTCAATGGTAAAAGGAAGCTATCTGCCACCTATAGCATGGACGGGCCGCCAACCATATGGGCCTACACGGTGAGCATCTCATATATGCAGTAGATTCTTTGGCTCCTTTTCTTGCACACCTATTGAACAGGGCACTAGAGCAGAGGATTTACCTACGGGGGAGCGGACGATGCACACCATTGTGTCGATCCACAAAACAGGGGATATGCTCGATCCGAGCAACTACAGGACAGTTATGGTGCAGTGTTGGAGCAAGAGCTTAGCTTATATGCTGAGCGAGCAGGTTTACGCTCATCAGGGCAGGCAGGCTTAAGGAGAGCTTTCTCTACCACTGACCATGTATTCACTTTGAGATGTATGATTGATCAGGCTAGAGTGAGGAAGAGAAAGCTCTATTGCTGCTTTGTGTATTTCCGCAAGGCATTTGACACAGTACCACCACGAGAGAGGCTCTTTCAGCGCCTGCAGTCTCTTGGCATACCAGCAAATATGACATGGGGCATCTATGCATTATATGAGCAGGTTTTTAGGCAAGTCAAATGCCCAAGAGGTATGTCCGAGAGACTATTGCTAGCACCATTGGTGTGAAGCAAGGATGCCCACTTTTCCCCACACTATTTGGGTTATACATTGATGAGGTGGCTGACTTCATTACACGGGGAGGCGGAGATGGAGTTGATCTAGCAGGTACCTCGGTACCTATTATGCTTTATGCTGATGATATTGTATTAGTGTTTGAGTCTCCCAGGAGGTCTATAACAGCATCTACATACACTCGATGATTTCTGCACACAGAGGGGTCTTACTGTGAACCTTGGGAAAACCAAGGTTATGGTCTTTCATACATCGAGAGACAGGGCAAGAGTTAGCTGACATTCACTCTCGCAGGATGCCAAGTGGAGGTGGTGACATCATACATGTACCTAGGGGTTACCTTCTCTGCAACAACCAAGCGCTTCACCATGGATTCAATAGCCAGAGCTAGATTAACACGGGGATATGTAGCATTGGCTATGCTAGAGAGACAGTGCCACCATGCGCATTTTTAGGAGCCCTAGACAAAGGGGTGGCTATTTGACACATTAGTCACACTGGCACTGATGTATGGAGTAGCGGTATGGGCGCCAGGCCTTGCTACCCATTGGTGGACACAGATAGAGAGACCACAGGCCCTCATGATGGCACGCATGATACGCAGCAAACCGTCAGTACCTCATGACATTATCCGAGCAGAGTTTACTGCGCCTCCTATGATGATAGAGGCCATGTTCCAGACTATATGCCTACTAGACAGATTCAGAGAGATGCCATAGGACAGATTGTCATACAAAGCTTTTGAGGCATCTAGACAGCTGGCTAAGGTAGGAGACAAAGGATCATGGTATGCACAGGTCACACATTGGTTCTCACAGCATGGCCTAGACATGGATCATCTACCACCATTCCAGTATGACAGGGATGCAAAACATATCCGTCTCTCTCATTGTGAGAGGAACAGAGTATTGAGACACAAGACCTATGGCAGCTCTATACACGAGAGACATGGATATCGCCTACACAGCCTCTTCAACCGAAGATGCTATACTACAGAGACCACTTCATGAGTGTAACTGAGATGATGGATTTATAGAGAGGCCTAGATTTATCGAGGGTTTTTTACCACACGGCTCCCGAGTAGCTATTGGTCAGCTTAGAGTCTCATCACATCGATTCGAGATCAAGACTGGCAGAGCAGCACGGATTCCCCGAGAGGAGAGGATATGCAGATTGTGCAGAGAGGAGGTGGAGAGTGAGGAGCATTATGTATGCAAATGCAGAGCATATATAGCCATCAAAGAGAGATATCCCATTTTATTCAGAGAGTCACATTCCCTATGCCACATCTTTGAGGTAGCAGACCAGCGCATACTAGGAAGATTCATTCTAGACATACAGTGTCACAGAGAGAGACATCATTACAGGCTCAGACAGCTCCAGAGTGGGGATGATAGACACAAATTACTACATTTTTTCAAAGATCCACCCCACTCCCAGTCCCTACACAGCAGGGAATTACTCTCCAGAGAGCAGAGACACTCAGAGCCTGCGGGAGACAGAGGACACCTGGCTTTTGGACACCACGCCTATACCAGAGAGAGATGACAGAGATCAGAGCAGCTCAGTTTCACAGAGGGTGCAGAGCGACTGGCTCGCTTTAGACCCAAGCATGTTCTTCAAGGAGCTATGGACACCCCCTTCATTGATGTATACCATTTTATACCCCAAGTATAGTACAGGATGGAGCTAGCTAGGTTGTCTATCATGATTGTACACTCCATGCATATAGCTTTGCATTCTCCTAGTAGTAGAGCTCCATCCCCTCCCCCACTCATTGTACTTATTGCACACCCAGATTCAGCTTTTTAGTTCAGTACTTTTTCATTTTGTTGGGATAACAAAGGATACCTCACACAGGTACACTGATTTGTCTCATAGGCCGAGTTCGGTCATTTGGAAGACGTTAATAAAATCTTTCTCTCTCTCTCTCTCTCTCTCTCTCTCTCTCTCTCTCTCTCTCTCTCTCTCTCTCTCTCTCTCTCTCTCTCATACATGCATGCATGCACACGCAAGGAGATCTATTGATATACATGCTTGGGAGGAAGACCAATAGTCATGTATGGTGTAGCCTCTTGGAGGGAGCCAAGAGAGGAATATAGAGAGGTTGTAGATGATAATTTTATTATAATTAGTAGTAAGCCAATGGTCCCACATGTTCAATGTCTCTATGTGTGTGTGTGTGTGTGTGTGTGTGTGTGTGTGTGTGTGTGTGTGTGTGAGTACATACATATTCAATGTTCGTATGTGTCCATCTGTGTATATATGTACAACTTAAGGGTATGAATGCGTGTGGTGAAACTAAATATTTGGTTATTATTATTTTCCACCTTTGATTATTAGATAGTATTGATGTATAGTTCCATAGCATGCCATTAACTTGTCCATTGAAAAAAAATATAGGAGAAGCTCAAGAAAATCTATAAAAATGAAGAAGCCCACTTGTCCACCACCAACTTTAGCTAAGGCCTCATGGGAGTATTTTAGAGATGAAGTAAGATCAAAAAAGAAATTTCCACATCAACAATATACAAAAAGTGAGAGGCTTAAGAGGAAAATTGAATCATTTTGGCAAAGGAGGAGTAAAATCATTCAAAGCAAGATTTATTAGTCAATATATTTTTTAGCTAGCATTACTTTAAGTGTATTAACTATTTCTATATTGTTTGATCTAATTAAAGCAGACTGTAAACTATGGTCGTCGTCCTACTACTGAGGAGATTGAAATAATGAAAGATAATGAATATGTATTAAAGAAACAATTAGCAAATGTAAGCATCCATCTACTGCCAGAGCATAATGAAACGGGTGTTCCAAGTTAAGTCCAAAGTGGAACAGAATTTGCTTTAAGGTGAGAAGGGAACGAGCATTTTCTTCTTGAAGGTAGAAAGGAACGAACGTTTGCTTTTGGGATTATGAGACAAAGGGTATGGCACGGCCGTGGCACTTTGAGAATGGCCATGACACATGCAATAGAGCTCTGGGAACGGGCGTTCACTTCGAGATGAGGAGCGAACGGGTGTAGCACATTCGAAATGGCCACGGCACTTCAGGAGCGGCCGTTGAACTATCATATTTAGGAATTTTTGTAAATTTATCTGGGGATTTATGGGTGCAAGTCATATGATAGCCCCCTTGAATATTATCTAACAGTACAGTTACACCCCCTAGATTAAATGCAATTTATGCTCAATTTAATTTAATACAATTATTCCTATTTAATGCATCTACCACATTTAGGTAGGAAATCTTGCTAGATTTGGTCAACAGTAAAAGGGAACGGACATGGCACATGTGCCACGACCGTGGCTTGATAAGTGAACGGGCATTCACTTCTCAGAAACAGCCAAGCAAAATGTAATTTTGCCTAGTCTTTTCCCTAATCACCTATTGAGTTAGGTGTTTTCCTAGTGCTTTTTGTGTTTTTGATTCAATAGGGAGCTAGAGCTAATCTCTAGCTCTCTATTAGTGCTTATAATGCATGATTAAAACTAACAAATTGAGATTAATTTATAGATTAAGCTAAAATACAAACTTAAAGGAAAAAACACAGAAAATTAAGGTTTTGCATGAATGTTAAGGGCAATGTGAGAGCACTCACCTGCTTCTCCCCCTCTCGGTGAAGAATTGAACACTCCAATGCTTGATTAACCTCCAATGCTCCGAGTAATCACCATCAAAAAACAAAACAAAACAAGATTAAACAACTGACCGATGGATTTGCACTCCAACTCGGCAATCAGAGGCACTAGCAAATGAATAGTGTGGAGGACCCTAAGCTAAATGCATACCCCACCAACGGTGCCAAAGATGTTAAGGATAACATGCTACCTTGCACACAAGAGAGAAATAAGAGAAGAAGATGCATGTAAGAGTCAAGTCCAAAGAGTTACATTTGGCCAAACCTATGAGAGTTAACTCCTCGATGATGTGAAGCCACTAGGGGCTCACTCAACCTCTTCCTGTGTCACCCAAGAAGAGATCCAAATGCTAGGTAGTAGAGAGCAATAAGGAGGGAGCTATGGAGAGCTCAACCTCTAATTAATGCAACTAGCATGCAAAAGGGACATGGTAGATAGCAAAGAGAAGGTAGAGAAGAGAAGAAAGGAGAGCATTACCATCTCTACTTACATACACCAACAATCTAACAAGCAAGCAAGAACACAATCTAACAAGCAAGCAAGCAAGAACACAAGCTAACATGCAACCTCAAATGAGACAAATGGGATTGTCCCTTTTCATATTCCATGAAATGATTTATATACATGAGCTCATAATTATAATGTCTGGCTACCCATTTACAATTGGGGGCCAAAAACAAGTCTTCCTAGTTTCTCTAGCTTTATGTACATCAATTCCTCACTGACTGACGTTACACAAGTTGTAAGCTCAGTCATCCCATTTCTCTTTTACAATGAGCGCTTTGCGCGGTTGCAAAAAGATAAATTACAAAGGTGTAGCAACACACAAGGTAATGTTAACCGGAGTGGTTAACAAGTCCTTTCTGACTCCTCCCACTCGTGATCCTGATGTGCACACGAGAAAATCATCCTCATACACCACTAGCTCAGTCATCCCATTTCTCTTTTACAATGAGCGCTTTGCGCGGTTGCAAAAAGATAAATTACAAAGGTGTAGCAACACACAATGTAATGTTAACCGGAGTGGTTAACAAGTCCTTTCTGACTCCTCCCACTCGTGATCCTGATGTGCACACGAGAAAATCATCCTCATACACCACTAGCTATAAAACAAAGTTGTCCATAAGCCAACAAAACAAATGTAATATAAATCTTCATCACGATATTCAAAATTATTATAATCAGACCTTCTGATTCTCTTTATTAATAAGTAAATCATTTGTCCATATGTTGAATTGACTCGGCATCATGGGCGAACGAAGAATTCTCTTCCCTTCCTAATTGTGAAATATTGAGTCTTTGGCTGAATCTCTTGAAATTCCTCTTTAGTGGAAAGGTTCGCTTCATAGTAGTAGTGAACTGCATCCTTGTACATCATTGATAATATCTAAGCAAGAGTATAGAACTCACTATCCTTGACATTTGAATCTAGTAGAAAATACTTATCTACACCTGCATCATCTTCTTCAAGATTATGTGCGATGATGGCAAGAATACTATAGTCCTCCCTAATGTCAAACAATGCTTGAATATCTGTTAACAGGACATACTGGTTGTCACCTATTAGATATGCAGGGAGGACTAAAGGTCAGAATGTGCTATGTTTCCTAGGTCCTCATCATTAGCTGTAACAACTTGAGTGTCCTCTCTTCTAAGGGCGTCAATATCAAGCTGCTCCACTGAGGTCCCTCTCTACAGCCAAGTTTATCTCATCCGCAACCTCGTGAACCTCATCATCTTCTGCTCTTGAAGTTTCCCACTAGAGCTATGGCATAGTTATAGCGCTAGCTCATATAGTTGAGTTCACACTATGGACCGACCATTGTATGTTATTATAGGAGAGTACTTTCCCTTATAGTTGACATGCCACCAGTGGTGGATGACAAGTTGTGTGACATCTACTTTGCAGTACTAGAGTCATGGCATAGTTATAGCGCCAGCTCATATAGTCGAGTTCACATCTATTTTGGAGTACTAGAGTTATGGCATAGTTATAGCACCAACCCATATAGTCGAATTCACACTATGGACCAACCATTGTATGTTATTGTATAGGAGAGTACTTTTCCTTATAGTATGTACTCTTATCTTTTTAGTTATATGGTTGTAGAGAAGAGAAGAAGATAGAAGAAAATTCAACCATCCATCTCTTGCTCTCTCTTGTGTGTGTTTGCTTGTAAGGTCCTCAAGCTCTCCATCTCTTATGTCTTGCTCTCTCTTGTGTGTGTGTTTGCTTGAACTCAAGCTCTCCCTCTCCTCTGCATGAGTCTTTAGAGCTATCATCCTGGCATGTCATCCATATCCACACTAGCTAAGCTTGATATCTTAACACTCCCCCTTGACCTAAACTTTATAGCTTGCACTAGCTAAGCTTGATATCTTAACACTCCCCCTCGACCTAAACTTTATAGCCTGCACTCCAAGTAAGCTCCTAAGCTGGCAGAGCTTCTATGTACCCAATCCTATTGTGAAGATGTTAATTGACTGAAGTGTTGAGCTTGATATCTTAACACTCCCCCTCGACCTCAACTCCATAGCCTGCACTCCAAGTAAGCTCCTGAGCCAGCAGAGCTTGTATGTACCCAATGCCATTGTGGAGATGTTAACTGACAAATACTCTATGCTAACATATACCAAATCCACATCACTTGCTAGAAACTTCTCCCTCACAAAATGATAATGCACCTTAATGTGCTTTGTCCTAGTATAATATATCGGGTTGCTAGCCAATTATATGCTCTCATGTTGTAATAAATGACAATATTCCTATCCAATGGGCTCACCATATCTACAAGTAGCTTCTATAACCATATATTATTTTCTCTCATAAATGACAACATACCTATCCATGGGCATAGCCTTGAAGCTCTGAAAGTAAGTAAACACTTCACTTTTCTCTTTCATCAAGTATCCCATACCTTCTTAGTGTGATCTCATCAATGAAAGATATATAATTGTCCCAAAACTGTAGAGTGTACTACATCCAAAGTTCTTTGACTTACATACTTATTATGTGAAAATGCATGCTTAGACTGTTTTCCCAAATGGCATGCTTCACATACTTTATGCATTCCATCCACTTTGAACTTCAGCAAACCTGTAGTAATACTTTGAACCTACATATTTTCTAGCCACTAAATATTGACATGACCAATGTATTTATGCCAAAATTCAATGTCTACAATCACACATGTATCATTGCAACCTTCACGTCTATCATGTTTACATTCTACCAATTCTGTTTGTAAGCAAGGTATTCACAAGAACATTGTGACATTCACTTCTATCATGTTTACATCCCATATGTAAACATTGTGACCTTCACTTCTATCATGTTTACATCCCATATGTAAACATTCTAACAATTGTGTTTGTAAGCAAAGGTATGGAGTTGTAGAGCTTGGGGACCTCAAGGGTCATGAGCTCGGCCGTTGGAAAGATCCTCACTCACGACAATTGCGGTTCACCAAGTAATCTCTTTTTAACTGTGTTTCAAGGGGGTTAGGGTGACCCATAACATTTTTGGCGCCGCTGCCGGGGAGCCATCCCTTGGCTTTTTCCATCTTTTTGCCTCTAATCTACGCATAACCCATTGCCCATTATCTTGATTAATGGTTTCCCATGAAACAGATATGGATTTGATGGTGATTTGTGTGAGATTTGGTGTAAAATAGCTCTCTTTTTTGTTTTTGAAAAGAATGCCTTTTGCTTAATTTGTAGATTAATTTATTATTTTTGTTGTTGTTTTTTTTTTATTTTCATGTTCTTAGGGCTTGCTTACACATAGTTTGTATTAGGCTTAGTTTGTATCCATTGCATCAAAAAACAATGCAATAGAATACAATTTTTAGTGAATGTTAGCTCTCTTTTTAGTGCTAAACATAGAACTAAGATCATTAATTTTAGTTTAATTGTGTTTATTGTTGAAATTGTTTGGAGTAGAATGTTAGCAAGCATTAGGAGTAGCTTAATCTCTCAAAAATTTTCTTAAAACCATAAAAAAAACCCTTGAATTTGACTAATTTCTCTTAATGGACTGGTTTTTGTTATTAAGGGTGATTAATCTTGTTCAAGAGGCCAAAAAATTAGAAAATGTGTTAATTGGGGTCTAAATTGATCAAACGAGTAGACGAAATTGGTATTTTTGAGTGTTTTGAGAGCATCTAGATGCATCAAAACACCTAATCACGTCAATTGGAGAAATTTGACTCTCTTTGCTTAATTTTGCCTTAAAAGAGGAGATTATAATTAAGAGTCTAATTAATCTCCTATTTTAGATTAATACATAAAGATTAGCATTCCCTTGCTCTATCCAATGATGTGCTCAATTGTATGAATTAATTAGGGATTAGTGGTTAATTAGAGTCCTTGATTAGTATAAAAGAGAAAAAGATTAGTGAAAGAATTAATCTTGGATTAATTATTAATCACTTTTTTACATAACTTATTGAGGCTAATGAGCATCCAATGAGTAGATGCTCATGAGTTGTCAAAATTGTCCATTTTGGGGGTCATTTATGAAGGGTATAAAGGGTGTCATTAAAAGGTTGACTTTTCTTATTCCCATTTATCTTTTTGGGAAAATGCCCATACCCCTTTCATTTTAAATTCAAAAAATATTCCCCCCCAAAAAGAAAAATTCGTATTTCCCACCAGACTCCCCCCAAAAAAAGGGCCGTGAAGTCTGACAGCGAAAAAAAAAATCCGGCTGTGAAAAAAGATGCAGCCGTGAAAAGGCAGACGTGAAAAATCCGGCCTTGAAAAAAAGTCCGACTGTGAAAAATTCCAGTCATGAAAAAAAATTCCAACTGTGAAGTCAAACGTGAAAAAAAGGACTCTGGAAACACCCCTGTTGGAGGTCCATATCTCCTAAGGCGCTCTCAGGCTCATCGGAAAGCTGACATTGAGATCTTCGACTTTGAAGTTGGCCGTCCGAAGTCAAAATCGATCATTTTGGCCTCCGACCAGCAGCCTCAAAATTCGACCCGAAAATCGAGGTAAAAACAGCCCAAAAACCACGAAAAATTGCAAAAATCAACGCGAAAACGGCAACGAGCCATATCCATGCTACTTTTTGAGGGTCTAAACGACAAAATCACAGACAACTCAGGGAAACAAAGTTGTAGCACTCCAAAAATACTTACAACTCCTTCATACAAAGTTTTTCAAGTCATTTTGGAACACCCTCAAAAACGTGCTGTGAAACATGGAAAAAATCCTCAAAAACGTACTGTGAAACATGGAAAAAATCCTCAAATTTTTTTCGTGTTGAGACAGTGATGGAAAATAGGTTTTAGGACCTCCTCTTCCATTTGAGAAGTTACTAGCATATGCTTTTTTTGAAAATTTATCTCAGGTTCACGTGCGTACAACGCCTAAGCATTTAGAGCGAACGGACACCCGTTTGATCCAACGAAGATTACGCCAAGCCTCTTGAGGCTGTAAACGGGCTGTGGGGGAGAGTATTAAAAAAAACTATGTTTGCTCAGTTAGGAGCATTTAGGCACTCTGATATGGCCACAATAGAGGAATTGCCAGGGATCACACAAGGACTGAACCCAATGGCTGACAACCTTGAGCCATTGAGATCTACGCCACAAATTCACCTCCCAAGGCCATTGGCCATGCCTACAACAAGCATGTCATTAGGTTTACACCCCCTATCACTTCGATCCCATCGAGCTTTAGTTTCTTGCTTAACATTCCCGCAAATCCTATAAGTACCAACCCTTTCCTGGATGCCCAAACCTTGGACATATTGACTAATCTAGGAAGGGGGTGGCCCAAGGACTCACTGAGTCTCTTCCAACAAGAGCACTCACTTATGGCCTCAGTGACTCATACAAAAATACGGCCGTATAAATTTCCAAAATTATGGGCAAATATGACGGAACAACAGACCCTGTTCAATTCATTCAAATGTTTGAACAGAGATGTGAAGCCTTTGGAAATCCCAACTGCCCGACTAAGGTACATGCATTGAACTTATACTTAGAGGGAAAAGCTAGTCAATGGTTCATCGCATTGATGCCGGCGCGATCAAGACCAACTTCAAAACCTTGAAATCAACCTTTCTACATGGCTTTTCCTATACAAGGTGATCGGTGGAGTGCAACAACAGAACTCTATTCAATTGAGCATCAACCTAATGAATCCATTAGAGATTTTATCCTTCGGATAAAACTCTTGGACTCATGTTGTGAGTCATGGAAAAAATTAAACGATGTTCAATTGAAGAGATGTTTCATGATGGGCTTAAAGAATAACAGCTTACACAACTTGATCATTGTATCCAATTTGGAAACATTCGATCAATGTTGCAAAGAAACAATACATTTAGATGACAACATGCTAGAAGATGATCATGCTACGAGGTGTTTCTCATTTAAACCAAGTGAAGCAATGGCAAAAGAAAGATCGATCTCGGAATTGACATTCCCAGAATTTTATGCAGCCTTGCTTAAAACCTTACAGCCAACATCTCTAAGAGAGAATAAAAACCTTCAAAACTAGACATCCTTAATGCCTCTAAAAGTGAGGAACGAAATAACTTGTGTTGAGTGTAATCACTACGATCGTCCTAATCCTCATTGTGCATACAAGGCACATGTTCTTCTATACTGCATATATTATACTGCATATATTGTAAAACCTTTGACCATGATACTAAAAAGTGTCCCTTTTCATCCACAATGGACTCAAAACCTCCATCTCCCGTGCACTAAACAGAAACAATCCAAAGGGTAGAAACTGCTCAAGAAGCAGTTAATTGGACACTTTAGTGTTTCTATTGTCCTGGACCTCACAAGGTGGTAAACTGCACAGTTTGGAATACTTCCATGCCCATAGTCATTGACACCTTGCAACCAATGTGTGAATGATGCGTCTTTCCAAGATTGCCCAAGACGAGTTGCTTCAATGCAACTTGTCTCACAAAATACAACTCTTAACATCTTAAGTGTACAAAACGAGCAATTGTCCACGGTGCCCTTGAATGTGCTTACACGCTTACAAGACAAGGCACGAAAAATAATCAAAAGGAACGCAAAAGACAATACCTCAACATGCTTCAAAACAGAACCCAAAAGAAGGAGCAAAACCTTCTAAAACCAAGAAAAACAAAGGACAACAAACTATCAAAACCAAGGTCGAATTAAAAGACAAGAAAAAGGAGCTTGTAGAGGACATAAACCCAAAAGGAGCTTGTAGAGGACATAAACCCAAAAAGGTCGAATTAAAAGACAAGAAAAAGGAGCTTGTAGAGGACATAAACCCAAAAGAGGACATAAACACAAAAGAGCCAAAAGCTATACATGATGCAGAAGCATCCACCTCAAAGACCACCACACAAACCTCAATACCCATATGTGCGACACAAGATACAAAAACCCAAAAGAAAATTCGATCTCGTTGCATCGGTAGATGTAATGAAAAACTGACAAACCAAAGAAAGCCAGAAAATGAAACAAGTTCTAGTACATCACTAAGTGAGGATGAAACAAGTTCTTGCTCTTCGCTCACAATGCACCACATAGACCAATCAAGAAACTAGAACCCACCCAACCACCCCAAATGGATAATAATGATCACATGACATATGTGGAACGCAAAAGGCAAGCTCAGGAGAGCATGCTTATCTTGGTTGAATGTCTCACATGATCATCGGTTGTGATTGAGCCTCATAATGCCAATCATAAAACAGCAACCAAAATACAAAGCCTAGATGAGTACCGATTCCCCTTTCAAGAGGAAGACATACTCTTTACAAAAAAGTCATTTGAAACAGATTGTACGAACTATACGCTTGAGAAAGCACGTGAGGAATTCAATAATTCTCTTACAAGATTAAAATAGTCTCTCAAAATCTCATTCAAAGGAATGCTCTTCTCTCATGATAAAGCCAAGATCACATCAGCACTTGCACCTTTAAGGGCTCAACCTAAGTTATACCAAGACATAAAGAACTCCATAAAATAGGACTGTAAGGATTCACAAGTTTCTAAACAGACCTCATTAAGAATTGGGCTCAACCTAAGTTATACCAAGACATAAAGAACTCCATAAAATAGGACTGTAAGGATTCACAAGTTTCTAAACAGACCTCATTAAGAATTGGGCGAAGTGTGCCAATGTACGCATTGGGTACTCTTGAAAAAGCTGAAAGCCAAAATGAGGATGAAAGTGAATGGGAGTATGGAATAAAAATGGGATCTGAAACCAAAACAATAATTGAAACACTCATGGTTCCTTTGGAAGATTCTATCATGGTATGGTTGGATTTCCCTACCAGGCAATGATGTTAAGCGCAAACGCGATTAACTCTCGAGCTAGTCTCATAACATCGTGACAATAAACACTTGGGTGTCATTGGGAAAACCTAAACTCATCCTTACAAGCAATAGTCTTGCACACAAGGAGCCAAGGGACAAAACATTGAAGTTCAAGGTTACTTAAGATACACTACTCAAACAATCAATGGTGGCAATATGGAATTTACATTCCATGTTATCCTAGATTCCCTTGAGTATGATGTCATCCTTGGTGAAACATCGTTCTATTCAATAGATTAATCCATGTAAACAGTCACCTTGAGCACTCCTGCAAGCAATGTAAAATTTCTATTACGAGATGAAGAAACCTTGCAGGAGCTAGAACTTCCAACATATCTTACTGAAAAGATCCCTAGGATTCTCGTTGAATTGGAAATTGCAAATAAAATCGCCACAGCTCAAGCACAACTTTATCCAACATGAGAACACAATCTCATGACTCTCGAGCTATGAGAATTGTTAGGTCAGCCAACACTCACGGCACATCCTGGGATTACCTTTACACAAGACTTGAACATGCCATGTTTGGGGTATTTTGAACATACAATGTATATTGAAACTAATCCCCTTACTTGCAAGTTTTTTGTGGTTAAGTATGTGTTGGAAGCAGATTTGATCTTGGGGCATAAATGGACTGCTGCTACCCAAGCACCACTATGCTTTGCTAACAATAGAGTCATCATGATGGTTAACGACAAAAAGTTGACAATACCATACTGAAAGGAAGTGGATCCAACTTTAATGGATTTCTATGATGCTGAATGCAAAAGGATACAAGTCTCTTCCACAAAAGCCCCTCTACACAATGACCTACCATTTGCGTCAACGACCGACTCCAATAAAGCATCTACTCCTTCAACCCCATCCTCACCTACGAAGTTTGATGCCAAAACCTCGCAATCAGAAGCTACTCTTGAAGAAGTTCCTAGAGCCAAACCATCTATCTCTAACAAGGAAATCAAAGGAAAGACCTCAGAGCGCCTATGCATCTTCATCAAAAAATCTCACCAAAGGAGACAACCACATGCTCAAAGGCCTTGTCATCTCGACACAGCCACTCCACAAGAGACTCTAACCTCATCATCAACAACGCCCATGAGTCTCAAACCTGCAGCCTTAGTGCCAACCAAAGTCAAGGAGGGCCCCAAACCTTCCACATCAACCCTAAAGAAAACTCCACCAAGACTCCCACAATCACGATATCTTACTAGTATCAATATGTGGGTGGAGAAGTAGCTACTTGTATCTCAAGGCTACAATGAAGGTGCTAATCAAACTTGGGTGCCTCGACAGTCAAAACCTCTTCCTCAACGCAGTACTCGGAGGCCAAGGAAAAAGAAAAGTACTCCACAACACA
>NC_141061.1:49995131-50065131 GCF_041138505.1 Cibotium barometz | reverse complement strand
ATGCAGATCAAAGTATATGGGATCTCTACACAGAGTTCATCGGCGAAAAGTTGAGGACATGTCTCCATGCAGAACAAAGTATTTGGGATCTCTACAGAGAGTTCATCTCTCTCTCTCTCTCTCTTCTTGAAACCCTAATCAACAAGGTCTTTAGGGCTCTCTTGTGTGTATGTCTCTCATTTTTGAATCCATGAGAATTTGTCATCACAAATATAAAAATATGTAAGGTTTTATTTTTGTCTTCCTCTTTCTAAATTGAGAGATGCTTTTTTTCAAAAAGCATGATATAAATCTAATGCACCTAAAAAAACATAGTGCTCAATGGCAATAAAGCTGCTTCTTGGTCGTTTTTGGCTAGGACATGGTACAGGAGAGAATTGGGTAGAGAGAGGTGGCTGACCTGCATGCAAGAGGAAGCCACCGTGCCATTCAAGCAAAAACTCCTGCATATCTCACTCCAGTATAATACGACTGAGCTCTCTCATGTATACGGCTTTTTGTGTTGAGGCTGATAGAGTTGGGGGAAAGCCGTGGCTTTTCCGTGCTGAGTCAATGTATGATAAAAAGTTTACAACTACTTTAAAGAAAAGAAAAAAAAAAGATCTACTTGACTAATTAACCCATTTTAGTTTTTCATTCATTATGGGGCCCTATTAGGTTAGACAACACAATATATATGGACTCGGGTTGTCGTTACAATCTATGGAAAAAATAAAATATACCTATCACCCTGTCATGAAGCCTTTCCCTTGGAGAATCCCGCAGGTCTACTCAAACTTTTCCCAACTATTCTTATAGCGCAATCTTTGGAGAGAAAAAGACCTCTAGCTTTTTTTTCTATGAATGACATGAGTCTTGGAGCCTCTTAAGGAGAAACCCGTTCTTCGCTGATGGTACTATAGGGCACATGCATAAATACGCAAGGAAAGCTTGTTAAATAGAAATCTATCCCTGTTGAGCTACCTAGTCTTTTGGCTTTTGTACACTTGTAAACCTAGTATATATGCACACGGTTTACAATTACAATCTATAAGAGGGGGGGGGAAGAGAGAGAAAGAGGGGGGGGGGGGGGGGGACATCTAAATGTTTTTCTATGAATGACAGAAATCTCTATTCTTCGCTGATGGTAGTGTAGGCCTAGCACATGCATAAATATGAAGGGAAGGCTTATTAATCTTGGTCTTTTTGACCCACAAGACAAAATATGAGGACATTAAAAAAAGGGACCAAGATCTGACACAGCTGACCCTCTAAGTGAGCCAATCAATGGACTAGACAAGCTTCCTTCTTAAAGCAGCACATCGCAAGTAGCAGCGCACTAGAGAACATAAAACATAACAAGCCTTTCAAGCAGCTTCACACTATACATCTTTGAAAATATGAGAGACTAGTAAGGGAGGTAAAAACTAGACACAGAGGTCAGAAACAGAACCACAAAAACAACTAAACCAGGTTGCAGACATAAGATGGCATGCGCCTCTCATGCAGCTTATCACTGTCCATCTTTGAAATTATGAGTGATTAGTTAGAAAGGAGGCAAAAGCTAGACTTAGAGGTGAAAGGACATTAAAGTTGGGACAAGGATAAAGTTTGTAACCAATGAAGCCTAAAAGAAACTGAGCACATGCCTAAGTACAGATAAAACCTCACCAGCAGTGATTGGTAGGAAAAGGCATCCGAAAAACTTTAGCTAAAAAATACAGATTCAATAACATGAGTTTTGAGATGCATAAACAAGCATCTTGTTCCCTGGATCTTTTCAATGAAAGCAAGCTATAATGAGTACCAACAAAACATTAAAGACTGCAAAATTACAACCACATCTCAAAGCTCTATTCCCAAAAAAAAGGGTCCATAGATTTTCACCCCAAGCCATGTTGATACAAATGCCCAGGAGGCATTAACGCCGGTAAGGTGAATACTGTGGAGAGTGTGACCTATCCCGTCCATAGCTACCTCTGCGTGAATACCGAGGAGATCGTTCTCGCTCACGTTCCCAGTCACGTTCCCGACTGCCTCGGTATGGGGAATAGCGGGGGGATCGCCTAGAGCTGTAGCTGTCTCGATCGCGATCGCGATCACGATCCCGATCCCGATCATAGTCACGGCCATAGCTTCGTGAGTTGCCACGCAAAGCAGCTGCAAAAACCACCCCTCATTAACTAGTGAGAAACTTGGCATACTGGTAACAGAGGATTTAGAGACACCACATACCTCGCACACCAAGGTATGCACCAGGGGTAGGAGTCCTTGCCCTTTTCCGCTTAGCCTGTAGCATCAAAAGCATAATTAATGAACTGAAATTTGGACCAATTTAGAGATTAGGAACAGGAAAAGTATTTGGATGCCAAGTAATTCCTCACAAAAGCTAGAGTTCAGACTGATTAGACTAAAACATAAGAGCTTACACTAACAAGCAGGCCTTCTATCGATGCATAGCAGGGCTTTGTTATGAACAAGACATGGGTCATGACTCCTAATTTAAATATACAGCTGACGCTAGTATTCTGTAGCAACCTTACCAACCATTCATCATTCGCAATGGAAAACTCGCATTCGATAAAGGCACTCTTAGAGGGGGAGGGGGGAGGACTCGATTTCAGCAGTAAAGGCTGCTGCAGATTTTGGTGTCAGCATTTGCTTTCGGCAAGAGCTTGAGGGGGGAAGTTTAGCGCTACAAGTTTCAATTGATGCTGTAGATGATAAAGATTACATGCCGAAGCAGAGCCCAGCACCAACACTTCTAACATCACAATGACTCGAAAGGTATATTTGAGAAAGGAAGCCTTGCTCGTGTTGCTGATTCCTTACGAGCCGATGCAGAAATTTAAAAATTGGGGGAACTGATGCTGCAGGGGAGGGCCCTGATAACACCTTATTTCTGAGCGACCCACCGTTCCAAAGACGAAGCAAATAAAATTAGCAACTGCAAGAAACAATCATTTGATCTAACTTATCCAGACAGCTGTGTGGTCCTGCTTCTCATCCTTCCAACTATAGTTGGAGCTCACCTTCTCTACAGTTATGATTCGGCCCTCCAATGTAGATCGATTCAAATACTTGATACATCTCTCCGCATCATCAAGTGTCTCCATTGTCACAAAGCCAAAACCCCTGGATTCACGAGACCGAGGATCCACCACCAGCCTACACTCGGTGACCTGAACCATGTGCAGGAATTAGAGAAGTGTTCAACTTAGCCTAACAACTTTTATGAAAAGCTACTTTTGAGGCAAACCATAAAAGCCATACCATACCTTTCCCTCACGTGAAAAATGTTCCTCTAAATCCTTCTCTGTTACACGGGTTGAAAGACCAGTGACATAAAGGTTGTTGCCAGGATTAATAGCCTCTTCATTGTTCCCATTCTCTCTGCACAGAAACCAAATATCCAGTGACCACCTTTAAACATCATGACTAGGAAGGCTTACATCCATAAAACCAATAGTAATGAAGCAAGTGAACACAAGGAATGGAAGAATAAAAACAAAACAAGTAATTTGCAAAGTAAACAGGAGAACCCATGGAATGGAGGAATAAAAACAAAACAAAGCAGGCATTAAACAAAAAAAAATACCTCCTCGAGAAGACGAGGAAACGATAAAACCTGGCAGAAAGCCTGCCAAACTGCCATCCAAATGCCTAACTTTTCAAGGACAGGACAAACCTAGCATACACATAACTCTGACAGAAGAAGGAATAAAAGACCTAGAGAAATTGTCCCCGAAGGAGGGGATGCCAGCCATGGAGAGGGCAAAAGATGCTTGCCTGTTGCAGACGACAGAATGCACAAGACGACATAAAAATGCCAAATACTTAGGCTACAGCCCACATAACCTCACAAAAAAACGGACAGGAAACTAATCCAGACTGACCATTCTGGATCTAGTGGCCTCAAGGTGTAAAATTAGTCAAAACATTCAACTTTTGAGGGCTGCAGGTTCTGTGCGTGATCCCAGCTCCGAAAAGGGCAAAGTTCAAAGACCTGACAGCGAAACCAAAAGCAGGCTTACCTTCTGGCAGGGCTTCTGGAGGCATAACGTCTCACTGGACTTCTTGATCTTGAATACCTTCGTCTAGGTGAAGGCGATTCCGAGTACCTGAAACAAAAAAGGAAAAGAGAGCCTTCATATGTACTCAAAACATAGCAATGACAAAAGAATGGTTCCAAAAGACAGTCTGTGTGGCTCACCTCCCACGCCTTGGAGAGTCTCCCTACATTGGGAAAGAAGCCATAGCAGGGGAAAATTAGATCTACGAATGCACCGAAAAATCTAATACGCCAAACAATGCTATAGAAAAGCAATGGACATGGACCAAAACAGAAAGAAAAACGTCTGAATTTGCATATGGATTTGACAAACAATGAAACAGGTTGGAATAGACCATGGAAATGGACCAAATGAACAGAAAACTTGATGGCTATGACAACGGACAGAACAACTGGGACAATTTCACGTCTGCGAGGGACGAAACAAAGCTGAAAAGACTCAGGGAAAACCATGTCGACCATCTCCCGACGGACGGACAAGGAACACGGAGCAGTCGAAGCCATGGAGATGCTTTAGAGACATGCGAGAAAAGAAGACGAGAAAAGCACAGACAACAGCGATCGGATGGCTTACCATGGCAGGCCGACGGAGAAACGAGCGTTTGTCAGTGTGGCGCCGAGTAGGAATGTCAAAAAACTCTGCGCAGAAGCGGAAACCCTAACGTTTAAAGTGCTAAGAAGTCTGGAAACACGAAGGCACACATGTGGTTTCCCTGTGTTTCATAAATGGATCACGTCCGCATTTCAATTGTAAGTTGTAAGTCGTGGATGAAATGGACGGTTTGGTTTAAGGAGAGGAGATTACGAATTTTATAGCCTGACTGCTTTTTTATATTTTAAAAAATATATATATCAACAGAAGGCAGCATAGAGGCCCTCTTGACAATACTACACTACAATGCTCCAGGTCATTCTCTTGTATAATTTGCCTTCTCGTAGAGGCGCAATGCTCCACCTCAGCGTATCATTTGCCTTTCAACTAGTTGATGTAGAGGATACGCGAAAAGGTAAGTTTTCTTGGTTCAATTTTGGCATGGGATTCTTATTCTTGATGAATTGGGCTTGCTTGAATTAAGTTGAAGTATAATAGTACTAATTTCTAGTTATAAGAGTCTATGGATGCTAAATGTTTCCTCACTCACACAATTTAACTAAGTCTTAAGCTTAGAACTGTGGTTTGCTAAGGTTTAGTATTTAGAACTTTACGATTTTCAAGTATGATGGTTATAAGGGTCTGTGGATGCTAAATGTTTCCTCACTTACACAATTTAACTAAGTCTTGAGCTTAGAACTGTGGTTTGCTAAGGTTTACTATCTAGATCTTTACGATCTAGAAATAATTAAACAAATGGATTAGGTCTATGAATTTGATATATGTCTTGAGCTAATCTTAAACCTTTAACAGTATCACTTGAATTAGATTTATCTATCTTAGTTTTATTTATTAAACAATACTTGTCAACTGGTATTAGGATTCTTATTCTTGATGAATCGGGCTTGCTTGAATTAATTTGAAGTATAATAGTACTAATTGCTAAGGTTGAGTATCTAGAACTTTACAATCTTGAAGTATGATAGTACTAATTTTTGGTTATAAGGGTCTGTGGATGCTAAATGTTTCCTCACTTACACAATTTTTTAAGTCTTAGGCTTAGAACTATGGTTTGCTGAGAGTTTGCTAAGGTTTACTATATAGATCTTTACGATCTAGAAATAATTAAACAAATGGAGAAACAAATATAAACAATTATGCAGAAACAATTTAACCAAGTCTTAGGGTTAGAACTGGATTTGCTAAGGTTTACTATCTAGAACTTTACGATCTAGAAATAATTAAACAAGTGCAAAAACAAATATGAGCTATTTTCAAAAAGAAGTGAATACATACCTCCACTGTTTAATAGCGTATCATTGATGATACCCTCTTGCTTGAGATATTTTGTCGTTGGTTGTTGTGCATACAAGAAAGAGATTGTTCTTCTTTTTCACTGAATAGCATCTAGCATAATGTCCTTCTTGACGACATTTGTAACATGTTGCGACACAGTTCTTAGACTCTTTATTGTTAGTGGGGTCATGCATGTCTGTTTTCTTAAATTTGTTAACTTTTCTTGTTTGATTGTTATTGCTTCTCCTCAATCATTTTAAAGCTTTTTCCTCAAATTCCTCTCAAAGTTCTCGTTCTTTATATAAGAACGCATGAAGAGAGTTAATTTAGTCTTAGATAGTGGGATGTTTTGGTAAATCTTCCATAGCTGAAACTTTATAAAGAATAAATATTAGAATGAGAAAAGTCTCAAAGTATACATATATCGTTTGTGTTGTCAACATTGTTGGAATATTCTGGCAAAACAATTTCATACTCTAAAAGCATATTTATTAAGCTTGGATCTATATCCTCTCTATTAATATGATGTATAAACTTTTATTAACATCAAATATTTTTTAAGGAGAGAAAAATAGCATCTACATTCGATTTTAAAATTCAACAAAATGGATGTTAGGAGTAAAGACTCTGGTGTTGCCAATAGGTATGACGAAGCACTCTTTGTGATCCTGTGTCTAGATTTTTGACCATTCATCCTCCGATTTATTGTTGAAACTTCGTAGCAACATCTATAATAAATTGGGATTTTGTTAAACAAGCTAGTCGAATACATTCCGAGATAAGTCGTAGAAGTTTTCAGGGTGGATAAGGGTCATGAGGAGATGTCCAAGTCATATTGCTTCAACCAAGAGATTTATGGTAATTAAAAACTTTTAGATTTTTAGGATTAAGAACCAATAATGAGTTTTACTATTGGTGTGGTCTCTTACATCTATTTTTGATGTCAACTGGAAGCTTAATGAAAAGCTATTTAGATAAGTTCTCTTGGAGATAAACATAGATAAAGATTAAAGAAAAATTTAACTTAATTTTTCTGTTGCTATCAAAATTATGAACTTGAAGTCTATAAAATTTAACTAAGACTAACCACTAATGAGTGCAATTTGTTGCTAGTAAAGAAGATTATTGTATCCTTTTGTACACCAAAATAGGACACATGCGCACATTTACTCAAAACAATACTAATATAATTCTAAACATGGTCAAAGTTTTCAAAATACTTTCAGATTTTGGTCGAGATCCATACTTTAGATTCTATTCTAGCTCAAGGCTTCAATAGTAAAAAGAGGGTCATCATTACAATACTTATGCTATGTCTGTGTCAAATGTCAAATGGGGTCTCAAATAATGGCCGCAAAATTTATTAGAAAGTACCATTAGAGGATAAGATCACACAAAAGGTCAACAAAATGTATTAATAGATTACTTATAGGTATATACCTTTAAGCTCATCCGGAGGGCCTTAAATAATAAAATTTTAAGACTTTTAAAGTCATTTAAATAAGACATCTAGATGTTACTCCTATGAATAAGTCAAAACCTCAATTTCAAGAGTGGTCTCACACTTCATTAAAATTAACTTATGGTTCCCATGGGGTTTTAACTTAAGGGAATTTAAATAGATATTTTCTAAGCTATAAGCCTCCTAAAGCTGTAAATCTCCCTATCTAATGGTCTCTCATTAGCCATAAGAGAATCAATGCTCATGTTCTCGCTGAGGCATAGATTACTTGAAATTTATCAAATGCATATGGTTGATTCATTAAATCATATCGTTTGGGTTTCACAACTGCCATATCCTGTTAAGCTGAATTGTCAAAGTATATTACTAAAAGCCATTATAACCGAGGCTTTTAATCTTAAATGTAGGCTATCCTCAAAGCCTTTTATAACCTTAATAAAGTTTTAATAGAGAACCACATATACAAGCTTTATAGGTCTTACATAACCCAATCAGATTAGTAGCTATTAGGTGGATACCAACATTACTTCTACTTTGACAAATGGTTTTTCAACAATAGCGTATTACCACTATTAACCTTATCGGATTCAATGACCCCTCAACTTCAATGACCCCTCAACTTGTCTACGCTGGAGCTTCAAGAGAAAACTGTTAATGGCAACCCAAAGATCGGGCACATCAAGCACCATCTTCTTGCCTTAGCTTGTTACTTTTTAAAGAAAACAAGTGTAAAATTAAACTAAAATGTTTAACATTGAAGCTCTCCAAACTTCCTAGACTGCTATCGCCAACTCGAGGAAAAACAGGAATTTTAAATTACAAATTGTTGTCATTTGCATCACCTGCTACAACCCTTGTGGCTTCCAAAATTTAACTTACACTTTTTGGCACATAAGCTTAAACACTTTTTTTGTTTATTCTTTTTCTCTTCAAAGAAAACATAAACAACCCAAAAGAGAGGAAGAGATAAATTTTGTTAGCAGATTCCTTGCTTTGGGAGCAAGGAAGAGATAAATTTTGTTAGCCCTTCATTATGGATTTTTTCACTCTAGCCACCAATCCAAAATCCGAGAGTAAGATGTTCTTGTTCATAACTTCCTCATCAAATCTGTATGGACAGATCTGAATTCCAAGATTAATTTGCAAAAACCACTTTTAAGCTTGAAATGTGGTCTTTTTGATTACAGAGGTGGTAGGATGGCATCTTCTCCTTACCCTTGATTCAATCCTTAATCCCACAGAGCAAAAAATTCACCAAAGCCTTCGATCCTTTACCCCAAGGTCTCTATCCCTTGCCTTCACTTTAACCATTGGTTAAATCCCTTTTTGTTTGTCTAAAAATTACAAGTGAAAGCTTTTCTTTTTTTTTTTCTTTTTTTTTTGGGACCAATATAGATATGTATTAATGTACCAAAAGGTAGTTACATCTCAAATAACAACTTGACAACCCTCAAACCCCATTCAACATGTTACAAATCATATCCCATCTCTCATCTTCCAATACAAAAGAAGACTTTTCCAAGGAAATCTGAAACCCTAGCTGAATGCATGCTTCCATCAGAGCCTCAATAGTACAACCTTTGGGTGACTGGTTCTCAAAAACATCCCCCTTCTTTGACCATACTTTGACCACAAGTCTTGCACCTAATGGATTTTCAATGAAGGCTTTTCTCTTTTCCATGACTTGTTCTTTTTCATGGGTGAGCTTGACAAGCTTTTATCAATTAAATAAATTAAATCAACAAGAGTTTAGGGTTACCTTGATTTTAGCTTTAATCTCCTAAATAATTTGTTTTTTAGCCTTCCAAGATGTCCTTTGTACTTGGCCTAAGCTCTGATACCACTGTTACAAGATCTTTTCTCCAAGTAATTACATGAGCTTGCAATTAAAATAAGCAAGGGATGCACACCCAAATTAACACAGCATATCATAACTCAAGAAAAAGAAAATACTCAACAACATCAAGAACAAAAGTATTGGGTGCAATCTCCCTCCGATGTGTGTGGCTCCTCCTCCCACACGTAGTATTTAAATCATATTCATAATTTTAGCCCATAGAGCCATAAATAGCGCCTATTCCACTTTTGGGCTTTTTCTTTACATATAAATAACTTTGTCTCGAATTTCTAAGGTTTACTCATGATAAAACTATTGCCTAATAACAAATACAAATGGGCCTATACATATACATCTACTTGTGCACACACACACATTAAATAATCTTGTGTTCATACTTACATAAACTCTAGCCACATGATAGGCTACAAATGATCAATTAAATGCTAGTACTAAAATATTACGATAAACACATGGTCTTCGTCTTCACAGCACCGCTCGGTCCACCATCTGTGCAATAGCTTAATTGGTTCTCTCGCACAATGTGATGCCTCAATCGGTACCCTTGCACATCTCACTACCTGATCCACGTTAGTTAAACAATCAATTGAAATCACATCAACTAATCCCAATTCTATCATGAGAAATAGGCAACTATAATATCTCAAATCACATGTACCCACCACCATCGGCATGGCACACATGGGCATCCTTGATATGAAATACAGAAATGTAATTTCCAATAACACAAGAATGATTTTTGTAGTAATTTGGTAGTGTGCCAAATCTAATTTAAGCTATTCTAAATCATTGGCCTCCTAGGCCACCATTCCGTGTGAATACATGGATGGCTACTCCTTAGAATGGGAGCCATAGAAACATTGAGAGGGGTGAAGCATTGACTTCTAGCACTCCCCCTAAATTTCCACTTGACGGTGAACTACCTCTATGGTCCAATTCCAAGACGATAAAGATGCCGCCCCATCTAGTCCTTGCTATGGGATTTTATGAAGCATAATTCTCTATGGTCGGCATCTCAACCTCTCTAAACAGAATAAATTATCACATAAAGTGATACCAAATCTTAATGTAGTTCATGCGAGCATAAAGTATAGGATTTGAAGCAATGGCCATACAACTCTGCTTGTCACATTGTAATATAGTGTTACTGAGTAGGATCCTCTGCTTTTGAAGAAATGCATCTTAAACTAAGAGAAAAACAACATCCTGATATACTGTCTTCATGTCCGAATCACCCACCACCCAATCTTGTTGAGATATTGAGCTCAACTAGTGTGGACACATGCCAAGATGGTAACTCCGCACTTATGCTGTTAGTGAGAGTATGAGTGATGTCACTAGTGGTTTATAAACATTTTTATATTTTAGTAGGAGAATACTATTTTCCCATAATCGGGTTTACACTATGGATTGTCATTTTTATATTTTAGTAGGAGAATATTTTTTTCCCATATAGTATGTATCTTTATCTTTATGTTATGGTTGTATAGGAAGAGAAGAGAATAGAAGAAAATTATGCCATCCATCTCTCTTGTGTGCTAGCTCAAGCTCACCCCTCTCCCTACATTCTTCTTATGGTATTAGAGTGTCGGTTTGCGTGAAGAGCTCAAGAGGTAAGAAAAGGAGGAGGTACATGGGTAAGGATAACTCCATACTTTCCCTTTAATTTGAAAGCAAATCTATGTATCAAAGTGGCGGTTTGCGTGGAGTGTTATGGGTCACCCTAACCCCCCTTGAAACACATCCAAAAAGAGATTACCTGGTGAACCTAACTGTCGTGAGGATATTTCCAATCGCCAAGCTCGTAACCCTTGAGGTCTCCAAGCTCTACAACTCCTTGAGAAGCAATTCCACCGCGTCTCCTGAGCATTGTAACACCGCCGCATTGCACTATGGGTCCTCGTCCCTCCTCTCACCTCACTTCACTCACACACACTCACTAGCATGCATTAGGGAGAGATATTAGCAAGAGGATTAGCAAGAGCAAGACTCAATTGCACAATGGGAGAGTATGTTGTATTTTGACAGAAATTCACTTATATACATGGCCATAAGTGTTCACACTCACTTAAACTGTGACCGACCAGGCACTTTAGGCTCATAAGAGGCCTAATGCTATTACAATGACTACTCTCATAATATATCCATGAAGTACATCACTTAGTTGGGTTAACATTCCCCCCTTCCTGATGGCGATCGTGATCACGTCCGCATGATCACGTCGAAGACCGTTGTGTGGGGAGAATGAACAAGATTTGTCAATGGCATTGATGTTGAATGACGTTCAATGGTCTTTGTTCCTTCGGAAGAAATAAGAAAAGCTAGTTAATAAATGAATAGGTTAGTGGTGTATTGGGAATTCTTAACGGGGTGGTGGGTTTTGTGCGAATGATTGCATTTTTATATTTGTTTGAGCCCTTTTTTTTGGCTCACTTTGTTTTTGGCAATCATCCGCAAGGTTACATTTGATTTTTGTTAGTGGGGACACTAAGAGATGTTAATAATGGGAGAGAAGAGAGAGAAGGATCCAGAGGAACGTAGACTTAATCATTAGAACGAGATGGTGATTCTCAATTCCTCATTTGATTTATTGAAGCAACATTCATCATTTGAAGAATTTGGCCTTTGATGAAGTCCCTTTGTGTGGCAGGATTCTTGTCAAATGTTGAGAAGGACCTGTTCCTGTCTTCTTCCTGCCCATGTGCTTTTTCTGTTTTTATGTATATTTAAGTGCTCTTATGAAGCAGATTTACATGAAGTATAAGAATTGAGTCATATAGACTCTTATAAGAATTGAGTCATATAAGAATTGAGTCATATAGACTCTTATTGAATAAATCTGTGTTGAAGTAGCCACTCGTTGGTGAGGACTGAAAAAATTACGTTGACTTGCGAGGCTAATATAGATATCTTCAGTAGGATTGAAGATCATTGATTTGTGAAGATGGTGGCGTCGTTTGGAGAGGTTTGTAATTTGAAGGAAAATTCCAGGTGATGTGTTGTACCATTGACTAGGCTTTCGCCCACCATGGCCCCCCCATCCAGAGATGTACTTGGAAGTTGTCAATGGTGAGGCTTTGGTGCAAATGTTCTCCAGTGCATGAGTATGGATATGTACTCATGGAGCAGCTGCTACATTAATTTAGCCAAAAGAATAGTAAGCAATAAGCTAACAGATATATAATGGCTATTGAAGATTATTGGAAAAGGTTAATGCGTGAGATGGCTTAATCCGTGTGATGAGGCTTAAATTGTGAAAGTGTAGGTTCTTAAGCCGTGAGATGGAACTCCGTGAATTGTAATTCCATGAGATGGGATTCCGTGAATTTGCAGGTTTTGACCTCGTGAAGTTGTAGGTTTTGACCTCGATAGTTTTTTTTTGGGTTATCTAGGTCATGACTTGCAAGCAACCGCTTCTTATGCACTTATTTCTCACACCTAGAGAGGTGATAAGAGCATTGTTATTTTGTCCTTGATGCGCTCATAAGTCTCCGTTTTGCAGATGTGGGTATTGATTCTAGAATTTGTTGCTCAAAAGTTGTCGACGCAGTGGGGAAGACTGCTGATTGTTTGGTTGAACACACAAGCTCTTATTAAAATATTCATCTCTTATGCATACCTCTATGCATGAAATTTAATTATGCTAAAAGTAACACTTTTATAATAAAATATTCATCTCTTATGCATACCTCTATGCATGAAATTCAATTATGCTAAAAGTAACACTTTTATAATAAAATAATCATCTCTTATGCATACCTCTATGCATGAAATTCAATTATGCTAAAAGTAACACTTTTATAATAAAATATTCATCTCTTATGCATACCTCTATGCATGAAATTCAATTATGCTAAAAGTAACTCTTTTATAATAAAATAATCATCTCTTATGCATACCTCTATGCATGAAATTCAATTAAGCTAAAAGTAACACTTTTATAATAAAATATTCATCTCTTATGCATACCTCTATGCATGAAATTCAATTATGCTAAAAGTAACACTTTTATAATAAAATATTCATCTCTTATGCATACCTCTATGCATGAATTTCAATTATGCTAAAAGTAACACTTTTATAATAAAATATTCATCTCTTATGCATACCTCTATGCATGAATTTCAATTAAGCTAAAAGTAACTCTTTTATAATAAAATATTCATCTCTTATGCATACCTCTATGCATGAAATTCAATTATGTATAATATAAAAATCAATTTCTCTAGGATTACAATGAATATCTTTCAATTAATTTAGGATGATAATTCCTAGAATATGGTAGGAAGTCCTCTTTTCATGATTTGAATGAAATTATTTTATGCGTAATTTTTATAAAAATTTTGCCATAGCTCCGCTGCTACGGCTGATAAATCTCAATTTTTCTAAGGGATAAAGCTTATCATTAAGAAAATAATTAGAATGATCCCTAATTGGATCATTAATCCATAATGGATTGAATCATCAATATTCATGAAATGCATAAACTAAAAGCATAGAAAAAGGCCATTAATTTGACCTCAAGTATAGATTAATCTTGGATTAAGGAAAAGCTTTATGAAAAGCTTCATTTGGATTGAGAATGGGTCATGAGTATGACCATTTCTTGAGTGAGAGAGAGAAATTACATAAAAACCATTTGAAATAAGCATAAATGGAAATTTATGTAATTCTTAACTATCATTAATCAATTAACTTCAATAGCATTCATCAATTTATGTAACTCTTCACTACCATTCATCAATTAACTTCAATAGCATTCAAAAACCATTCCAAATAAGCTTCTCAAGCTTGAGAGGGGTTGAGAACAGAGAAGCATTGAGAAATTATAGAAAAGATCAAAATTCACCATTTATCTTACAAATTGCTTGATTCTTCGTTCACGTTAGAGGCCCCCAACCAATCAATTGGTTAAGTATGTTGATGGAGCCACCAATGGGGATTGAAGAAAGAGGGAAGTTCCAATTTCTTCAATTTGGAGAGAATTTTAGAGAATAGTAGAAACTAGCATTATTTTAGCATAACTCTAGTATAGTAAAATTCTTCTATCTTTTTTCAAAGGACTCATGTTCTATTTATAGAAGAGTGAAGCTCTAACCAAAGCTAACTGAATTCTAGAATTTTTCAAATTCAGTTTGGTTGAATTTGGACTAGATTTGGACCTAGTTTGGTTACTTTTTGATTCGGTTTGGTTCCATTTTGATTTGGTTTGGTTCAAGAGAGAGAAGAGATAAAAATATCACATTATATTTGAGTTTAAAACTCATTCAATCATGTGAAATATGCACCTCCTTTAAAGAATTTCCCTTCCTTACATATGTGTCAAAATGGAATCATTATACCCAAAATATCTCATATTTTTAATATTGCTCATAGATTTTTACTAATAAACCTTGTACATTTTCAACTCTTCATCTTATGTGAGCATTTACTCATTTTTGGATACTCAATTTATCTCATTTTTTTGATATTACTCATAGTTTTTTACTAATAAACCTTGTACATATTCAACTCTTCATCTTATGTGAGCATTTACTCATTTTTGGATACTCAATTTATCTCATTTTTTTGATATTACTCATAGTTTTTTATTAATAAACCTTGTACATATTCAACTCTTCATCTTATGTGAGCATTTACTCATTTTTGGGTATCTTCTTTTACAAATTGGATTTATCTCCTCCCTACACGTGGATTGATGCTATTGGCCCATAGGAATCTTAATTGGACCATAATCCAAAAAATTCTGAAAATCTAGACCCTTAGGCTAAGGTCCTTTATACCCATTTCCAATAAATTCCAATTGCACATTGGAAAGTTCTTTTTGAATTTTTGTTTCAAGGGAACTTATTTTAATAAGATGAGTTATTTTTCTATCCAAAAATATTCATAATCTGAATATTCTCTCTCTAGAATATTTTCTCTCTCTATGTTAAAACAGGCAGAGACGAGATCTCTTATATTTCTGAAGAGGGAATTGATTACACGGGAATATGTTGGACATTTTGAGAGGCTGGGGAGGAATCTTACACAGAGTCATGCTAGATGATGAGCAGTTGACTTTTCTGACTCAAGGTCAGATGGAACTCCAACCCGAAGAAATCCTAGATGTTCGGGAGAAGGCTCTCAGGAATAGAGTCCTTAGAGAAATTTTGGTCAACAAGTGGGAGTTCTACCCTTTAGAGGACGCTACTTGGGAAAAAGAAGATGAACTGGTAAAGGATTACCCCCAGTTTGCGAGATGAGGACATCTCGCATTTTTCAAGTGGGAGAGGATGTAAGATTCCTCCCCAACTCCTAAAGATGTGTAAGTTCTCCTTTCAGTCCCCAATGATCATTCCCCTTTTCAAAATGTAAAAAGGTACTGTTTTCCTTGTTTTTGGCCTAGAGAGAGAAAATATTCTAGAGAGAGATAATAAAAATTTGAAATAATTTTTTATAACTATTTTCTTCCAGCCAATAGGAAGTGATTCCTTGAAATAGAATTTTAGTTTGAATTTTCTAAGTTGCATTAGATGGGTGGACCAGGAGACCCCTAGTTCAAAGTTCTAAGCCTTATTAAATTATTTTGAATTTAAAAATGTGATCCTTATCCAATAAGGTTGGAAAATATAATTAAAAGAAAAATGAAAAATTTTGGAATTATCCACAAGAAAATATTAAAGAAATGCTCACTTGAGATGGAATTTCATAATCATGAGTTTCTGATATGTAAAGAAGATTTTCTGGAGACCTTTTGACACCTCAAGGAGGTGGGAAGAGACCTTCAAGGAGGCGCCTAGATTTCCCATCAATCCCTCTTTTTTTTATTGAAAAATATGAGATATTTCATCTCTCATCTCTCCTCTTTCAAACTAGATCAAAAAGTGGGCTTAACTAGTCCAAAAAACTTGTCCAAATTGGATCAAACTGAAGCTGGAAGCCTCTAGATCCCAGTTGGGAAAGATTGGTGACCTCCTCACCTATAAATAGAACCCCATTCCTTTTTATTTTCATCTTAGTGTATTTCCATGCTAGTGTAATTTTCTTTTTAGTGTAATTCCTTCATCCCTCTTCCTTGTCTCTCCATTGTGAAGCTTTGGTGCTTTACTAAATCTCTTCTTCTCTTGAAGATTACCCTCTTCTCTTGGTGGCCAAGTCTCTTCCTTGAGGGCTACACATCTCCTTACAAGTTAAAGAAACAAGCCCAAATCAAGGGTAAGCCTAAACAATTATGTTTATACTATCTTCTTCTCCTCTACATGCTTGGGAAGCATTCTCGATATCTCATGGTTTCTTCTTAAAACCATGCCCTTCTTGATTTATGTTGTTGTTTAGATGAAGTAATGTTAATCTCCTATGCTTAAGTGTATTGTTTATGATTTATATTCACTCTTTATAAAGGAATACTCGCTTCTTATGGTTAAATCCTTCATGGAAGGTTAAACCTTAATTCTAATCTCATTTTCTTACCCTAAACTCTAGGCTTATCAAGCTAGAGATGAAGGTTAAACCTTTTTACGTTTATTAACCTACTTAGAATGAGGTTAATTCATTTAAACTTGTTTTTATGATAAGAAATCTTATAATTATTCATTTTATGATGAAAGAGAGCTTATGATAACATTTATATATCCATTTTCATATAGAAGTTATATTTGAATAATTTTATTAAATAAACAAGATGTTTAGATGCATTTATGTTTATGTTTATGCTTAGGTTTATGCATAAATAATTTTTATATTAAAAGAGGAAGTCTTATCATATTCAAAGCATGTTATGCATAAATATTATAATGCTAAAAGAGGAATTTTCATGATATTTTATGCATAAATACTCTAATGCTAAAAGAGGAAGTTTCATGATACTTTTATGTATATATTTCTATGCATAAATATTCTAAATGCTAAAAGAAGGATTCTCATTATATTTTTGTGTATACATTCTTAGTATGTGTATACATAAATGTTTAAATGTCAAAAAGAGAAATTTTTATTATATTATCTTAATTATATTCATGCATGTGTATGCATGATTATTTAGATGACAAAAGAGGTTCTGTGAATATATTATTCATGGTATACTTATGCCTAGATATTTTAAATATTACAAGTAGATGTGTGAATATATTTTAAATATGTATATTCATGGTATGTATATTTATGAATATTTTAAATATGTATATTCATGGTATGTATATACATGAATATTTTTGTTTATCAAAAGAAGAATTTTCATCATATTTTTAAATATGAATATGCATAATTAACTTTAGCATCAAAAGAGAATGTTTCATCATATTTCCATGTATATATTTATGGCATGTTGATGCCTAGGTTTAAATGGAAAAGAGAATGTTTAAGAATATTTTCATGCGAATATTTTAATGAAATGATGCATGCATATTTACTGAAGGATAATTTAGAAAAGAAATATCCATGTGTAAATTCCCTATTCATGAGTAGTATTATTTATAATTCTTTTATATCCAAAGTAGAATGAATTTTCATATTATTGGATGTTTATCCATGTGATTAGAATTCACATTTATTTTATGAGATAAATGGAGAAATATCTATAGGAATAAATATTTATTTTATGAGATAAATGGAGAAATATCTCCTGAATATCTTATTGGCGAGAAACTTATTTAAGTAAAGTGGAAACTATGAAACTGGATCTCGTTGGTTGACTAGCCAGTCTTCAACAGAGAGTCCAGATGACACTTGGTTGGAAAAGAATGGAGCTGGATTATTTTTGAGCTATGTTATTTTGTAATCAATGTATTGGTGTGATATTTGGTTACTCTTCCATGTTTTGAAAGAGGAGTGTGTGCGTACGAGGTGTGCATGCGTAACTGTTTTCGAAAGCTAAAGTTAAGAATGGCATTTCAATTATGGGTGTATGAGTAACTGAATATTCCACCAAGAATAGTGGTTGGGCGGTCGGCTAACCCATGGGATTGAGGCTGGAACGGTGGAAGTTTTATAAATTAAATAATGAAGGTTAATCTCGGTAGTAGTTTGTTTAGGATGTGATCAATAGCTTAGAAAACATGGACAATCTACTTAAAGAGATCAAATCAACGGGGTTGTGCCTCTTTTGATGGGGGAAAAGTGTTGGTTTCTATGAATCAAGTGTAAAGATTGTTTCTCCTTCAAGTGAACAATCAGAGGAAGAAGGGTGTCGAGGTCTCACTGAACTCATTGAAATAATGGATGGTTTAGAGATCCTTATTATAGATGTTGAGAATCAAGCGAAAATTCCCCCCAATTATCATTGTCGCACCCAAAATGGGCCCGTTTATGTTAGGCTTATTCAAAGAGGCATACACCCTTTGGATAGTTCTATCATTACATTCAACTACCAAATATCTTTAATGCATGGTAGCACAATCAAAGGATGAAGGGTGATGAGGTCTGTCATTGAACTCATTGAACAAAGCTAAAATTAAGGCAAATTTACAAGTGACAATGTTACAAATAAAAGACTCACAAGTCTTTTTTAGCCAAGTAGTAGCTTCACCAAATATGCCTTGTGTTTTTTATCCTCCTCTATACTTGGATAGTGAGGATAAAGATATTAGTGATGCTAATTGCAATAACCTTGATAAGAATAGAATCATTTTTTACATTATTCCTAAGAGGAAGTTCCTCATACAAAGGAGTAAAGGAGGGGACCATACACCTCCTATGGATTAAATATATAATATCCATTCACAAGAGAATAAAATTATAGAGAAGGCAAAAAAAGCTACCCAAGTGGGAATTATCTTTATCCCCCTTCACCATGGAATGATTTGCATAGGTAGATGGTAGTCCATATCTGCTTGGCATGATATGATATGATACCCTAGGCTCATAGTATAATGCCTAGATATTGGGCTTCTTTGTGGTGAATACATCAACTAGGGTGAGGTTGCATTGGCGTTGAAAATGGGAATCAAAGTAGAGGTTACATGCATTGAAGCTCTTAGGAGGTGCCTGCTCTGCAAGCTCAAGGGTTATCCAAGTGATGGGTCATACCAAGGGCCATGTGAGACCCCTGCCCCCTCCGGAATTCTGGGGTGCTAGCAACAGAAGTAGCAACTTCTGGGGTGCTAGCAACAGAAGTAGCAACTTCTTGCGCAAGGCAGAGCTTCCCACTCAGGGCCTCGCCCACGAATGTCCGTACAAGAGACTAATCCCTCGGTTCTTCCAAAACCAAACCCGGAAAAAACTTCCCTCTCCTAGAAGGCATAGGCAATTCCTCCATGAAAATTTATTCTAATGTAGTCAAGAGCCTTAATTACCCTTTTTCATTTCGATCGAACCCGCGGGTCACATGACCGGATCAAGGGAGGAGCTTGCACTTGGATCATAGAGACCAATGCTTTTTTCCACGTCAAGAGGCACAGCCGTTGATTCTTTTCCATAGAACAAGGATTATCCGTGATTTACTTCCACTATCTTTACTTGAACAAAATTGAATTTTATTATACTAATCCATCAGTCTAGCCTACAGTCCCACGAGTTAGCCAACTGCCCAACCACTATATTAATAGGATCCATTATGAAAATTTGGTTATGTTTTATCCTGGGTACTAGGGAAAAGAGTTCCCAGGCCCCCTAGCCGGTTCTCATGCAAAAATTAAATAGACATACCACTTACACACCCAATATGAAATTGCCTTTTCTCTGATTCAACTATTTCCAAAACAAATTTGCAAATGAAACCACAGTGTTTCCTTCCTAATCCTCAGTATTCCATTTCTAGATCCAATTTCCAACTTTTCCACTTTCCATCCCTACGATCCAATTTCAGTCATTCCTTCCTCAGCATACCTATGGCATCATCGGCAAAACCAGAACGCTCACCGCTTGCTCACTCAGGGACCTTTTCAATAGTTCCTAGCCCATAGTACCTAGGAGTTTAATCACATAAAAACCATATGGACTCTCAGTTGGGGATCAGCACAACAAGATCAACCAACAAGATCCATGTATGTAAAAGAGCCATGAACTCATCCGTTTGAAGACCAGCAAGGCCAATCAACCAGATCCATGCCCGTGTTTAGAAAACATCTCCAACTCATTTTTCTTCCTCGTCGCACGTGTGGGTATCTTGGGCGAGCACCATATGGTCAGCACCCTCTAGGTTCCTTCATAGGTCCCGCTTCCTTTGGTCTCTCATCTGCCGTACCGAAAGCTCACCATTTTAATCAAACCGAGGCTGGTCAAGACCTCGGCCAATCTTGCCACGCGAGACGTCCTTCATTGACTCTCCACCAGCTATCTTTTCACTTAGGTTCTCACGACCTTATTTGACAAGATAGTCAAAATGCTTCCCCAGCATTCTTGAAATAAGACAATCTTTAAAAACAGGTCTCAATTACAGTTTCCAACAAACTCCCATCATTCCACATCATTTCTCATCATTCCACATTCTTCTACATCAATTCACATCGCATTATTCCACATCCATTTGCATCATCCATTTGCATCATCCTACATCCATTCACATCCATTTACATCATTTCACATCCATTTACATCATTCCACATCCATTTGCATCATCTTACATCCATTCACATCCATTTACATCATTTCACATCCATTCGCATCCATTCTCATAATCCCACATCCATTCTCATCATCCCACATCCATTCACATATCATCCTACATCCATTCACATCATTCCTACATCCATTCCATTCACATCCTACATCCATTCACAGCATTCCTATATCCATTCACATCATTCCTACATCCATTCACATCCATTCTCAAATTTCTCAAAATAAAATATGCTCAATATTCTTCTTTTTGAATAAAAGATTCGTGGGATTTACAAAATCAATTATACCCATATTTACTCTTTTAGTATAAACACTAATCCATTTATCTAAATGAATTATTTCCATAATTCTCATAAATTGAATGATTCTATAATATTTGTGCATAACCTTCTTTATTTTTCTGACTATTGAATAATGCTCAAACTCCACTTTTAGCATAAAATTTATTTATGCATGTACATATATAAAGATAAATATAACAAAAATTCATCTTTTCTCTATTTAAACAATTATGCATAAATACTATAAAAGTATTTTCCATAAATATGACAAAATCATTCTTTTAGCATAAAAATATCTATGCCTAGAATATGATGGGAATTCCTCTTTTTCCTTTATTAAATTTATGCATAAAAATAAGATTTATCTTTTTTCTGGAAAATTTTGCCATAGCTTTGCTACAACTTCTGAGAATGTTCAATTTTCTAACTTTAAATGAATATTCATAATTGAAATATGATAAGAACTCCTCTTTTAAACTAAAATTTATTTATGCATACATAACATAATTATAATCATAATTATAAGCATAATTACCATTAAATCTCTTGATTATTCTTAAATATCCATTCCTTATTTCCAAAAATGTTGGCATAACCCTCTTTCAACTTAAAATGAATTAATATGATTTTTCTTAATCATAAACAAGCTTAAAGAAATTAATCATCATTTTTAACTAGATTAAATCATAAAAATACCTAATCTTTTTCTCTAGCTTGCCAAGCCTAGAGTTTTGTTTAAGATAATGAGTTTATCATTAAGAACCATCCTTCTAACAAGGATCTAACCATAAAGATGATTTATCTTTCCAAAAGGAGAGATTTACTAATAAAAATACTATAATTAAGCATAAAGATTAGTATTAAACCATTTCAACATTATGAATCATTAGAAAGTTTGATTTAGAGAAAAAACCATTTAATTGAAAGCTTCCCAAGTATTAGAGGGGTTAGGAAGGAGATAACCATTAAGAAAGATAGAAAAACCATTGGATTAAGGCTTACCTTTGAAGCCCACAAAGCAAGCTTTGACCACCAAGTTGGGGAGGATAATTTCCAAGAGAGGATGGAGAACTGTGAAGCTCCAAAGCTTCCAAAAGTAGAGGCAAAATAGAGGGATAATAGAATTAGAGTAAAATGAAGAAAATACTGGCATGTAATTACTCAAAGATGAAAATACAAAGGAATGAGGGTCTATTTATGGATGAGGGAGGCCACTAACCAAGTCCACCTGGAATCTAGAGGCTTCCAGCTTCAATTTGATCTATTTTGGACAAGTTTTGGACCAGTTTAGCTCACTTTTTGATCCAGTAGGAGGAGAGAGGAGAGATAAAAATATCTCATTTTTTGAATTAAAAATGCAAGGTAATGAAAAAAAGGTGCCTCTTTCGCATGAGCCCTTTCCCTCCTTACTGAGGTGTCAAAATTTGATTTTTTTAACTAATAAACCCAGTACTTGGTCAACTCTTCATCTTATGTGAGCATTTACTCATTTTTGGGAGATTTTCTTTTATTCTTTGTATTTTTGTCATCCCAAGACTTGGATTAATCCTATTGGCCCTTTAGAACCTTATTTGGACCTTAGTCAAAAATTTCTGAAAATGTGGACCCTTAGGCTGTGGTCTCCAATACACATATTCAGTTAATTTCTAATGCACATTGGAAAATTCTTTTTGAACTTCTGTTTTAGGGGAATTCATCTTAGATATTAGGAGAAACTTTGTATCCAAAAATATCTCAATTTTGTATTACCTCTCTCTAGGCTAAAAATAAGGGAAAACAATATTTTCTTGTATTCAGAAATAGGGGATGATTACAGAAACTGAAGGGGAGGTTCTTACATCTTTACATCACAAAAGCTGGAGGGAGGAATCTTACAGGTCATGGTTCCCCCATCTAGAGATGTACTTGGAGGGTTAGCATTGATGAGGTTAGTTTCACATGCATATCATGAGATGTGAGATGTGAAAAAAAAAATGTGATGCCCATAGTGAATTATGCAAGTGACGTGCATAATGGAGGAAAGGTAGAGTCAAGCTCCAAGTACTTAGTTCCCTACTTTGGGCATGACATTAATTGCTCCTAACACATGCATCCAATTCTCACAAAAGTTTAGTTCAAGAAGTGGTACATACATGATGGATTGGTCAATGACCTCTTTTCTTTTGTTACATGATGGATTGGTCAATGACCTCTTTTCTTTTGTTACATGATCAACAAGCTTGAGTAGAGTTTGTTATATTAAAATCTTCTCCAAGTAGTCCACCACACATGGGATGCACTTGTTTTAGCAATTACAGAGATCAACCATGGAGCTATGGAGAATGAAATCTCTCCATGGTTGTGGAGTGTGAAGAAGAGAGAGAAGAGGAAGCTTGAGCACACAAAAGAGAGCAAGTTGGGCAAATACAAGGTGAATGCATTATGAATGAGATGATTTGAACCATCAAGTATAATACCCTTTTATAGGCATCAAACCCTATCTTTTGACTTTAACTAAGAGGTTGTTCACACCTAGAGTGTTCACACTAAGTTGGCTATAGACCTAATGAACCATATGCCCATATCCCCAATGTCACATGGTATTTTCGTGTATTTCTAACACCCTCCCTCAACAAAATATCCATGGCTACTATGATGTCAATGCCAGCTCATTATTTACAACACTATTCATATGACCATCCAAGTGCTTGTAGGTCTTACTCATGGTGGTTTACAATGCTAGCAATGATGACAGATGTAAGACATCTAGTTATAATTACAATTCACATAGGATAGAGGGGTGACCATAGGTGGGGACTAGCCTTGGGTCTAGGAAGCCACCTATGCCTTTTATGACATCAAGGCTTTTAACCAATCCCAAAAAGTCCAAAAGATTTAGATTTTGGGAGATGTCTTGGGCAGAGAACCCTTGACTCAACATAAAATACAATTTAGAAATAAAGGGAGAGTCCCCCCTCGATGACCAATATGCTAATGAAGGTCTTCTTGATGTAGCTCGTAATGTCAATGTAGACCTTGATCTTCTTCATGTCAATGTAGACCTTGATGTAGATGTAGCCCTTCGTCTTCTTCATCCTTGATTTCATTGTGTAATGAAATCCATGTAGGCAAAGACAGATCATATTCTCAATGTGTTCATGAAGCCTGGCATGATGATGATGCATATCCCTTTCAAATGGAAATGCATTTAATTTTTTTAAGGGGTTCTTAACCTTATCAATGGCTAATATCTTGCCCTTGTACAGTTGATTTATGAGCATGATAGATGAGTTACATGAAGTATTCAAGCTCAAAAATCTCATTGTCCCAAACAATGCTAATATAGACTTATACCCAGTTTTGGATTAACAAATTGATCACTCAAATTAAGGGATACATCTGATTTTATGCTTTACAGAGGTTTAGAAACACTTGAACATGAGATATGAACCAATAATGGCCCTAAAAACCTTAGATGATTAGCACTAATCAAGGTATTAGTGAATGTGATTTTCTATTAATTGAGTAAAAATACCCTGATTTGGAGAGTATCGTCGGAGGGGAAAATCAAGGGCCTTTTTTAATATGAACATTTGGAAAGCTATAGCAAGTCCCCAATGGTAGGGTTGAACCCTCAGTGGTCCAAAAATACTAGGATTAGTGTCGATTAATCACTGATTAGTAGAGGCAAAAAACTGTTTATAGTGTAGAAAAGAGGTCGACTTGGAGTGTAAAATTGAAGGGCTTTCTCAAATTTTCTTTAGAAAAGCTTTAATTGACACTTGTAGCACTAGGTCTAGTTATGTTTGAAGCCCATAAACATATGATTAGCACTTATAATCATGCATTAATCTCACCTTTGCCAAACTAGCTTTTATGATGCACCCAAAGCCAAATATGATAGATGGTGGTGTTTTTTTACAATTATGACATTATAGGTGGATTTGAAGCCCTAAAAAACCCTTAGAGCTAAGTGGGATTGTGCCGATTTTGTTGTGTTGAAGTGATGGATCAATTTCTTCAAAAAACAAAAGCAATCATGGCTCTGATACCATGTTGGCAATCATAGGAGATAAACCATGGAGCTATAGAGGATGAAATCTCTCCATGATTGTGGAGTGCGAAGAAGATAGAGAAGAGGAAGCTTGAGCACACAAAAAGAGAGCAAGTTGGGTAAATACAAGGTGAATGTATTATGAATGAGATGATTTAAACCACCGAGTACAATACCCTTTTAAGACATCAAACCCTATCTTTTGACTCTAACTAAGAGGTTTTTCATACCTAGAGTGTTCACACCAAGTTGGATATAGACCTAATCTTCCGGAAAACCTTTGGCTTTCTCCCGAAACCTTTTGGCTTTCCGAATTTCGGAAAAACTTTTGACCTTCCGTATTCCGGAAACTTTTGACCTTTCACATTCTAATTTTTTTTTTGTCTTTTCATTTTCCCAAAACTTTTGGCTTTCCATATTCCGGGAAAACCGTTGGAATTTGGAAATTTTTTGACCGTTCGTATTCTAAAATGAGTTTGGGGTAATTTAAAAATTTTAAAAAATTCCTAAAAATTAGTGAAAAATTAGACAAAGGTTATTTTAAATTTTGGAAAAATGTGGGGTTGGTGTTTGGCATGTGGTGTGTTCATTCGGGCGCCCGTGACCATTCAAATTTCTTAAAAATATATTTTTTGACCCATAAAATTAGAAAAATCCATTAAAATTATAAATTTTCATTGGATTTGAGAATTGTCGGGCGGAATTAGAAATTTCGTGAACGATGGGATTCTTAGGAAAAATTAGGAATATTCTAGATATTATTTTTAAAAATCCTAAAAATTGGTATTTTTAAAATATCAATGGTATTTAAGCAAATTAAATTGCTAAAAATTTTCTGGAAAAATATAGGTTTGGAATGCCATAAGATAGGTTTGGTGGAATTCAAAATTATCATATTTTGAGGCCCTATAAAATTAGGGAAAATTAGGAAAAAATCATGATAATTATTTTTCTCGAGAATTCAATATTTTCGAGGGTTATTTAATGTTGAAGTACGTTTTCTCGTGCTGACATTAGATAGATGCGGGTTATTCGCATATTATTAATACGATTATACCTCGTATTAATAGATATTTATGTTTGGATTAATTCTAAACGATGTATTCATGATTTTTTACCATTGTTTAGCCATTCTTTTTGGACATGTTCCTTAATTTCTTTTGATGGCTATAATTTACCGTTCAAAGTGTGTTTCACCTTTGACACTTTTCCATGATAATTTATTTTGCACTTATTTAAGTGTGGATTGTGCTTAATTTCTTAAGCTTAAGATAAATTCTATCATGGGTTAGTTGATCGGTTTGTTTTGGTGGTTTTTTATTGGATGTTTTCCAAGTTTTATATGGACTCATCAGGTTCTGCCTAGATCACTTGTGTTTAGGGGTTTTTTATTGAGTGCTACACATATGTGTTTCACTTGCTTACTTTGGAGTTTTGCTTGAACGACACAATGTTCATATACTCCGAATTGATGAGTTGGTCACCAATTTTAATGCTTCTTTTGGCATGATTAATGTCCATTAGATGGTATGCATTGATTTTTATGATCAACTATGGTCTTTATGGATTCGAGGAGCTTCTATGCTTTTATCCATGGTTTTATAAGGATCTTTTGATCTTTTGAATAATTACATGTGTTTTGAAGGTAGCATTTGCCTTCGTTTTTTGCACGTAATTTTGGAGTATATTTCTTGTACTCTTGTACTTATTCCAACTTGGATACCTAGTTGCTTATATATCTAGGTGAGTTATTTTTCTATCCTAACTTTATTATGTTTTGGGTAGTTATCATTAGAAAGGCACCAATAATTCAATTTCTTTTCTAATGATGTACTCAGAAGGAGTTATTCCTTGATGTAGTCTCAAGTATATAGAGACAGGTTTAGTATGTGAAAGTCTGGATAAGGCCATCTTATTCCTTTTATACAGGATTTTATTCATATTTCCTAGACGGCATACTAGGGAGTTTTCAAATTGTTAAGGTATGTATGGGTGGTATCATGGTGGTATGGGACGCTAGTGATCCCTTACATATATTATCTTATGGGATAATTTGGGCTCAAGATTGTTGCTTTGCTTACATAACTTATGTTGACCTCAACATTCAAAGACAATCTCATTTTTTAAATTCACTAGAAGTTATATTGTAATTTGTGGGCATTCTCTAGACAAATTTCTTTTATCTATAGCCTGCATGTTTTGATGAGGGTAATCTCATCGGCATTTTCACTTGTTGAAATCTCTTTCTTTAGAGTTCAAATAAGTTTATCTTATTGTGTTCGGATAAGAAAATTTGGATTCTTCCTTTGTTGGCATTTCTTTCTCTAGTTCCGTACTTTAGGTGATTTATATAGTCAACCTGATTGTTTATGGATGGACATATGTGACTCATCGAGACGCTGATGACTCTCTATGTTGATATGGGTAACTCGAGACGTCGATTATTCCATATGCAGATGTGGGTATATCGGGGCGCGATGAATCCCTGGTTTCTGTTGTTATAATGCCATGTTTTCCTACTTTATTCCGAATGTTTTACAACGAGGAAGTTACTTTGAATGTGAATTGTTATGATCATCCGCAGTCTGATGGGCAAACAGAGTGTATGAATCAGATTGTAGAGTATATGCTTTGTGCATATGTCTCTAGAAAATCATCATATTGAAAAAAATATCTTCCAATGATGGAATTTGCCTATAAGTTTTAAATATACGGCTATTGGTTTTTAGTCCGTGCATACTTATGTATGGGTATCAACCCAGGGCACCTATTGATGTTGGTCTTAAGGACATCGAGCTTGATGCATCGAGGGATTTCTTGCGTGTTATGTAGGAAATGCTAACCGAAGCTCGGGATTCTATCAGGAGTGCTCAAGATAGGACAAGGTTTTATGCTGATAGGGGACGCTCATCTCGGTCTTTTGAACCAAGAGCGTTGGTTTATTTTAATGTTCCTAAAGATTTTCAGACTTTGTCAATGGAAAAATGCTTGAATTTATCTCCTAAATATTGTAGTCAATTTTCGAGTTATACATCGGATTGGCACGGTTGCGTTTGAACTTAAAACTACCTCCACATGTTAGAGTTCATCCAATCTTTCATATCAATAGACTGAAAGGAAAACTGGGAGGTGAGGATAACACAGTTACTCCTCAAGAACTCGTTGAAGTCAATTATTTATCCTATATTCCACATGAACCTGATAAGGTACTTGAATTCAGGGAAAGGAAACTTTGTAGATGACTAATCCCTGAGGTTAAAATCAGGTGAAAAGAGAGGGAAATAGAGGATTCGACTTGGGAGTCGGTTGATATTGTTAAGTGCAGTTCTTCTTCTTTTCATTGCAAGAGTGCAATGTTTTGAGAGAGGGGAAGTATGTTATATGTACATTATGTGTGCTATGTTATATGCACATTATGTGTGCATATACTAGGAGGCTAACCCACATTAGGCTTGTGAGCATGAAAGCATGGGAACAAGCTCTAGTGGATCATGGGTTAGGACTAACCTTAAGGGTTAAGGTTAGGGTCAGGCATCCAAGGGTCACACATGGGGGCTTATGCTATGGTCTCTTGTGTAGAGGTCCGTATCTACTCATCTAACATTTCACACTATAGCTACATGCTATTGGAATGGAGTTATACCTCTTGATGGTATGGGACATCAAGGTAGAGGTATGATGTATTTCATTTATAATTCATGTGTGCATCCCTTGGGCTCGAGGGTGGTTGGGTGGTTGAGTTTATGCCTGATTTGTGCATGTTTATGCATAACAATTATCTAGAGAGATCTTAGGGTTTTAACAATGTGCTACTAAAGACCCACACCACAAAACAATACACTGTTACACACTAGTGGAATATTTTATTTAGTTGAGTGTAGGACCTCGTTGTAAGAAGGACAAGGTGTGTGTGAAAAAAAAAATAACGCCACATGTGTAACATCCCTGTGAGTATGGGAACTATATCCCCCCCACATGGAAGACACTTCTAATATCACCTTATTAATCCATACACACACACCTCCCCATGTGGAAACTATAAACCCCCCACATGGAAGACACTTCTAATATCACCTTATTAATCCATACACACACACCTCCCCATGAAGTATACATAAATTTAATGTGTAAACACCTCTTAGATTAGGTTCCTTGTGCATAACCCATGTGCAAGTTTAGACACTCTCTAGGCCATGTGTGAGCCCTCTTACAAAATAGAAACCCACCACCCCCTTGTAAAAGCACTCGAATTGGTGGATGGTAGCCATGTAAGTAGAATATGACTCCATCCTCAAAAACAACACTTAGGATCTTGTGGATCGTCTTTCGAGATTCAAGGTGATTAGCACTGAGTGGGTTTACAAAATTGAAATATAAGTGTGATCACAAAATACAAGTGTGATGGTACTTTTGAAAAGTACAAGGCATGACTAGTTTGCCAAAGGTTTTTCACAAGTTGAAGGTTTTGACTTTTAAGAGACTTTCACACATCTAGGTTGACCACAATCCATGTTATCCTTGCATTGGAACTGCAGGTGGGGTAACATGTTCTCCAAATTTATTTAAAATCTACTTTCCTCGATGGGAACCTCAAGGAGGAGGTATATGTGGAGCAATTACCATGGTTTGTGGTTTCTAATTTTAAAAGAAAATTCTGCAGGTTGTGAAGGTCATAATACTAGAGGACTATAAGTATTAATCTATTACATAGTCCTTCAAATGCAAACTTGTATGTCTTTGAGCAAGGTATGTATATTGTTCTCTATGTAGATAACCTCATCTTGACACGGGATCACCATAAAAAGATCTCACAAACACAAGGGTGCAAATTTTGAGATGACTAAGCTTAGGCTTATGTAATATTGTTTTGACATTAAGGTCTTGCAAAAGTAGAAAAAAAAATCATCTCTCATTAGTAGAAATATACAAGTGAGATACTCAAGGCATTTGACATCACTGAATGCAAGGTAGCTGGTATAAGTTATGAAGCTAATCATTGAAGACACTTAAAACCTTATAAATAAGACCTCATATAGAAAATTGGTTGATAATCTTATTTATTTGTGTAATACTAGGTCAAATATCAACTTATTTGCTTGTGCAATACTAGGTCTAATATTAGCTTATTTGCTTATGCAATACTAGGTTAGACATTGGCTTTTGTGGGTGTTTTAAGTAGGCGCTCTAATAAGTAATGTGAGACATAGGCATGCGAGATACATCCAATGTACTCATGAGTATGGCATCACCTATCCCTTAGTGGCTTTTGTGACTAAGATTTGAGAGGAACATGGGGGGGAGGGTGAGAATGAGCTCCTTTATGTGAGATGCCTTTGCCCCCTCCGTGCATCGGACTCCCGGTAGCTAGCAGCGAAAGCAGCCCCCTCATGCGCGGGGTAGGGTTTCTCACTCAGGGCCCCGCCCACGAATGTCTGGGCATGAGACTAGGCTGGTGGTCACTCCGAAAACCGAAACCGGGAAAATTTTCCATGCCCGAAAAGCGGGGACGATTTCACCTTTTTAAATTTTTCTTAATAACAAGTTTTCTAATGAGATCAAAATCCAAACTATCCTCCACCTGAATAAACTAGATAGAAGGAAACTATCACTGATATAATTTGATCATTTGAGCAATTCAACGATTTTTTCCTAATCAAGATTAGGCACAGCCGTTGATCCACTCAATCGAGAAATTTATCAGGGAATTAACTATCTACTTGAATCCTAGCGTAATCCTAAGATTTTTTAGTTTGATTATTAAAACTCCACTGATTCTAGCCCCCATCATCCGGCCCATGGGTTAGCCACCACCCTGCCACCACTGGAATCGATACATCCAAACAAGTAGCCACCCACCCATAATTGAATGCCTTTCTTAACTTTAGCTTTAGAAAACAGATACGCACACACTCCTCTTTAAAACTTTAATCTATAAAACAATCCATTGACAAACAATTTACTGGTTACACATGTCATACTTCAAAATTTCCATTGAGTCTTTGTTTCTCACAAAACAGTATCACTCTGGACTCTCCCTTGAGACCAGCGAGTCAACAACGAGATCCAGTGACAGATTACAATAAACATAGGTCCATCATATAATATCTTCCTCGACATAGGTATGGGTGTCCTCGGCACCGCGAGCCCGTGCATCTCCTGGTCAGAACCCTCCAGGATCCTCCTTAGGTGTCCTGGCACTTCACTCAGGGACTGCTTCGTCGACCCTCGTCCATCGTACCAGAAGCGCACCATTTTAACCATACCGAGGCTGGTCAAGACCTCGGCAGGCTTTGCCATGTGAGCTGTCCCCTCGAACACTCCCCGCCAGCTATTGCAACCGAACTTCCCTTAGATAAACATATATGCCAAATGCTCCCTCCAGCATTCTGGCATAAGACAGTCCTTTAAGAAAACAGGGTTTCTATGCAAGTTTTCAGTTTTGATTTTTATTTGAAAACTATGAATAATCTTAAATCCATATCTCAATACTTCTACATCCAGGTCTGAATTCCAAACAGAATTCCTCGAATTCTGTTAACTTGATCCTCAGATCAAAATCAATAGTCTTAACTTAGTTTCAGATTCGGTGGGTGATTTGAGTACATTTTCCCTGAACTGATCACATCGTCTTTGATGAAGGAATTAGGTCTTGGTTAATAGTCTGAAACAGAGTTTGGGTCTGGAAAGGTTCTTCCTAAACTATCTTTCTCGAAAGGTACTATTTCAACTTCTAAAGTGTTACTTTTAGCTTAATTGAATTTCATGCATAGAGGTATGCATAAGAGATGAATATTTTATTATAAAAGTGTTACTTTTAGCATAATTGAAATTCATGCATAGAGGTATGCATAAGAGATGAATATTTTATTATAAAAGTGTTACTTTTAGCATAATTGAATTTCATGCATAGAGGTATGCATAAGAGATGATTATTTTATTATAAAAGTGTTACTTTTAGCATAATTGAATTTCATGCATAGAGGTATGCATAAAAAGATATGGGAAGTGATAAGATATGATAAGATGCATATGAGATGAGTTAGGATGGGATAAGATGAGTTAAGAAGTGATAGGATGTGTATGGGATGAGGTAAGAAGTGTATGTGATGGGATAAGATGTATATGGGTTGTGATAGGGTGAGAATATGGATATGAATGTGGATGGGTATGTATGGATATATGCATGTAGAGGTGGATGCATGGATGTGGATGTATGGATGTGAATGAAGATGTGGATGTGGATGCATGGATGTAAATGTGGATGTGTATGTATGGATGTATGCATGTAGATGTGGATACATGAATGTGGATGTATGGATGTGAATGAAGATATAGATGTGGATGTATGGATGTGAATGTGCATGTAGATATGGATGTATAGATGTGAATGGGAATTGGGATGTGGATGTATGTATGTATGTGGATGTGGATGTATGAATGAGGACATGATAATGGATGTATGCATGTGGATGTGGATATGGATGTGTATGTATGAATGTGGATATGGGATGTGGATGTATAAATGAGGATGTGAAAATGGAGATAAGCATGTAGATGTGGATGTATGGATATGAATGTGGATGTGGATGTGGATGTATGGATGTGGATATGGATGTGAATATATGATATGTGAAGTGAAGGAATCTGAAGTGATGAAGAGATGGAAAATGAGGTGATTGGATGAGTACACATATAAATGGAATGTGGAATAAGTAATGTGGATTAATGAGGGATAATGTGGATTAATGAGGGATAATGTGAAAAAATGAGAGTTAATATAGAAATTGTATTTGTAAGCTGTTTGTAAATGCTGTTTGTAAATGGCTGTTTTATGTCAAGAATGCTGGGGAAGCATTTTGACCGTCTTGTGATTAAGGTCGTGGAGACCTAATGATAAAGTTGCAACTGCTGATGGAGAGTCAATGGAGGACGTCTCGCGTAGCAAAGTCGGCCGAGGTCTTGACCAGCCTCGGTTCGATTAAAATGGTGAGCTTTCGGGTACGGTGGATGAGGGACCAAGGAAGCGGCCTATGAGTGAAGCGCTAGGTCACCTCCGAGAAGGATCCTAGAGGGTGCTGACCATACGGTGCTCGGGCTCTGGGTCGCCTAGGATACCCACGCGTGCGTCGAGGAAGATATTGGAACAAGGAGTAAGAGTTGTTTTGTGAAACCGGGCATGGATCTGGTTGATTGACCTTGCTGGTCTTCAATGGATGAGTCCATGGCTCTTTATATGGATCTGTTGGTTGATCTTGCTGATCTTCAACGAGAGTCCATCTGGATTTTTATAAGTGATTATATTACCGAGTATTATGGGCTAGGAACTATTGGAAAGGCCCCTGAGTGGACAGGTGGTGAGCGTTCTAGTTGCCAATGATGCCATAGATACTCTGATGAAGGAATGATGGGAAATTTGAGAATCAACTGGATAATTTGGAAGACTGTGATCAGTGGTACTATGGTTTCATTAAAGGATTGTTTTAAAGTTAGCTGATGCTAAGAAAAAGGCAATTTCATATTGGGTGTGTAAGTGGTGTGCCTAATTTTATGTTTGCATGAACTTTCGGCTAGGGGGCCTTGGAACTCTTTTCCTTGGTACCGGGACAAAACCTAACCAAATTCCAAATTGGATCCCATCACTACAGTGGTTGGGCAGTTGGCTAACCCATGGGATCGGATGGGGTTAGGCTGGACTGATGGATCCGTAAATCGAGACTCAATTTTTGTTATTACGATAGATAAAGTAAATCCCGGAAAGTAAATCCCGGATAGTAATTGTTCTATGGATAGGAATCAACAGCTGTGCCTCTTGAATGGGGAAAAAAGCGTTGATCCCAATGATCCAAGTGCAAGTTTCTTCCTTGATCTGATCAAGTATCTTGAAGATGCAATTGGATCAGCTTGATCAGAAATGATCTTGACTACGTTAGAGTAAAAAGTTTTCCTGGTGGAATCACCCGTGCTTTTCGGTAAAGGAAGTTTTTCCGAGTTCGATTTTGGAACAACCGACGGATTAGTCTCTTATCCGGATATCCGTGGGTGAGCCCCGAATGTGGGACCCCTGTCCCGCGCGAGAAGTGCTACTTCCGCTGCCAGTATCCTGAATCCGTTGCTCGGTGGGAACAGGGATCTTACAGTTGGTATCAGAGCGAATTGGCTATTAAAGATCAACTGAGAAGCCAAATATGTCAAAAATTTATCAAGTAGCACAAAAAGGTTGTAATTGTGTGATATAATTCATACAAATTGATATTCAAACTAATTTTGTAAATTAGTAATTGGGTCTTCTAATGGAAGTACCGCAATTATATGGAACCCTGACTTGCTTGAGGCTTAGACATGATGGTATTTACCTTATAATTCCAAGTATCATGACTAACCGTATATACCGAGGGTATAACTGCAGCTCTTTAGCGGCAGTATATACGAGTAAATCTAAGACTTGAAAATTATAAGAATTAATGCTATCCAGTTGATGAATTCGAATATGGTTGATATGATTTTTAATTCTGTTTGGGAACTGATGAATTGATTTGGATTCTGATTGAAAAATGATGATGATCCCTGAAAATGGGTTGACATGTAATAAGCTGAGTGAAACCACAATGTGGATGATTGGGACGAGTCCCTGTGATGATAAGTGATGATAATGATTTCAGCAAATCACTATGAGATTAGTGGATTGTGCTGTCAAATTGCTACTTGACACGGTAGATAAAGTTAAGGGATGACAAATTGAGAACTTGCTTAACTGAAATTCTCGTGGAGGAATGTTCAGAAGGAAATTTTTCGGTCTAATGGACCATTATCGTGTTAAAGATATGAATGATATGAATTGAATAAATTGTTATTTAATGATGAGTTCTATTTAAGGGATAATTATCCCCGTATTCTGTTGGGTTGACCAGAATATAAGGAACCCTAGAATAAATTGGATCTTTAAGAAAAAGAGTTGTCCTCTACTTTGCGAGATGAGGACATCTCACACTTTTTAAGTGGGGAAGAATGTAAGATTCCTCCCCCAGCCTTCGAGGTATACAGGAGTAAGAATCTTATAATTATTCCCTCTCTAACTAAAAGAAAGATTCTATTTAAAAAGGGAAGACACTTTACCCAGAATACCTTCTCAGGAGCCCACCTGTTTTAAAGATTCAGAACGATGAATTCAAAAGTGAGAACTGGTGTTTTGGATGCCAAGGTTTTGACCATCAGTTAAAAGACTGCCCGACTCCTACCATGAAAAGGGCACAGGGAAGTCTAGAACCCAAATTCAGAGACCAATTCCTTCATACCAATCTAATCAGGATCCGTCTCGGACAAGATTGCTTAACTCCATTAACTAGGTCCGACCCATTGATCAGGGTCGAGATGACCAGTCAAATGCTTGACGTCATGGAGCAACAGATGCAGGCAATTCATAAAGATATAAAAGCTGCCCAGGATCGACAGAAATAGTATACAGATAAGAAGAGGACAGTTAGAGAATTCAAAGAAGCAGATATGGTCTTCATTGAGTATGGACCAAAAGAATTTCTTTATCTCTAGGGGAGTATAAGTAGTTATCCCCCAGATATTGTGGACCAAAGAAAGTAGGTGACTTAGCCTATGAACTTCTTTTATCTCTTCATCTCAAAGTTCTTAATGCCTTCTATAGAAAAATGTGCCAAACCCAAATCATGGAAAGACGGTAAAACTTCAGTGGCAAGATACCGTTGGCTTCTAAGTTACGCTAGCTCCTTCCTTTATATAAGTCGTAACTTTTACTTGTCGCTCACAGTAATCTTACTTCCATCGATCTCCCTTCTTCTTAATTCCTTCATAACTTGGCAACAGGAATTAGTTTTATCCATGATGATTTCTCACCTTCAAGACGCAAGCGAGTCTGTGAAGAAGGATTTTATAGAATAGTATGAGCGCTCACTTTTTCCTCACTTGGGAACTTCTGTAGCTCAGACCAAATGGTGGACCTATCAAGATATAACTAGGGTAACACCCTGGGGTCAGCAGCACTTTCGTAACAATGTCCGCTTGGCCATGGTTATTGAAGCCTTGGGTTTGGGTCCCCGATACTACTGCGTCATGAGATCAAGACATCTTGGGTTCTCTGAACGGGTCTTCTTACTGGCGTGTTTTCTTCCTCATCAGAAGATATGCCTTTACCCCGTTTTTGGCTTGCTTCTCAGAGGTCCTTTTGTTAGATCACCTCATACCACTGAGATAGGTGCGGCAATAACCAACATAATTATTCCCATAGATGAGTTACCTTATACGTGCGCAGCTTGTGAGTGCTGCTTTTGTGATCATATGATGGATGGGCTTATGGAAGTGTATTTAGAGTTCTTCTATCCTTACTGTATATGTTCGAAGAATGAATAAAGTTTAAATCTTATTCTTGTCTTGACCCTTACTCTCTTTGAGACTTTTTAATTGGCGGTTAATCTTAATTAAATCTTTCTCTAAGTCTCATGTTCGTGCATCTCGCGAAATTATCCCAAGTTTGCGAGATGAGGACATCTCGCGTTTTTCAAGTGGGAGAGAATGTAAGATTCCTCCCCAGCCTCTCAAAATGTCCAGCATATTCCCTGTAATCAATTCCCTCTTCAGAAATATAAGAGATCTCATCTTTGCCTGTTTTAACATAGAGAGAGAAAATATTCTAGAGAGAGAATATTCAGATTATGAATATTTTTGGATAGAAAAATAACTCATCTTATTAAAATAAGTTCCCCTGAAACAGAAATTCAAAAAGAACTTTCCAATGTGCAATTGGAATTTATTGAAAATGGGTATAAAGGACCTTAGCCTAAGGGTCTAGATTTTCAGAAATTTTTGGATTATGGTCCAATTAAGGTTCCTATGGGCCAATAGCATCAATCCATGTGTAGGGAGGAGATAAATCCAATTTGTAAAAGAAGATACCCAAAAATGAGTAAATGCTCACATAAGATGAAGAGTTGAATATGTACAAGGTTTATTAATAAAAAACTATGAGTAATATCAAAAAAATGAGATAAATTGAGTATCCAAAAATGAGTAAATGCTCACATAAGATGAAGAGTTGAATATGTATAAGGTTCATTCGTAAAAAACTATGAGTAATATCAAAAAAATGAGATAAATTGAGTATCCAAAAATGAGTAAATGCTCACATAAGATGAAGAGTTGAAAATGTACAAGGTTTATTAGTAAAAAACTATGAGCAATATTAAAAATATGAGATATTTTGGGTATAATGATTCCATTTTGACACATATGTAAGGAAGGGGAATTCTTTAAAGGAGGTGCATATTTCACATGCTTGAATGAGTTTTAAACTCAAATATAATGTGATATTTTTATCTCTCCTCTCTCTTGAACCAAACCAAATCAAAATGGAACCAAACCGAATCAAAAAGTAACCAAACTAAGTCCAAATCTAGTCCAAATTCAACCAAACTGAATTTGGAAAATTCTAGAATTCAGTTAGCTTTGGTTAGAGCTTCACTCTCCTATAAATAGCACATGAGTCCTTTGAAAAAAGATAGAAGAATTTTACTATACTAGAGTTATGCCAAAAAATGCTAGTTTCTACTATTCTCTAAAATTCTCTCCAAATTGAAGAAATTGGAACTTCCCTCTTTCTTCAATCCCCATTGGTGGCTCCATCAACATACTTAACCAATTGATTGGTTGGGGGCCTCTACCGTGAACAAAGAATCAAGCAATTTGTAAGGTAAATGGTGAATTTTGATCTTTTCTATAATTTCTCAATGCTTCTCTCTTCTCAACCCCTCTCAAGCTTGAGAAGCTTATTTGGAATGGTTTTTGAATGCTATTGAAGTTAACTGATAAATGGTAGTGAAGAGTTACATAAATTGATGAATGCTATTGAAGTTAATTGATTAATGATAGTTAAGAATTACATAAATTTTCATTTATGCTTAATTTAAATGGTTTTTATGTAATTTCTCTCTCTCACTCAAGAAATGGTCATACTCATGACCCATTCTCAATCCAAATGAAGCTTTTCATAAAGCTTTTCCTTAATCGAAGATTAATCTATACTTGAGGTCAAATTAATGGCTTTTTTCTATGCTTTTAGTTTATGCATTTCATGAATATTGATGATTCAATCCATTATGGATTAATGATCCAATTAGGGATCATTCTAATTATTTTCTTAATGATAAGCTTTATCGCTTAGAAAAATTGAGATTTATCAGTCATAGCACCAGAGCTATGGTAAAATTTTTATAAAAATTACGCATAAAATAATTTCATTCAAATCATGAAAAGAGGACTTCCTACCATATTCTAGGAATTATCATCCTAGATTAATTGAAAGATATTCATTGTAATCCTAGAGAAATTGATTTTTATATTATGCATAATTGAATTTCATGCATAGAGGTATGCATAAGAGATGAATATTTTATTATAAAAGAGTTACTTTTAGCTTAATAGAAATTCATGCATAGAGGTATGCATAAGAGATGAATATTTTATTATAAAAGTGTTACTTTTAGCATAATTGAAATTCATGCATAGAGGTATGCATAAGAGATGAATATTTTATTATAAAAGTGTTACTTTTAGCATAATTGAATTTCATGCATAGAGGTATGCATAAGAGATGAATATTTTATTATAAAAGTGTTACTTTTAGCTTAATTGAATTTCATGCATAGAGGTATGCATAAGAGATGAATATTTTATTATAAAAGTGTTACTTTTAGCATAATTGAATTTCATGCATAGAGGTATGCATAAGAGATGAATATTTTATTATAAAAGTGTTACTTTTAGCATAATTGAATTTCATGCATAGAGGTATGCATAAGAGATGATTATTTTATTATAAAAGTGTTACTTTTAGCATAATTGAATTTCATGCATAGAGGTATGCATAAGAGATGAATATTTTATTATAAAAGTGTTACTTTTAGCTTAATTGAATTTCATGCATAGAGGTATGCATAAGAGATGAATATTTTATTATAAAAGTGTTACTTTTAGCATAATTGAATTTCATGCATAGAGGTATGCATAAGAGATGATTATTTTATTATAAAAGTGTTACTTTTAGCATAATTGAATTTCATGCATAGAGGTATGCATAAAAAGATATGGGAAGTGATAAGATATGATAAGATGCATATGAGATGAGTTAGGATGGGATAAGATGAGTTAAGAAGTGATAGGATGTGTATGAGATGAGGTAAGAAGTGTATGTGATGGGATAAGATGTATATGGGTTGTGATAGGGTGAGAATATGGATGTGAATGTGGATGGGTATGTATGGATGTATGTATATGTAGATGTGGATGTATGGATGTGAATGAGGATGTGGATGTATGTATATGTAGATGTGGATGCATGGATGTGGATGTATGGATGTGAATGAGGATGTGGATGTGGATGCATGGATGTAAATGTGGATGTGTATGTATGGATGTATGCATGTAGATGTGGATACATGAATGTGGATGTATGGATGTGAATGAAGATATAGATGTGGATGTATGGATGTGAATGTGCATGTAGATATGGATGTATAGATGTGAATGGGAATGTGGATGTGGATGTATGTATGTATGTGGATGTGGATGTATGAATGAGGACGCGATAATGGATGTATGCATGTGGATGTGGATATGGATGTGTATGTATGAATGTGGATATGGGATGTGGATGTATAAATGAGGATGTGAAAATGGAGATAAGCATGTAGATGTGGATATATGGATGTGAATATGGATGTGGATGTGGATGTATGGATATGGATATGGATGTGAATATATGATATGTGATGTGAAGGAATCTGAAGTGAAGAGATGGAAAATGAGGTGATTGGATGAGTACACATATAAATGGAATGTGGAATAAGTAATGTGGATTAATGAGGGATAATGTGGAAAAATGAGAGTTAATATAAAAATTGTAATTGTAAACTGTTTGTAAATACTGTTTGTAAATGGCTGTTTTATGTCAAGAATGCTGGGGAAGCATTTTGACCGTCTTGTGATTAAGGTCGTGGAGACCTAACTGATAAAGTTGCAACTGCTGACGGAGAGTCAATGGAGGACGTCTCGCGTAGCAAAGTCGGCCGAGGTCTTGACCAGCCTCGGTTCGATTAAAATGGTGAGCTTTCGGTACGGTGGATGAGGGACCAAGGAAGCGGCCTATGAGTGAAGCGCTAGGTCACCTGCGAAGGATCCTAGAGGGTGCTGACCATACGGTGCTCGGGCTCTGGGTCGCCTAGGATACCCACGCGTGCGTCGAGGAAGATATTGGAACAAGGAGTAAGAGTTGTTTTGTGAAACCCGGCATGGATCTGGTTGATTGACCTTGCTGGTCTTCAATGGATGAGTCCATGGCTCTTTATATGGATCTGTTGGTTGATCTTGCTGATCTTCAACGAGAGTCCATCTGGATTTTTATAAGTGATTATATTGCCGAGTATTATGGGCTAGGAACTATTGGAAAGGCCCCTGAGTGGACAGGTGGTGAGCGTTCTAGTTGCCAATGATGTCATAGATACTTTGATGAAGGAATGATGGGAAATTTGAGAATCAACCGGATAATTTGGAAGACTGTGATCAGTGGTACTATGGTTTCATTAAAGGATTGTTTTAAAGTTAGCTGATGCTAAGAAAAAGGCAATTTCATATTGGGTGTGTAAGTGGTGTGCCTAATTTTATGTTTGCATGAACTTCCGGCTAGGGAGCCTTGGAACTCTTTTCCTTGGTACTGGGACAAAACCTAACCAAATTCCAAATTGGATCCCATCACTACAGTGGTTGAGCAGTTGGCTAACCCATGGGATCGGATGGGGTTAGGCACTGATGGATCCGTAAATCGAGACTCAATTTTTGTTATTACGATAGATAAAGTAAATCCCAGATAGTAATTGTTCTATGGATAGGAATCAACGGCTGTGCCTCTTGAATGGGAAAAAAAGCGTTGATCCCAATGATCCAAGTGCAAGTTTCTTCCTTGATCTGATCAAGTATCTTGAAGATGCAATTGGATCAGCTTGATCAGAAATGATCTTGACTACGTTAGAGTAAAAAGTTTTCCTGGTGGAATCACCCGTGCTTTCCGATAAAGGAAGTTTTTCCGGGTTCGGTTTTGGAACAACCGACGGATTAGTTTCTTATCCGGATATCCGTGGGTGAGGCCCCGAATGTGGGACCCCGTACCACGCGAGAAGTGCTACTTCCGCTGCTAGTATCCTGAATCTGTTGCTCGATGGGAACAGGGATCTTACACTCTGGCTGGGTACATACTTTTTAAGCAAGCTGACATGAAACACATTATGTACCTTCAGATGTGGAGGTAGAAGAAGTTCGTAGGCTAGATCTCCTACTTTCTTCGTAACGATGTACGGTCCACATTATGTAGGAGATAGCTTATTGTACTTCCCTAGAGATAAAGAACTTCTTTTGGGTCGTACTCGAATGAAGACCATATTTGTTTCTTCAAACACTCTCTCTGTTCTCTTGTTATCAGCATAGTGCTTCTTGTTACCATATTATAGTAGTGATGTGTGTGAACACACTTAGGACCGCCGGGGCACTTTTTCCCTCACTAGGAGGTTTTTTCCCCCGTGCATTGTATATACGCCCATTATCTTCTAGGGCTTGTTATCTTTCATTTTTGGCACTCATAATACACTACTGTGTTGTGCTCAAGCTTCCTCATCTTCTTGAAGTTGTGTGTGCATTCCTGCAACCCTAATTCCAACAATTGGTATCAGAGCAGGCTTCCTCCTCCCGGGCAGCATCACCGGCACCTGCCGCTTCATCTCCTCCGATTGCGATGAGGTTTCACGAGCGTCTGCAGGTTAGTATATGCCGTGGGTGAGCCCGAAGGGCTCGGTCATTTCAGAATTTTGATCTGAGATCATTTCGCCCTCCGTTTTTGCATTCCAAGTACTGCGCAGGCAAAATCGTCCTACTGTGCAGATTTTCTGTCAAGATTAAAATCTGCAGGACAGGTGCCCATTCGTCTGTTTTGGGCTGTGCTGCATAGCACAGGTCGATTTTATACAGGTTTACCTCTTACAGACAGCATTTACATCTAGTAGTACAGTCATTGGCCATGGCTGACAACAATGATGTGTTCCGCATGTTGGCTGCTGAGGATAAGTTGGATGGCACCAACTATCCATTGTGGGCATATATGATGCGACATGTATTGGTAGCAAAGGGGTTATGGAACATTGTGCAGGGTATTGATGCACGTCCTATTGTGGCTGGGAATGCTGCAAACACATCAGAAACAGGTACTGTTGATGATGGTGCAGGCACAAGTGCTGTAGCAGCTGTTCGAGAACCATCACTTTCAGCAGAGCAGATTCGTTGGGATGGTAGAGATGCGCAGGCTCATGCCTTGATTGCGCTGTCTGTCAAACGTACCATTATCCCACATATTCGCTCCTGCAGGACTTCTAAGGATGCTTGGGATGTACTTGCCACATTGTATCAGGCAAGAAATGAGGCTCGTGTTGCTTACCTCCGAAAACAGTTGGAGAGTGAGCATATGAACGAAGGTGATTCTATGGATAGCTTTTTGACAAAGATCAAGGATTTCAAAGAGCAGCTCATTTCTGCAGATGAAATCCTGTCAGACAGTTCACTTGTGCAGACTGTTTTGAATGGTCTACCAGATTCTTATCAGGGTTTTGCTTCCACTCTTCGCTTGATGATGAAAGGCAATCCCAATGCCTTATCATTTGAGGAGTTAGTTTCTGTTTTGCTGCAAGAAGACCAGTCAAGGCAAAACAGGAATATTATGCGTGTCGCAGATCAAGCTTTCGTTGCTAGTCAGAGAAGCGGGAAAGGTAAAGCTGGCTTTTCTTCTAGTAAGCAGAAATCTGCAAATGCTGCGCAACCAAAGAAGGAAGACAAAGATGAGAAGAAGGGTGACAAACAGAAGACATTTTGCAAGTACTGTAAGGGAAATGATCATGTCATCAAAGCGTGTCCTAAGCTGGCTGCGAAAGAGGCTAAGAAGAAAGAGGCTGGTATGGCTGTTGCAGATGCCTCTCCTTCTAACAATGAATCTGCTAATGTTGTGCTAGATACAGAATGGGCATTCAATGCGCAGTGCAGTTATGACCCATCTTTGCATGACACATGTATGTCTGCAGTAGATTCAGATGTATGGTACTTTGACAGTGGTGCCACTAAGCATATCACCTCGCAGCGCAGTTTATTCACTTTCCTTGAGTCTGCTCCCACAGGGAATACTGTCACTTGTGCCAATAACTCCTCTTATCCCGTTGAAGGAGTTGGACAGATTGTGCTGAATGTTGCAAATGGCAACACCTTTACACTTTTTGATGCATTGTATGTGCCAGGGATCAAAAAGAATCTGCTGTCAGTCTCCGCATTTGCCAAAACAGGTTTGGTTGTAAAATTTGTGGATGACAGATGTACTGTTCATGATCTCTCTTGTGGTGACATCATTGTAGCATCTGGTTCACTATGTCGAGGGCTGTATAAGCTCAATATGGATGGCAAATGTGTAGAGGATTCAGCATGTGCTATTATGGATACGCAGGCTATTTCAAATGCAAAACTGTGGCATGCACGTTTTGGTCATCTGAATTTTGCAAGTTTGCTGCGCCTGCAGAAATCTGAAATGGTGTCTTCTTTGCCTAAGCTTGAGGCACCTGTCAAGCATGTTTGTGAGGGCTGCATATTGGGTAAAATGCAGCGTGCTTCCTTTCCCAAAGATGGATCAGTGAGAGCTGAACGCAGATTGCAGCTTGTTCACAGTGATGTTTGTGGTCCCATGCAAACTCCATCATTTGGAAACTACCTTTACTTCGTGACTTTCATTGATGATTTTACCAGGCATGCATGGGTATATCCTTTGAAGGCAAAGTCCGAAGTGTTTTTGTGCTTCAAACAGTTTTTGGTTATGGCTGAAAATGTGTCAGAAAGTAAGATGGGCACCCTCCGTTCAGATCGAGGGGGGGAGTATATGTCTTCAGAATTTAATGCATTTCTGGCTGAGCGTGGGATAAAACACCAATGTACAGTGCCGTATACACCACAGCAAAATGGTGTGGCTGAGAGAAAAAACAGGTCTCTCATGGAAATGGCAAGATGTATGGTTAAGAGTCAAAGTCTACCACATGGTTTTTGGCTTGAGGCTGTCATGTGTGCCACTTATGTACTAAACAGGTGTCCCACCAAAGCATTACAGGTTGTCACTCCATATGAGGCTTGGCATAGCCGCAAGCCATCTGTTGGCCATTTACGTGTTTTTGGTTGCCTGGCATATGCATTAGTGCCTGTGCAACATCGCAGAAAATTGGATGACAAAGCTGTCAAATGTATTTTTGTTGGATATAGTGCTGAGAGCAAAGGCTATCGTTTGTATCATCCACAGACAAAGCGCATTTTGGTTAGCCGTGATGTTGTATTTGTGGAAGATGCAGTTCAGCCCTTGGTTTCATGTACTAAGGAGACAGATATCAGCTCACGTGATGTCTATGATACATTGTTGCCTCTTTTCAGTGGTGCACAGTCAAGTGCAATACCTCATGAGGCAGTTTTTCAGCCTATGCAGGTTTTAAATGATGGCACAGATCAGCCTATATCTGATGCAGATGTGCATGATGCACTTGAGGATGAGAGACAAGAGATTGAGGGCTCTAGGAACATGCCTAGATGGCTGGTGCAGACTTTGCGTGACAGCAAGTTGGATGCCCCTTTGTCTAGTCGCACTCGTTCTGGCTCTCATGGTGCCTCTTATGCGTCAGATTGTTATGCATTGGCTGTTTCTAGTATGTGCGATGAAAGTGAGCCTGTTTCATTTGATGAGGCACAAAGTTCAGAAAATTGGATGGCTGCTATGCAAGCAGAATACGATGCTATTATGAAGAATGGTACATGGTCTTTATGTGACTTGGCCCCTGGCAAGAAGGCCATTGGCACTAAGTGGGTATACAAATTGAAGCGTAAGCCTGATGGCACAGTGGATCGCCATAAGGCTAGGCTTGTTGCAAAAGGTTATGCTCAAGAGAAGGGCATTGATTTTGATGAGACTTTTGCTCCCACATGTCGTATGACCACTGTTCGTAGCATCTGTGCATTAGCAGCTCATAATGGTTGGAATGTACATCAGCTGGACATAAATACTGCGTTCTTAAATGGAGATTTGCATGAGGAGGTGTATGTATCGCAGCCTCGTGGTTTTGTTCAAAGAGGGCAGGAAAACAAAGTGTGCAGGTTAAAAAAGGCTTTATATGGTTTAAAGCAAGCTCCACGAGCTTGGTATGAAAAAATACATGCATATTTGACTGCACATGGGTTTCAGAATAGTCCAACAGAAAGCACTTTGTATGCTAAACGTGTGGATGGTGTACATCTAATCATTGCTCTCTATGTCGATGACATGCTGCTCACAGGACCAAATGAGAGTCATATTGCTGATTTTAAGGCTGATTTGAATGCCTCTTTTGAGATGTCAGATTTGGGGCATTTGCATCATTATTTGGGGATACAATTTAAGCAGTGTGATGGAGGTATTGCTTTGTGTCAGACAAAGTATATTGAAACATTGTTGCGGAGATTTGGCCTTGAAGACTGCAAGCCTATTGCTACTCCAATGGAGACAGGTTTGAAGTTGAGTCTTCATGATGCTGGAGATCACTTTGATGTCACACTCTATCAGACAGCTGTTGGTTTCCTCATTTATGTATGCATTACGAGGCCAGACATTCAGTTTGCAGTCTCACAGGTGAGCAGATTTATGCATAGCCCAGGCATTAAGCATTGGCAGGCAGTGAAGCGTATCTTTCGCTATTTGAGTGGTACTCGGCATCTTGGGTTGTTTTATCCCAAGGGGGAATCATTGCCGCCAGATTTACATGCTTTTTCAGATTCTGACTGGGCTGGTTGTTATGACACACGCGTGTCCACGAGTGGTTTTTGCTTCATGCTTGGAAGCTCATGCATATCATGGTTGAGCAAGAAGCAGCCTACTGTGGCCACTTCTAGTTGTGAAGCTGAGTACAGGGCAGCTTTCACAGCTACGGTTGAGTGTGTGTGGCTCAGACGCCTTATGGCTGATTTGGGTGTTGGGCAGCCATCTGCCACCACCATCTTCACTGACAGTCAGAGCGCATTGGCAGTTGCGCGGAACCCAGTGTTCCATGCTCGTACGAAGCACATTGAGGTGCACTACCATTATGTCAGGGAGAGACTCTCTGCAGGAGAGATCAGTTTGGCTTATGTACCAACACAGGATAACCTTGCAGACCTTTTCACAAAGGCTCTGCCTCGTGAGAAGTTCGAAGCTTTTCGCAAAGCTTTGGGCTTACTCCCTTTTGTGGATTCGTCCACATAGCTAGACACTTCCCTATACATGAGTGCTAGCTCTTGTTCACCGCATCACTCCAGGGGGGATTTGTTACCATATTATAGTAGTGATGTGTGTGAACACACTTAGGACCGCCGGGGCACTTTTTCCCTCACTAGGAGGTTTTTTCCCCCGTGCATTGTATATACGCCCATTATCTTCTAGGGCTTGTTATCTTTCATTTTTGGCACTCATAATACACTACTGTGTTGTGCTCAAGCTTCCTCATCTTCTTGAAGTTGTGTGTGCATTCCTGCAACCCTAATTCCAACACTTCTGTCTATCGTGGGGACTACCTTAATATCTTTACGGATTGACTGCATCTGCTGCTCCATATCATCAAGCATCTGTCTAGACATCTCGACACCCTGATCGATGGGTCAGACCAAGTTAATAGTGTAAGGTAATCTTGTCCGTATAGAGCTTTTGTAAGATTTCTCCCTAGCCCCTCAAGATGTCTAGTTTCTTTTCCTGTAATAAATCCCCTTTTCAGAATAAAAAAAGATCTTGTTTCTACCTATTTTGGCCTAGAGAGAGAAAATATTCTAGAGAGAGATAATTTAATTTTTAGATATCTTTGGATGGAAAAATATCCCTTCTTATTAAAATAAATTCCCCCGAAATAGAAGTTAAAAAAAATCCTAAGGTGCATTAGAAATAAATTATAATGTGCACAAAAGACCTTAGCCTAAGGGTCCAGATTTTCTAAAATTTTAAGGTTCTTATAGACCAATAAGATTAATCCAAATGTAGGGAGGAGATAAATGGAAGAATAAAAGAAAAACCCCCCAAAAATGAGTAAATGCTCACATAAGATGAAGAGTGGACTAAGGACCAAAGAAAACAATTAAAAAACTGAATTTTGACACCTCAGAGTGGGGATCTCCCCTCATGAAGTAGGTGCCTTTTTTCTCATAATTACCCCCAATTTTAAATCAATAAAATGAGATATTTCATCTCTCCTCTCTCCTATTTCAAAACTAGATCAAAAAAGTAAGCTGAACTGACCCAAAAATGGTCAAAAATTGACCAAACTGATCTGGAAAATTCTAGAATCAGTTTGCTTGGTTAGAGGCTTACTTTTTCCTATAAATAGAAGCCTCCCCCTTTGTAAAAGCTTAATGGTGTTTATGCACTGTTACTCTACTCCTGTCTTGAGCCATCTACATTGAATTTCTTAATAATTCAATTGTTTTTGGCCTAATCCTCTCCAAAGTGATTTGGTGGGCCACTCTTGTTTCAAACAAGAGTAGAACCCTCAATCCCTCAAGCCAAAGGAGAGCTTACAAGCTTCATGTAAGCTAATTTTCTTACTTATTTACAAAATTTAAATCTATGGTTTTCTTGATTTTTATGTTTTGTAGTTAATTGAATTAAATTCAAATGCTATGCCTTGATGAAAAGGCCACCCCCTTCTCTTCTTTACATTCAAGCCTTTCTTAATCCTAGAAAGATTAACTAAGGGATTAATTAAACTCTTCTTATTGTTTACTCTCTTGAATTTAGAAAATTGTGTAGATTAGAGTTCTATAAATCTAAATTGGGTTAATTTAAGTTAAATAAAGAATGATAAAAATGAGAAATGGTCAACCATACAAAGGAGGTTATGGTAAAATTTTCCAGAATTTTGTGGAAAAAAAAGTTTGTTTTTATGTTATTCCAAAAGAGTAATTCCCACCATTTTTGCATATAAAAGAAATATTCTAATTACTGCATGTACATATTCACCTATGAATATGCATGGATATCACTGATATTAATTATTAAAATTGATTTCTATGCATAGAAAGATGCATAATGGAATTTTTTTAATTATAAAAGTGTTATTCTCATTAAATTTAATTTTTATGCATAGAAAGATGCATAAAGGAATTTTTTTAATTACAAAAGTGTTATTCTTATTAAAATTAATTTTTATGCATAGAAAGATGCATAATGATTTTTTTTAAATTATAAAAGTGTTATTCTCATTAAATTTAACTTTTATGCATAGAAAGATGCATAAAGGATTTTTTTTAATTACAAAAGTGTTATTCTTATTAAAATTGAATAGAAAGATGCATAAAGGAATTTTTTTAATTATAAAAGTGTTATTCTTATTAAATTTAATTTTTATGCATAGAAAGATGTATAATGGAAAATTTTTTTATTATAAAAGTGTTATTCCCATTGAAATTGATTTTTATGCATAGAAAGATGCATAAAGGAATTCTTTTTATTTTAAAAGTGTTATTCCTATTAAATTTGATTTTATGCATAAATAGATGCATAAAGAAATTCTTTTTTATATAAAAGTGTTATTCCCATTGAAGTTGATTTTTATGCATAAACATATGCATAAAGAATTTTTATATCAAAATTAGAATTCTCTTAAATTCTATGTTTAAATTTTATGAGTATTTGATAAATGAATAATTAAATACTCTAAGAGAGAAATTTCTATCATCTTGTATTCACACGGTTTGTAAAAAGAAAATTCAAGAAATCTATCGAGATCGAAATATTCAGATAAATGATTAATGTATTCCTCATTGAAATTCGTAACTAATTTAGAAATCAGTTAAGTGTATATTCAAAGAAAGAAATTTGGTAAAATAGTAACTGAATTATCAAACCTTTTCGAGAAAGATAGTTCAAGAAAAATCTTATCTGACTCGAGCCGTGAATCAGACTATGACCAAGACCAAACTCTTTTGCCAGTTTCAAGGAAAGAAGGTGTGACCAGTTTAGAAAAATACTCTCAAAACTCTCGCCAAATCTGAAACTAAGTTTAAGACCCTTTGAATTGATCTGTGTTCTTCCGTTGTTGGAACTTCTTGCCTTTATCCTTTTGGCAACAAGAGCCTAATCACTGCTAGAATTGATAGAGATGTATGTTCTTCTCCTCTTGCAAACAATAAGCTAACAAGCTCCTGGTAGAAAAGAGGGGCTGCATTGCCTCTCAAAGAAAGCCGCCGGAGGGAAGTATTGAAACCTAGATAATATTGATATAAAGAGTTAAGGTGATGTCTACCATTTCCTTATCATGAATGAGCTCATTAATGTTGAGAAGTTGTTCTCTTAAGTCCTACAACTTGGTTAAGTGTTCTGCCGATTAAGAAGTTTTGGGGATACTGATTCAAGAAATACTCCTTGTATTCAAAAGAAAATCAAATTGAAAACTTGCATAGAAACCCTGTTTTCTTAAAGGACTGTCTTACGCGAGAATGCTGGAGGGAGCATTTGGTATATGTTTTTCTAAGGAAAGTTTGGTTGCAACAGCTGGTGGGGAGTGTTCAAAGGATGGCTCACGCAGCAAAGCCTGCCCAGGTCTTGACCAGCCTCGGTATGGTTGAAAAATGGTGTGCTTTCGGTACGATGGGCGAGGGCCGACGAAGTGGTCCTTGAGTGAAGTGCCAGGACACCTAAGGAGGATCCTAGAGGGTTCTAGCCAGGCGATGCACGGGCTCGCGGTGCCTAGGACACCCATGTGTATGTCGTGGAAGATATGTATGATGGACGAAATGATTATTGTCATCTGTTTACTGGATCTTGTTGTTGCTAACCAGTGGGTCTCAACAACGGGGAGTCTAGAGTGATACTGTTTTTTGAGAAACAAGGGACTAGATGGAACTTTTTGAGTTATGACATCTGTAACCAATAACTATTTGCCAATGGATTATTTTATAAGTTAAAGTTTTAAAGATAAGTATGTGCATATCTATATTCGAAAGTAAAAGTTAAGAAAGGCATTCAACTATGGGTAGGTGAGTAATTGTCTGGCTCTACCGATTCCAGTGGTTGGGTGGTGGCTAAAACCCATGGGCCGGATGCTGGAATCAGTGGAGTTTTAATAATTAAATTGAAATAATAGGAATACGCTTAGAATTCGAGTAGTTAAATAAAACCCTGAAGAATTTCTCAAATGAGTAGATCAACAGCTGTGCCTGATTTCGATTAGGAAAAAAGCATTGATTTCCTCAGATAATTAGATCAACGGCTGTGCCTGATTTCGGTTAGGAAAAAGCGTTGATTTCTTCAAATTAAGTCAGTGATAGTTTTCCTTCTATCTGGTTTAATCAGGTGAAGGATAGTTTAATCTCTTGAACCCGTTAGAAATTTTGTTAAGAAAATAAAAAAGGTGGAATCATCCCCATTTTTCGGGCAAGGAAAATTTTTCAAGTTTCGGTTTTGGAATGACCACCAGATTAGTCTCGTGTCCAGACATTCGAGAACGAGGCCCCGAGTGGGAAACCCTGCCCCACGCAAGAGGAAGCTACTTCCCCCTGCTAGCAACCGGGAATCCGGTGCTGCACGGAGGGGGCAGAGGGGTCTCACAGCTAGTATCAGAGCGCTGTTGTAAACTTACGAAACAACAGCAAAAATTGCTAAAATTTTAAAGTAAATCTGGGAAATAATGTTTTCACTTGTTAGATTATGTTTGAAATGAACTTCATAAATTGAAAACTCATAAATTGAACTGGATTTTTAGATGGATACCCCAAATCTGTCTAGCATTCCTGGACTCTCCCAGAGGATATGATCGCCTTTGCCTTCGAAAATCTCATCAACTCCGCTACAACCTGAGAAAGTAGAGTGAGACTCGCTCGTCACTTTGAGGATCTATACTTTCCTGATCCAGTAGAGCAACGTTAGCATATGTGGTTCTCTGGAGGGTGAAGTATTCGCGTTAATACCAATCAACGAGAGAGACTCAGACAAAATATCTTGCTAGCCATGATCTTGATAAGGCTAGGAGTTATTCATTATGTACAACTCTATAATCACTCACCCCGAAATTTTAAAAATTCTTGTCGTATTTTTAGACTTCTTAGCTGCTTTATTCCTAGGAGTAGAATTATAGCACCATTATCAGTGAATGAATCATGTATATCATATCATGTCTCCATCACAGTATCACCTTTTTATCCATACGCAATTGAGGTGGTGACTTTTGGGGCCGAGATGCTCTATGTATATATCAAAAACTTTTGATAATAAATGATGTTTTGTAAAAGATTCCAAATTGTTTTCGTGGTTGTGAATATTGTTTAATAAAATTATCAGAGTGAATCTTGTTTTCAAGAATTATGATGGAATATTTATTTGTTTAAGAAATAAATCTCAAAAATTAAATAGTCATAAATCTGTTGACAAAGTTAAGTTGATAAAAATATTATTTTGTCAGAATCATGAGGCGCGTGGCCCGTGCTAGACAGCCGAATCCTCTTACCGATGATAAAGAGTTAGATTCAGATGTTCGTAAAGCCCTGCACTGATCCTAACCTGGTCCCTTCAAGGGTGAAGGGGAACAGTTAGGAGAAGTAGTGGAAAAATGGATTGAGGCAATGGAAGAGTATTTTGATGTAATCGGTTATAACAAGAGTATTTTGATGTAACCGGTTATAACAAGAGTATTTTGATGTAACCGATTATAACGAGAGTATTTTGATGTAACCGGTTATAATGCGAGAGGAGCAAGATGGCTCTCGCCAGATTGAAAATTATGGAAACGGCCAGGGTCGCATGGAGGAACCATTGCGAGACAAACCGTCTTAACCAAAATACCCAGACCTGGTCAGATCTTAAAGCTTACCTCAGGAAGAGGTTCTGTCCTTCGGGCTTCCTGGAAAACAAAATGAATGAGTTCTTGGAACTGAAGCAGGATAGCCAGATGATTGAAGAATACCATCAGGCATTTGCCCTTCTCCTCAAATATTCTCCACTTTTGGATGAAGAGCAGCTATGGCCAGGTTCATTCGAGGGATGAACGAGCCATTGGACACTTTAGTGAAAAATGCCAAACCAGTCTCAATGGCAGAAATTGTCAGAATGGCAAAGGACTTTGCCAAAGAATTTGTTGTTAAGGTCCCGCCGAAGCTGCACCCTCAAACTTTAAAAGGTTCCAAACCCCGGGAAGTGCTTTAAACTTTCCACCCCCAAAGAGGCAGCAAGGCCCTAATCAGAATCAAGATGCTGGGAGATTCAGAAGTGAAGGAAGACCCTTCCCTCAAAACACTTTCTTAGGAGCCCCACCTCTTTCAAGGATTCAGAGGGATGAGCTTAGAAGTGAGTACAGGTATTTTTTGGTGTCAGGGATTCGGTCACCAGCTTAAAGACTGCTCGACTCCTGCCATGTCAAGAGGACAGGGAAGTCAAGGACCCAGAGTGCAGAGACTAGCCCCTTCGTATCAGTCAAATCAAGGTCCGCGGTGCCGTCTCACCAAAATCAAGGCAATCCCAGGAGGACTCCAGCTCAACCATCTGCCTCTGTTCAAAGTAGTCTGAGAACTCCCTCCCAAAACTGGGGGTAACCAAAGAGAAAGAGTTCCGCCCCAATCTGTAGGAGCCAAAGGAGTTACGATAGCAAAGTAGTGGAAGAGGAAAGAGGTCAGATTTATGCCACAATCGAAAACCAAGGGCCAAATCGTCAATTCTCTGTCATCCATACTCCAGCTGAGTATAAGGGTAAGCCATTCAAGCTTTTGATTGATTCAGGTAGTACTCATTCATTTATTTTCCCAGGATGCTTGCATAAGCTAGTCTTAGAATAGAAATCAAAGAAACCTATGCAAGTTGAATTGGACAGTGGGAAGATTCTTTTCACTCACCACCATGAGATAGATCATATTCAGTTCAATCTAGATGGGAATATAAATGACTGCCAGTTTAGAGTCTTACCTTTGGGAGTTTTCGACGGAATCCTTGGAATGGATTGGCTCCACAAAAGTCAAGCTGACATTCACTGTCACAATGGAACCATTTCCTCCCGTGACCTTCACGGGAACAAAGTTCAAGGAACTGGAATCCCCGGATCCCTAGATCTGCAATTAGTAAAAGCTTCTAGGTTACTGAAAGGACTTAGAAAGAAGCAGCTCATTTATGTTATCAAAATAAATCCAGTAGACACAAAGTTAAAGGCTAAAGAACCAGAATGGTTAAGTGAGTATGATGATTTATTCCCAGCAGAGCTAACTGAGATGCCTTCGATTCGGGAAGTGGATCATGAGATAGAATTGACCCTCGGAGCTCAGCCAGTAGTCCAGCGCACGTACAAAATGCCAGTCCCCTAAATCCATTGAACTCAAGAAACAACTTAGGCAGCTGTTAGAACAAGAGCTTCTAAGATCTAGTGTTTCACCTTGGGGAGCACCAGTTCTCTTTCAGAAAAAGAAGGATGGAACGTTAAGACTCTGTGTGGATTACAGAGGTCTCAATCAACTGACAGTTAAGAATAAATATCCTATCCCCAGAATTGATGAGCTTTTGGACAGGCTAAATGGAGCCCAGATCTTCACAAAGATAGATCTCAAATCAGGGTATTACTAGATTAGGATTAATGATCAAGATATCCCGAAGACAGCCATCAATACTCGCTATGTTCACTATGAATTTACTATCATGTTGTTTGGATTGACAAATTCCCCAGCTACATTCAATTGCCTAATGTAGGACATTCTCAGAGAATACTATGATTTTGTTCTTGTTTTCTTTGATGATAATGCAAAAATGGTGGGAATTACTCTTTTGGAATAACATAAAAAATAAACTTTCTTTTCCACAAAATTCTGAAAAACTTTGCCATAACCTCCTTTGTATGGCTGACCATTTCTCATTTTTATCATTCTTTAATTGACTTAAATTAACCCAACTCTGATCTACACAATTTCCTAAATTCAAGAGAGTAAACAATAAGAAGAGTTTAATTAATCCTTTAGTTAATCTTTCTAAAATTAAGAAAGGTTGGAATGTAAAGAAGAGCAGGGGTGGCCTTTTCATCAAGGCATAGCATTTGAATTTAATTCAATTTACTGCAAAACATAAAAATCAAGAAAACCATAGATTTAAAATTAAACAAGTAAGAAAATTAACTTACATAGAGCTTGTAGGCTCTCCTTTGGCTTGAGGGATTTAGGGTTCTACTCTTGTTTGAAGCAAGACTGGCCACCAATTCACTTTGGAGACTGGCACCAATTCACTTTGGAGAGAGAATTAGGCCAAAAACAATTGCATTATTAAAAAAATTCAATGTAAATGGCTCAGGAGGACAGGAGAGAGCAGAGTAACAGTTCATAAACACCATTAAGCTTTTACGAAGGGGGAGGCTTCTATTTATAGGAAGGGGGAGGCTTCTATTTATAGGAAAAAGTGAGCCTCTAACCAAGCAAATGGATTCTAGAATTTTCCAGATCAGTTTGGCGAGAGATGAAAATATCTCATTATTTTTTAGTTTAAAACTCTCCACACATGTGAAGTAGGCGCCTCCTTCATGAGGGGAGATCCCCACACTGAGGTGTCAAAAATGCATCATTTCCTCTAAATATCTCTTAATTTTTAACTAATAAACATTGTACTCAGTCCAACACTTTATCTTATGTGAGCATTTACTCATTTTTGGGGATTTTTCTTTTATTCTTCAATTTATCTCCTCCCTACATTTGGATTAATCTTATTGGTCCATAGGAACCTTAATTGGACCATAATCCAAAAATTTCTAAAAATCTGGACCCTTAGGCTAAGGTCCTTTTTACCTATTTTCAATTAATTCCAATTGCACATTGGAAAGTTCTTTTTGAATTTCTGTTTTAGGGGAAACCATTTTAGACACTAGGAGGATTTTTATATCCAAAAATATCTCAATTTTGAATTACCTCCCTCTAGAAATTTTCTCTCTCTAGGCCAAAACAGGGTAAAACAGGATCTTTCTTTTATTCCAGAGAGGAAAATAATTATAAGATCAGAAGGGGAGGTTCTTATACCTGCACACCTCAAAAGTTGGAGGGAGGAATCTTACATCCTACCCCACTTAAAAAACGTGAGATGTCCTCATCTCGCAAATTAGAGGACAACTCTTTCCCTTAAGATCCAACTGATTTTGGGGTTCCTTATAGTCTAGTGAACCCCAACTAATTTTAGGGTTCCTTATAGTCTAGTGAACCCCAACTGATTTTGGGGTTCCTTATAGTCTGGTGAACCCAATAGAATCCTGGGAAAAAGATCCCTTATATACAACTCATCATCAGATAACAATTCTTTCAGATCAATTCTTTCAGATCATATCATTCATATCTTTAACACAATAATGGTCCATTAGACCGAAATTTCCATCTGAACAGTCCTACATGAAAATTTTCAATTATACAGATTTTTAATTTGACATCCCTTAACTTGATCCACTGGGTCAAGTGTTAATAGTAGCAATTTCTCACAGCACAATCCACTAATCTCATAGTGATTTGCTGAAGTCATTATCGTCATTACAGTTATGAACATCATCACAGGGACTCGTCCCATTCATCCCTCATTGTGGTTTTGCTCAGCTTATCGCTTTTCAACCAAAACTCAGGAATCATCATTTTTCAATCAGAATCCAAATCAACTCATCAGTTCTCAACCAGAGTTTTTAAAATCATATCAATCACATTCGAATTCATCATCTAGATAGCATTTTTGCTTATAATTTCAATTCTTAGATTTACTCGTATATACTGCCAGTAAAGAGCTGCAGTTATACCCTTGGTATATACGGGTAGTCACGGTTCTTGGAATTATAAGGTAAATACCATCATGTCTAGGCTTCAAGCAAGTCAGGGATTCCATGCACTTGCGGTACTTCCATCTCTGAAGACCCAATTACTAATTTATGAATTTTAGTCTCTGAATATCAATTTGTATGAATTTCATCACACAATTATAACCTTTTACTGCTACTTCATAAATTTTTGACATTTTTGGCTTTTGGGTTGATCCACTTTAGCCAATTCGCTCTGATACTAGCTGAAAGATCCGTGTCCCCACCACGGAATGAATTCAGGGGTGCTAGTAGCGAAAGTAGTACTTCTTGTGCAGGGCAGGGTCCCTCACTCGGGGCCTCGCCTACGGATATCCGTACAAGAGACTAATCCCTTGGTTCTTCCAAAATCGAACCCGGAAAAACTTGCCTCACCTAGAAAGCACGGGCGATTCCTCCAGGATAATTTTGCTCTAACGTAGTCAAAAGCCTTAACTAACTGAACTAATCTGACCGAACCCGTAAGTCCCATAGTCAGATCAAGGAAAAGTTTGCACTTGGATCATAGAGACCAACGCTTTTTTTCTCATTGAGAGGCACAGCCGTTGATTCTTTTCCATAGAACAATTTTTATCCGGGATTTACTTCATCTATCGTACCATAACAGAATTGAGTCTCATTTTAGGGACCCCATCTAGTCCCGTGGGTTAGCCAACCGCCCAACCACTGTAGTGATGGGATCCATTTAAGAATTTGGTTAGGTTTTGTCCCGGGTACTAGGGAAAAGAGTTCCCAGGCCCCCTAGCCGGATATTAATGCAAACTTAAAACTAGTCACACCACTTACACACCCAATATGAAATTGCCTTTTTCACAGAATCAGTTGTCTTTAAAACAATCATTTAATAAAACCATAGTGTCACTGATTATAATCCTCCAAAATATCCGGTTGAATCCTAATTTTCAATTTTTCCTTCATCGGTGTATCTATGGCATCATTGGCAACCAGAACGCTCACCACCTGTCCACTTAGGGGCCTTTTCGATAATTCCTAGCTCATAGTAACTGGCAATATTTTCACTTATAAAAATCAAAATGGAATATCCGTTGAAGATCAGCAAGATCAACCAATAGATCTATATAAAGGAGCCATGGACTCATCCGTTGAGGACCAGCAAGGTCAATCAACCAGATCCATGCCCGAATTCAGAAAACAACTCTTACCGAGACGTCCTCCATTGACTCTCCGTCAGCTATTGCAACTTTATCAGATTAGGTCTTCACGACCTCATTCACAAGATGGTCAAAATGCTTCTCCATCATTCTTGACATAAAACAATCTTTTAAAAACATGTCATAAATACAGTTTCTATAACAAACTCTCGTCTTTCCATATTATCCGTTGAAGATCAGCAAGATCAACCAATAGATCTATATAAAGGAGCCATGGACTCATCCGTTGAGGACCAGCAAGGTCAATCAACCAGATCCATGCCCGAATTCAGAAAACAACTCTTACCGAGACGTCCTCCATTGACTCTCCGTCAGCTATTGCAACTTTATCAGATTAGGTCTTCACGACCTCATTCACAAGACGGTCAAAATGCTTCTCCATCATTCTTGACATAAAACAATCTTTTAAAAACATGTCATAAATACAGTTTCTATAACAAACTCTCGTCTTTCCATATTATTCCACATCAATTCTCATTTAGTTCATATGTATTCCCATTCTCATCACATCATTTTCCATCTCATCACATCTTTTCTCATTTATCCGCATCAGATCTCATCCACTGGCATCTACCCATATCCACATCTCATCACATCATATTCGTTCACATCACACATCACATCTATCTCCATTTACATCACATCACATCACATTCATTCATATCCATCACATTCATTCGATCATATCCACCACATACATTCTCATAACCATCCCATCACATACATTCTATCCACATTATATCACATCACTTCTATCCACATCATATTTTTTATTCATACACATCTCATCTCATTCATCCACATCCATCCAATCGTTCACATGTACGACTTCTCACATCTATCCATACATTCACCTTGAAGCAAGGTGCCAATGGGAATCTGAATCTGTGAAGAGAGGAAGGAAGAGAGACCAGCAATGTCTCTAGGAGCGGAGGCTGTTCCTTGAGGAAGGTCGCCTTGGCTTAATCTTAAACTCTTATGTGTATATGGTATGTGGATGGGGGATTTTTTTTTCTGTTCTCTTAAGATTATATCCCCTAGATTTTTGAGATATTCGGCTACCCGGTTCCCTTGGTCAGGGGTAACTACTGTGTAGTAGGTGCTGCTACTTACGTTGGCCTATTTAGGGGTACTTGGTTTGGGAGCTCTCAAGCATATACCTGAGCATCTTCAATGGGTCTCATGTTGGAGACCAAAGGGCATGGCTCAAGGTAAGAAGTAGGAGAGGCTCATCTTCTATTTGTGCTTGGCAATCCCTAACCAAATTCTTGGGATGCCCCAAGAGTCTTTCCTTCTCCTCTATGGGGTTAGGGCATTCGGCAAGCTTTTTAGCGAGCTGGTTAGTGCCGATCGGTTCCCTAGCTTGGGTGGCTGAGTGTAGAAAATCTTCCTCTTTTGAAGAAGAGGTTGATGCATTCGTGGTTGTGCCATCTTTCGAACCACTCTTGAGATGACTACCCATCTATCTCCTTTGCCGATCTTCGTGGTTTTCTTTCTTGAGTGTCTAGTTGCTCATGCTTGCTCAGAGACATTCTTTGAGGATAAGACCTTTGCTTGTGTCCCTGGTCTCATGAGGTCAATGCCTCTGCTATACAGCATGAGTTGTGGCCCTCTGTCTGTTTTGCAATCTAGTTACAAGGGACTATGTGGATGAAGCCATCTCTTACACTTAGCAGGTCAATGATGGTGCAAGGATTAGCTTCACGAGCCTTCCTTCTTGTTTTCTAGGTCTCAGCACGGACAATCCTTATACATATGGTCTATCTCACACCCAACGCATAAAGGGGCTAACAAGGAATATCCCTTTCTTTATTAGGAACTCAGCCACTCGGTGAGGTCCTGCACAATGATAGCATTGCATGGGTGGTCATTTTGCCATTGTATTCATGTCCCGATCCCATAGCAATAGGGCAACTAAGTACACTGGGTACATTTGGTCACCCTCCATCATGTAGTGGCTTAGAATCTGAGAGGGTGGACCGGTTGGCTCAAGGGTTTTGTAGGTAGGACCTTCTGCTGGCATTTCCCTTTCATCCCCTTCTTCAAAGATTTCCATTAGGGTTAACTAATGAACATGTGCGATCCACAAAAATGGGGGGTTGAGGTGGGAGAACTGGGGGTGTTAAGGGCATTTTAAGTACCCTAAGAATTCCTCTTTGGGCCACTTCTTATTAGGATGGTTGAGGTACATTGTGAAGGGAAAGTGCTGGCAAAGCCAGTGATTGCCTTGGGTTTGCAAGCAGGGCTTGAGGTAGAGAGCGGGCTTGAGCAGCCCTTTGTTGATAGCAATTCATGACTTCATGATTGCCTCATCTTTGGAAATATGTGCAATAGAGGGTGGGACGGGGTCACAAATGTGGACACTCTGTGCTGGTATGGTTAGCTTGATAGATTGAGCACCATACTAGCTCCCTCTTCGAATAGAGATGGGGTCAGCCATCCCGATCCTGGCCTTGGCTAATTTTCCAATGTTGGGTCATTTAAGATAAAGTGACTAACACACATAATAGAGTATATACAAAGCCGTCTATAATGTGAACACGCTGTAGGTGTGGACTAGTTGGTGTAGTCTAGTTGTAGAATCTCTAGCAAAGATATGTCGGCTCTTCTATCTCTAGTTGGGTCTACACTACCAACTTTTGTGTGTCGTCCAACCGTAAGATCTCTGTGTGTGTTTTGTTGTGCCAATAGCTACTAAGGAATTGTTCTGTGTAAATGCAATCATGCCTTTCTATACCAAATAGTCCTATTGTTTAATTTCACCAATAACTTGATGCTTTTTTGCAGAATTCTTGCTACTGCTATGCATGAATTCTGTGCATAGGCTAAAAACAACCCCAACACCTGAAAGGCATCTATTACCCATACCCTTACCCACATGTTCTTCTCAACATGCCAAAGCATGTCATACCACATAAAACATACCCCTACATAGAGTCAAAACCAAAGAAAAGCAAGAGTTCCACAAAACTTCTACACATCCCCTAGACACATGAGTCATGTTCCCCCCTCGGAATCCATCTAACCTAACATATCAGTACAGACCTAAAAAATCATAAACCATTTCCTTGAGATGAAAACTTAAGCATGGTGTAGAGAAATACCTTTAGATGAGTATACATCAAGTGTAGAGAATACTGGATCTTGCAAATCCATTAAAAGCAAAATAAAAAAACTTCCTCAGACCTTCTCCCATGCATTGTGATACCTTCCACATTTAGGGTGCTCTGATACCAAGTATTATAACCCCATAGATCTCCTAAATGAAAACACATGTGATTAGTACAAACCCCCTAAGAGGGGTACTCGGGGGGTCACTTAAAAATATGTAAGATAGCATGTGAGTTCAACAAAAGGGTTTTTTTTTCTCTTGTGGAGTTACAAAAAAATTACATACATAAGGGGATTTTTAATTGAAATGGTGAAAATCTTGGTACATAAGGGGTACTTTTATTGTAAAAAGTGTTACAGAAGGGGTGTTTTTAAAATTCAAAAATCCATAAATAGGGGTTTTTTAAATACCCCTTGAACGCATGTGCTACATAGGGGGTTAATAGAGTGACTCCCCAAGGAGGGGTGTAGGCTAGCTCACCTTCCAACCATAGGCTCTATGCTTGGAACCACCCTTAAGCTAGGGGCTAAGGTCTGACTTGCACAAATCCATGCTAGTCCTTCAACATGCCAATCTATGCTCTACCACACACATAACCATAGTCGGTCGAACTCTAACAAATAGTGAGGTTATGAGAACAATCACCCATGTTTCACTTATATAACTCTAACCAATAGTGAGGTTATGACAACAAATAACCCATGTTTCACTTATATAGTGCACACCATTTTTGCCACTATAAATAAGTAAACTGTTATAAATAGCCAATACACATGGGTTTATTAATAATAACCTTAGCTACCCCTATTAGCGTGCTTTCTCCTAATCCTATGTCTCCTCTAACCCTATTGGATTAGGCTACTAATCTTGAGGATTAGTATTAGATATGTAACATAGACACCCTTTTACAAATCAATTCTAATGAACATACATCTCAAAGCTTCTGACTCAAGCTTTGTTTGTATCTTATCTAGAACACGTGGATATAACACAAACATCCAGAGATCTTCAAAGTTCCCCACATTCGGATTTTAGCTTTTTCACCAATATATAGAGCACTTTCATCGATCAAATCCACTTTTTGATGAGATTCCCTCGGTATATGTTCTTCAAGAATCAAGTTCCTCAAAGTTTGATAACCAATCTTGAGACAAAATAGATGCTCTAAACATATTGAAGTCTCTTCCAAGACCTCTAATGCATATCTCTACCACTCTTCATCTTCAACTAGCTCACTAATCATTGCCAATTGATCAGGCAACATAATCAAATAATGTAGATTCTTCTGCTCAATTGTGTGTAACTCTTCTCTGAGTTGTCTTTCAAGATTTTGACACAATTTCAATTATGCTGAAGAGTGTCTCCCACATATCAATAACCGATTCACAATTCTTAATGGGTGGAATCATTGCTTGACTCGCTGATTGAGCAATAATACTCATCACTTTTTTCTCCTTCAATTGCCATACATTGACATCAGTTTCCTACTGCCTTGTAAACTTTGTTGAGTCTCATGGAATTTGATTATCTCTTTCTTCAGCTTCTCTCCTTCTATGTTCTAGTAGCTCTAGAGGCATGTTTGGCATTGTATTTGCTCCAGTAAGTATATCCCATAGGTCGTATGACTAAAGGAATACCTTGATCTTGAACTTTGAAGCTTAATAATTGTGTTTTTCAAGCTTTTCAATAGCATTGATTTGTACTTCTGCCATGATGACAAGGATAGAGTGTCGATGTAAAGGGATTTAGAAGTGAAAGATTAGAGAAAGATAACCTCAGGGGATGAGAGGGGTTCTCGACAAGGATAGAATAGGTAATATCCAAGGTCCAAAAAAAAGTAAATTCCCTACTTGAGCTTTGCCTTGCTTTTCAAAGTAGGATGACATACTTGTGCTTTTTACTAAGAAAAGAACTTCAAATAAATTTTTTAAATATCCAACTTAAATATCATAAGAATGCCTCACTTGTCTTCTAATATTTCTAAAATAGCTAAATATGGTGTTGTCTCTTCTCAGTTATTCACATTCTCTCATATTTGTTCAAATAAGTTTGCTTTTATTACTCAAGTTTGCCAACTCATCAATTTGCTTATGCAAAAGGATTATTGCTTTAAAAAGGTTTTCAAAAAATTTCATTACTTTTTGAATAGTAGATATATCTTTGAGATTTCTGCTTTTGGAATGTTTAAGATTATAAGTAATAAGTTTCACAAAAATGGGGAGCTTAAAAGCCCATTTTCTGTTGAGATCATTTTAGCTCTTAGTTGTTATTTATCATTACTTCTAGTCTTGCTTAATTATTGCTTTAATAGGGAAGTGATTTATTTTTGCTAATCTAGTTCTAAGTGCTAGCCTTCATCATGGCTGAGTCTGCCCTTCACCTCTGGAGAAGTGATAGAAACTCAGCTCGTTGGTCTCTGTATAAAAATTGTGTCCTCTTGGTTGGGACAATGTAGGTGTTAATAATGACGTGAGTAAAGATGTCTTAGCACCTAGTCCATGCTATACATGATGAAGTTGATGATCTTACACTTCATGATTGGACAATCTTTAAGGTAAAGTTCACAATTTTTGTATTCTTGTCTTTACTTGTTTTGTTTTAGTGAATTAGTCATTTAAAGTTTTTTTTGCTAATTAGTTATTAAATTGTTAGAAATTATTTTGTTGTGGCTAAATAAAGAATTTGTTTGTGTGTATGTGGGTGTGTGTGATGTAGTTATGTATTTCTCTACTTTTGCAAGTTATTATTACTATTTTTTTTCTCAGGTATCTCTATTAAGCTTTTTTAAAATTTAATTTAATTACTTTTATTTTATTGTTTTAAATTTTGTTTATTTTTGGTGATTCTCTTATTTCTTTTAAATTTATTCAGAAGTTCAAATTCATTTAGCCTTATGACGGTATATATATATCCAACAAATTAAACAGCCATGCACATGTGTGCTAATGGCTAGTTGGATTTATATTGTATTTGAATGCTTGCCTGGCACGACACATGAATAGCCTTAAGAAAGTCGATTGACCACCGTAACTTGACAAATCTCGACACGTGAATAGCCTTAAGAAAGTCGATCGACCACCACAACCCGATAAAGCCCAAGTGTGTGATTGACCTAGGTGCAAGGGGGAGAACTTTTACCCCAACACACTAGCCAAGAGAGCCAATGCTTCATGCATGCTTCACAAGCCTACTAGGAAAATTTTGTGCCGGTCATGTAATAGTACTCTGCACTTCTAAATCTTGGCACACCATCAGCCATCCAACCTTCGTGCTATCCTCCATGTTGGCATGTGCAAACGAAATCGCATATTTTTTGCTTACACCCCACACTACCTCCTCCTTCTTCCTCTTCATGTGACCACATGAGACCAAGCTTCTAATGCTAATCTCTTATGCCTCTTTAGTGAAGAATATCCACAACCTTCAATGAAGCATAGCCTTTAGTTAAATCTGACACTAATGTAAAAAATAATGGAAGCATTAAAAATCGACTTATATTAAACTAAGTCTCAATGCCTTCATACACAACTCCATAAATTTTCCCTTTAAGTGGCTCTGATACCAATGTTGAAAAACAATGAAAGTACAAAAAATTGACTTGTATTAATGGAGGCTCAATGCCTTTATATACAACTCGATAAATTTTGTCTTTCTTTCTTCATACTAAGAATGAATCATCAACCGATTAGTGTCGTGCACACTTTGGTTTACCATCCCCATGTCATTTGAAATTGTGGGTGTCTTCACTAAAGAATTGTCAAGAGAGAAGTTTGAAAAGTTTTGAAGATTATTAGTAGTTGAAGACATGAACTTGAGCTTGAGGGGAAGTGTTGAAGTATACAAGCTCAAGTCAGCTCATACTCGCATCCTCTATGCATCCGGCTTGAGCTTGCATGCTTCAACACTCCCCCTCAAGCTCAAGTTTATGTCTTCAACTCCTACACTCGATGAAGGTCTCGTTTCTATCATGTTATCTACAATGTTTTTAATATTTGGAGCACAACCACACATAGCACATGGTTAAAAATGGCCTTTGGGTCTATATCTTTACAATTAAATATGTCCCATTTGTGAAGTTTATTTTTTCATGTGTTTATACCCTTCAACATACTCCTTACATTACACCTTAATGTTTCTTACATTAAGGTGTAATGTAAGGAACATTAAGGTATTTTTTTATCATATGTTTGTACCATTCTACATGCTCCTTACATTACACCTTAATGTATGTCCAAACCACCTAGGACTCTCTCTTTTTTTAGAACACACAACTAGGGCTTGGCACAATGTTACCAAGAGTTGGGTGGTGAAAGATGTTAGCATATAGTGAATGCCTTTGACCAAGTCAACCCAATTGGTCATCAAGACATATGTCCATAAAGTAGACATGCATCCTATACTTCTGCATATGCCTCATGAAAATGGGCTTTGATCAAATTAAATTTCCATAAAATTGGTAATCATTTTATACATAGATATAGCATAATAGCCTAGTATCACACAAGAATATGCGCACAAATATGCCTAGCCTATATTTTTTAATTACAGGCTAGTATCACACAAGAATATGCCTAGCCTTGTTGCTAGAGTGTTGAGAGAAACTTAGATCAGGGCGTACTAAATTATGAAGTAGAAAGTGGTGTTTAGTCAAGCTTGAGTCCGAACAAGAGACATATTGTTATGTGTAACTTACAAAAATGGAATGAGAGCACAATGCAATAGGAGCTCCAAGATAGTGGAAAGTTACTCTTATTATACAACCCATCTTGATACTATACAACTTTCCTTAGCAATATATAACCCACCTTGCTTGTACCATCACCAAAAAGAGATGCCTAATAGAGTTTATTATAAAAATTTTAATGGGATGTTAGGATTTTTAAGGGATTTTAGGATTTTAGAGCTACTCGTCATAAGATATAATAATTTACTACTGTGCTACATTATCACGCTAGACACCCTAAGGTTATTGTCACTTACAATTTTATTCGATTGCTCTTAACATAACCTATGGTGGCTACTACACCACTTATGGAAATTTTGGAGTGTGAATCACTCTCCTAAATATGAAGTGTAGTCATGTGGCATGGTGGCCTATATATCTCCAATGTAATAGGTTGTACACCATTAAGTGGTTTTTAAACTAAAGTCATTTCTCTATTTCTTTAAACTAAAGTGTAATCATGGTGGGCTATATATCTCTAATGTAACAGGTTGTACACCATCAAGTGGTTTTTAAACTAAAGTCACTCCACTATTTCCTTAGAGATCACACCTCCTTTTTCTCCTATTCTAATCCTTTTATTTTATGTAGCCAGAAATTTTTCTCTTGTTGAGACTTAGTATTAGCCAAGACACAACTTTCCAGCATATCCTCATGACAAATTCTCTCTACACTCTATGCTACTCTCCCACAACCCACTAGTAACACAGAACCTTACCAGCCAGATGCATGCTAAGGTGGACACAAAGAACTATCTTGGACATCCTTATAACAAATTCTCTTTATAGTCTATACTACTCTTCCACCATCTATAAGAAATGTAAGAACCTTATCATTTGCATGCATGTTAAGGTGGCTTAAAAGCAATGTTTGATAGCACACAAAAAATTGTTAAGTTTTGAATTTTTTTGGAGTTATATGTTTAAAAAAACTAAAAGGCCCTACCACATCAATTTTGACCATATTTTGACTTATGCTTAAGCTCGTATACTTGTCAAACTCTGTTGAAATTATTATGTGAAGCAAAACTCAAATTCAACCTTCGAATAAAAAGCTTTTGTTCAACTTTCGACATGGAGATGTTCGAAAAGAGAATAACAATAAGAATCATACCATTAAGTGTTTTAAATGTCATAATAAGGAGGGGCATACAGAGGGCATACACTAGACTATCTAGAAAAGAAAAAGAACTCCACACCTCTGGCTTGTGTCAACATGGTTGAAGATGATAACGATTCACTCAAGCAAGAGGGTAATATGGCATATTATTGGAAATTGAATGCTAAAAATACTCATGTGTGCAGAATAGGCCACACACGTGAGGGCGGGAAAATTACACCCAATGTTTATGTCATGCAAGAGCTAAGTATTTTCATGTGTTAATTTTTAAAGCTTGGTTTATGTTGAATTTGTTGTAATAGCTTAAGTTGAATGGTTAATTAATTATTTTGCCTGAGAAATTATTTTCCTAAATTCCTAAATGGGGATCCTTCTCTCTCTCTCTCTCTCTCTCACACACACACACACACACACACACACACACACACACACACACACACACCCACACCCACACCATGTCTTTGTCACTTTGAAGAGAAAACGTATGGAGATGATACTATTTATGTATTGGATTATTTAAACATCATATAATGTGCTCTAATTGAAACAAGACATAATGCAGTGTTTATGTCTTTATGTTTCCTAAACAAAATTAGCATACTTTATGTAATTTCTTGGAAACTATAAACACATGTTTGTGCAAAATGATTATGACAATTATGATTAAAAATATGGATTGAGTTAAAAGACTCTCTTCCTTTCATTTCAAGAAAGGTGTTAATAAAGTACTCCATATATGTGGTAAAACTAAAAACAAAATTTCTCCTCACTATATGATTTAAAATATGGATTGAGTCAAAAGACTCTCTTCCTTTCATTTTAAATAAGGTGTTAACAAAATACTCCATACATGTGGTAAAACCCAAAAAAAAATTTCTCCTCTCACTAGACTTTTGATTGATGACACCTCTAAGTAAAAAGGCACAATACTAGATTTTCCACAATGTAAATGCCAAAACTTTCCACATTCAAAAGATGCTTGTGGTAATGATTGTTGAATAAATGTAATCCCAACTCCTTAGTCCAATTTAATGTGTGGTGGCTAGGCTAGTGGTCAGTGGTGGTTGGTGTAAAGCCTACAAATGGTTGGTGCATATGGTTCATGCAACTCATGCAACTAAAAATAGGGTAGAGGGGTCTCTAAATAAGGTACAAGTCATGATCAAGTGATTATGTAAGTTTGGTTCATGCCTAATCATAATTAGAGTCTTTTTGTGTTAATATCAAAGCAATTTTCTGCATATACTAGTTTATGTCCCTCATATTCATGATGTTTTGTACAAGCTTTGATCCACCTTGAGTATGTTTTGATCAATATTCATAGTTGAATTATCATATCCAACATTTGGTATCAGAGCATGATTCAATTAGGTTTAGTTTATTAGAATAATCCTAATCTCTCTCTTAATCACCATAGCCTGTTTTTTCTGTCTGGATAACATGCTGTAGATTGCCTCCATGCTTGCATTTAATATAGGCCTCTTGCTTTGCTCCCACGCAAGCCCTAAAACGCAGCTCGAAGGCGGATTTGGTCGCTTCTTCACGAATTCGTCATTGCCATCAAAACAGGCAATGTTCTGCTAATCGCGTTCATTCGGCGTCGTCTCTACGAATTTGTCTAATTCCTCTTCGGTGCTTCAAGTCTATAATGTAAGGATTCAGCATACCAAATCTTGTAGTAATTGGTCCACAGGAGCTGCTGTACAGAGCATTTTTTTAGTCGCCTGTTTTTTGCCTCTCTTGCTCCAACAACATGGTGCTTATTATTTTGATCTATATTGATGATATTATTATTATTTGGACTTAAATCATCTATATGAGCAAGTTATCAACATCAAGCATCATATTGCATCATCGTGAGCTCCAAATTTCCCGACAAATTCAATGGAATTGGGTTTCATACCTGGTAAATCAAGGTGAAGGGCTACCTACCTCATGAAGAAAAATCTGTGGAGTACGGTCAAGCCACTTCCTGAAGATGAAGTAGGTATTTCTGCAGTACAAGAGCTACAACGGCTGCACTTCAAGCAAAAGATGAGCAAGCACTTGGTATTATCATTACTACTTTAGAAGATGATTTTATTCATTATATTGATAATGTTGAGTTAGCTATATGGAAGCTTGGGAATTACCAGAGCGTACTTTTGGTGCAAAGGCAAAGCATTCCAAGATCAGTTTGAAGATGCAACTCTTTGATCTAACTATGGAGAGTAATGAAAATTTAACAGCTTTGATTACTAGGTTGAAGAGCTTAATGACACAATTGGTTTATGTTAAGTCTTCTGTTCCTGAAGAGGATGCTATTGCTATCTTGCTTAAAAGCATACCTTCAAGCTTTAGGCAAATTGTGACGGTACTTAAAGAGAAGGAGCCAGTCCCTTCCTTGGAAAGTATCATAAATTCTTTGCAGGAAGAAGACAAGAAGATTACAAAGGATGTGATAGACCCTTATTCACATGCATATACTACTACTTTGACATCGACAAAGAAGAAGTGTACTATTTGTGGTCGTACAAATCATCTTACTAAGGATTGTTTCTCCAAACATCCTTGTGAGTATTGTGGAAAGACGAATCATCCGTCCGCAAAGTGCTACCAAAAAAGATCAAAAGCTAGCAAAGGCACATGTGGTAGAAGAAGTCAACAAAGTGGAAGAAACAAATCTTTGTTCTAGTTTTAGTATAAAAGATGTAGATGATGATTATGCTTTTTGAATTATGTCATGTATGTGGTTGAGTCAAGACTTATGTTGTTCCAACTTGACGAGTTGTAGAGGAGAGTACACCACCCTATGTTGTTGTTAAGGAGGGACTCTTACTCATTATGTCAAGGAGGTATGTTAGACTTGTTCATGTTCTTGTAAGAAGTTGGTCTTAAGGGGGGATTGTTGAATAAATGTAATCCCAACTCCTTAGTCCAATTTAATGTGTGGTGGCTAGGCTAGTGGTGAGTGGTTGGTGTAAAGCCTACAAATGATTGGTGCATATGGTTCATGCAACTCATGCAACTAAAAATAGGGTAAAGGGGTCTCTAAATAAGGTACAAGTTGTGATCAAGTGATTATGTAAGTTTGGTTCATGCCTAATCATAATTAGAGTCTTTTTGTGTTAATCTCAAAGTAATTTTCTGCATATACTAGTTTTTGTCCCTCATATTCATGATGTTTTGTACAAGCTTTGATCCACCTTGAGTATGTTTTGATCAATATTCATAGTTGAATTATCATATCCAACAATGATTGTCTAACCTCATTTATACAAGTGCATCCACCACAAGAAAAGTTGGCTTTTACATGGTTTACTTAACAATCTTATCAATGCACAAATAAGTGCCCTCACTATTTTCGTCATCGATGATTGATGTGCATAAGTTTACTTAACAATCTTATCAATGCACAAATAAGTACCCTCACTATTTTCGTCATCGATGATTGATGTGCATAAGTTTGAACTAACTAGCTAAACCATTCTAATATCCAGAAGAAAAAAAATAAAATTACAAATTTAAATGCTAGCATAAGTATGTTGGTATTTTTTAAAGAAGATGATAGCTTGCGATACAAAACCCTTGGGACTTTGGCGCTTGAGGGACCAATCATATTCTTCTTTCTTAACATTATTGGAGTTGTAGGTGGGTTTTCTTGCCTAGATGTTGACATGCCATCACAATAAAGTTGACAAAGGGAGCAAGTTGAAGATTGAACGAAACGGTGGACATTATAATTGAACGCTAGAGATTTTTTGCTCGTTCACCATCAAGTCTCCTTCTAAACATTGCAAATGAAAGTTCATTCTAGCTAAAGCTTAGCAGTTTTACACATTCTATTGGTGGACACATGGTCAAATTCTTTGATAG